>NC_088277.1:2522500-2822500 GCF_036013445.1 Caloenas nicobarica
CCAGCATCGGTGAGGGGCTGGGCTCCCCCCAGGGCCTGGGGACCCCCAGGGCCAGCCCAGCCTGACCCCGTGTCCCCCCAGCCGAGGTGCAGAGCGAGATCGAACGCATCTTCGAGCTGGCCAAGTCCCTGCAGCTGGTGGTGCTGGATGCCGACACCATCAACCACCCGGCTCAGCTGGCCAAGACTTCACTGGCACCCATCATCGTCTACGTCAAGGTGTCCTCCCCCAAGGTGAGGGGTGACAGCAGTTCTGGGGGGGCCCTGGCTGCCCCCTGCGGTGCTGTCACCCCCCTCTGCCTCCCCCAGGTCCTGCAGCGGCTCATCAAGTCCCGTGGGAAGTCGCAGGTGAAGCACCTCAACGTGCAGATGATGGCGGCCGACAAGCTGGTGCAGTGTCCCCCGGTGAGCTGGGGGGGGGTTCCCTCTGCCCTGGGGACACCCCGGGGGTCCCTGAGCCACCCTGACCCCTCTCACCCACCTCCCAGGAGCTCTTCGATGTGATTCTGGATGAGAACCAGCTGGAAGATGCCTGCGAGCACCTGGCCGAGTACCTGGAGGTGTACTGGCGCGCCACCCACCACCCCCCGCACGCCCCCCACGCCGTCCCCTCACCCACCGGCCTCCCGGGCCTGCAGGTACCCCCGCACCCCCCTTGCTCCCCAGGGTGGCCGGCGCAGGGGTGCACGGGCTGGGGGGGTCCCAGCCCCATCCCGCTGCCCCCAGCGCCGTCCCTGCCCGCAGAGCCAGCTGAGGGAGCGGGGGGAGCACTCGCCGCTGGAGCACGACAGCCTGATGCCCTCAGACGAGGCCGGGGAGACCTCGCCCCAGCCCTGGGGGGCCGCGTCCCAGCGCAGCTCCCGGCACCTGGAGGAAGAGGAGGAGGAGGAGTACCGGGACCCCTACCCCGACATCTACCAGCCCCATCGGCACCACAACAGCGGGCTGCAGGGCCCTCCCACGCCCGATCGCCAAACCGAGCGCAACCACGACAGGAACTGGCAGCGCGGGCGGCCCTGGGCCAAGGACAGCTATTAGGGGTGGGGAGGGCAGGGGGGGCACGGCTGGGAACCGGCCCCCCGCCTCCCTGGGCGCTCCCCCCTCGCCCCAGCCCCGCGCTGGGGCTGCTCAGACAATCTTCCTCTCTCGGGGATCTCCTCCGCACTGGCAGCTTCCTCGCGCCCGACTCCCCGGGCACGTCTTCAGCCATAAGCACAGGGGGGGGCCGGCGGCCAGGACATCCCAGGACACCCCCCCAGCTCCGGGGGCAGCCACATGCCTTCTCCCCGCCTCAGTTTCCCCACCTGGCCCCCGCATCGCAGTCTCATCCCCCGCAGCGCAGCTGCCATAAACAGAGGGTGCCTCCACCCCAAAAAGACCAGGTAATGGAGGGGGGGGACAGTTTTAGAGCGTCCCCCATCCCACGCAAACGCGAGGAAGAAGGGGAAGGTGCCCGTCCCCCCGCCAGGGCCTGTCCCCTCCCCTACCCCTGCATGGGACCCCCAGGAGGAGGGGGCCACACCAGTCGCTTCACTCTGCACCGATTTCCCCCTGCCAAACCGCTTCCCCCGCCCAGGGATGGGGACAGAGGGGGGTGGCCAGACCCTGCATGGGGGGGGCTGCTCCTCACCTGCACTCGCTGCCCCCTCCCCGCTGTCACCGCATGTCACCGCACAGTCCTGTAAATACAGCACCCACCGCCCTCGGTGGGGGCTCCCAGTGCTGGGCTGAGCCCCCCCCTTCACAGGAACCTGGCATGGGGGGGGACACACAGGTGGGGGCCACAGATTTGTTATAATTTCTTTTGTAGAAAGCACCAACTTCCCTGTAACCAGTTTCAGAAACACAAGAGTGCTCGGAAGCGTGTGTCTGTGGTGGGGGGCGGGCAGGGGACACCAGCACAGGGACGTGGGGCTGGGGTGGGTCAGTGCCCAGTGCAGGGAGGCTGAGCACCCAAAATCTCCTGGCACCGCTGGGGGCTGCTGGGAGGCGGCATCACGAGAAGGGAGAACACACAGAGGCGACGGTGGGCACCGCGGCTGCGGGTTTATTCTCACAGCCTGGAATTGCAGCTAAAAAAGGAACAAAAACGCAACTCCCGGGACAGCCCTGCCCAAAAACCAGCGCGTGAAACCAAGTGCCTGCTCTGCCCCAGCAGGAACCTGCCCCAAAACTGCCTCTGGCAGCTCCACCGGCCCCTGGGGAAGGCGGGGAGGGGGACTGGGAGAACGGGAGGGACATTTTGGGACAGTCCCAGCCCCAGTCTCTGCTGTCCGCAGTCCTGGCCGCACGAGGGGCTGGGAAAAGAGCGGCCAGAAAAGTCCTGACAGCCCCAAATGGGTGACGGAGAAAGGAACACTGGCCACAGGGGCTCAGGCGAAGATGGTTTCCTCCCGCCGCTTCTTGGTGAGGATGGTGCCGGGTTTGTGCTGAGCGTCGGGGTGGTTGGCCAGCTCGGGCGGGCAGGAGGACACGGGGCTCTCCAGGATCGCCTGCTTCAGGTCGTAGAACACAGTGGAATCCTCCTTGGTGAGGAAGGTGATGGCGACTCCGCTCTTCCCCGCTCGGCCCGTCCGTCCAATGCGGTGGATGTAATCTGGAGGGGATCACAGAATCACAGACGGGTTTGGGTTGAAGGGACCTTCAAAGGTCACCTTATCCACCCCTGCCATGAGCAGGGACATCTGCACCAGCTCAGGGTGCTCAGAGCCCCGTCCAGCCTGGCCTGGGATGTCTCCAGGGATGGTTCAGCCACCACCTCTCTGGCCAACCTGGGCCAGGCTCTCACCACCAGCAGGGCCAACAATTTCCTTTTATCCAGCCTGAATCTCCCCTCCTTGAGTTTAAAACCATCGCCCCTTGTCCTATCCCAACAGGCCCTGCTCAAAAGTCTGTCCCCATCTTTCTTTAAGCCCCTTTTAAGTCCGGAAAGGCCGCACTAAGGTCTTCCCGGAGCTTCCCTTCTCCAGCTGAACACCCCAACTCTCTCAGCTGTTCCTCCCAGCAGAGCTGTTCCATCCATCGATCACCAGGGTCAGGCAGCTCCAACTCACCCTCGATGTTCTTGGCCATGTCGTAGTTGACGACCATGGAGACGTCGTGGATGTCGATCCCGCGACCGGCCACGTCCGTGGCCACCAGGATGTCCTTGGCCCCGGCCTTCAGGTTGGAGAGCGCAAACTCCCGCTGCTCCTGGCCTTTGCCGCCATGCAGGGTGCAGGCGTTGTACTGTGGGACGAGGGGGGATTAGCGGGGGACTGAGCTATGTTTTGGGGTCCCCGCCTGCCACAGCTGAAGCTGGGGGGGACTCCAGCCAGACTCACCCCCATCTTCTCCAGGGATTTTGCCAGCACGTCGCAGCCCTTCTTCTGGTTGACGAAGATGATGATGGGGGGGTCGAAGCCCTGTTCCAGGATGGCCAACAGCTTCTTCCTGTTGGGGGGAGGACAGTGGAGCAAGAGAGGCTGTGGGAACACCCCCACTCTCCAGAGTCCCCCCTCTCAGATCACCCTCACCCCCAAAATATCCCAGACCACCTGAAAACCCCACTCTGCACCTCTTCTCTGACTCCGACATGAGGAAGACCTTCTGCTCCACCCTCTCGTGGGGTTTGCCAGCAGAGCCAATGTAAACCACGGCGGGACGCCGGAGGTAGCTGCGGGCCAGGCGCTCCACCGCCGGCGGCATGGTGGCTGTGAACATGACGGTCTGCAGGAGAATGGGCAGTGAGCGACAGCCCCTGCGGGGCAGGAATGTGGCTGCAACCCCCTTAGCCTGTTCTCCAAAGCCCCAAATTGTCCCCTCCCCACCCCTAGCCCATGTTCAGCCCCGGGGGAGCACCCACAGCAATGAGGGTGACAGAAGGAGGGGACAATGGCCTCGAGTTGCACCAGGGAAGGTTGAGGTTGGATCTTGGGAACAATTTCTTCCCCAAAGGGCTGTGGGGCATTGGAACAGGCTGCCCAGGGCAGTGCTGGAGTCACCATCCCTGGAGGGGTTGGACAGATGCAGAGATGAGGTTCTCAGGGACATGGGGTAGTGCCAGGGGTGGGGTATTGGCTGGACTTGATCTTAACGGTCTCTTCCAACCAAAATGATTCTGTGATTCTCTGATTCTTCCAACCAAAATGGTTCGATGATGTCCTGGGTCTCCCGCCTGTACCCACCTGCCTGTACTTGTGTTTCCCTGACTCAAAGTTGGCCAACATCTTCTCAGGGTCCTCGGCCTCATCCGTGTCGGGTTTTTGGTTGGTGACAGGCATGTGCTCCAGGATTTTCTGCACATCGGGCTCAAAGCCCATGTCAATCATTCGATCCGCCTCATCCAGCACCACGTAGGTGCAGCGGCTCAGCACCAGGTACCGGTTCTCCAGCACGTCGATGAGACGCCCCGGTGTGGCGATGACGATCTGGGGGGGGCCAGGAGGGTCGGTGACCACAGCGTGTGGTGAAACTGCTCCCCCCAGGCCCCCCACTGCCCTCTCCAGGAGCTGCCGCTCACCTCGCAGCCCATGCGGAGGCGGAAGCCTTGGTCCTCGCGGGAGATGCCTCCGATCACGGCCACTGTGCGGATGCCCAGAGGTTTCCCAAATTTGATGGTTTCCTCCTCAATCTGCTGGGCCAGCTCTCGGGTGGGGGCCAAGATGATGGCGTAGGGACCCTGGTCTGACTCCTCAATCCTGTGACAGGGCACAGCCGTGTCACCCGCAGTGCCACCCCCTCCCTGCAGCGTTTCCCTGCCCCGTGTCGCACCCACCGGTCAATTTTGGGCAGCGTGGTGATCCACACCAGCAGCGGGATCAGGAACGCTGCTGTCTTGCCACTGCCAGTCTCGGCCACGCCGATGATGTCGCGGTTCTGCAGGCCAATGGGGATGGCCTGGCGCTGGATGGGGGTGGGCTCCTGGCGAGGGGAGCAGCAGATTTAGGAGGAGAACTTCCCTTCCTCACCCCCCCCAAAGACCTGACCCCACGAACCGGCCCTTTCCCCTCCATCCAGACCCCCAGCGCCATCGGGGTTTGTCGGCAGCAGCCTCCCCGCCCCGTGCCCACCTTGTAGCCGCACTTGTCGATGACCTCCAGGATGTGGGGGGGCAGGGATGAGTCCTTCCAGGAGCGGATGGGGTTGGGGATCTTACCCCCCTTGGTGGTGATGCTGTAATCCTCGCGGAAGATGCGCCAGTCTCTGTCTGTCATCTCATCCAGCTTCTTCTGGGACCAGTGCCGGTCGTCCCAGCGCTGCTTGGCCTCCTTCTTCCGCAGCTTCCGCAGCCGGGCCCTGGGTGGGGAGCGAGGAAGGGGACACGGTTCACCCTGTGTCTCTGGGGAGGCTCGAATTGTCCCGTCACCCACCCGAGGGACATGCTGCAGCCCAGAGCCCCCTGCAGCTCTGCACCCCGGCTGAGCAGAGGCAGCATCACCCCAAATGCCCCTCAGTGCCCACCCAGCTTCCCCCACATGCTCACTCCTCCTGCTCCTTCTCCTCCAGCGTCCGTCTCTTCTCCATCAGGTCCCCATAGAAACGTGACTGTTCCCGTTTCTGCTGCTTTAGGTCGATTCCGGCGATGAAGCCCCGGCCCAGCAGCTGCACTTGGTGCCGCTCTTTGTACCTTGAGTAGAACGGGAGTGTCGGCGGCAGAGCTAGGGCTGCCCCGCACGCCCAGGGACACTCCCAAGGATGCCCCCAACCCCACGGACACCCCCAGACACACCCCGGTACTCACAGGGGGTTGTAGTCGATAGAGGTATCTTCCGACGCATCCCACTCGAAGACAAACTTACGATCATTCAGGTGCCGTGTGCGTCTCCGCTTCTTCACACCTCCCAGGTAACGCTCCTGTGGGTGGGAAAGGATCATGAGGGAGGAACCTGGACCCCCGGCTCCCCCACTGTCCCCCCGGCTCCCCCACTGTCCCCCCAGCCTGGCCCCTGGCTCTACCTTGATGGCATGGAGCTCTTTGCTCTTGTCCTTCTCCTCTCGGATCTTCTGCCTGCCCTCCTCATCCTCTGTGCCGTTGGTCTCCCGCTCCATGCGCTCGCGGCGCTCCCTGCGCTCGCGCTCCTGGGGGTCTTCTGGGGAGCAGGGGAAGGGTCTCAGAGCCAAATAACCCCCTCTCAGGCTTGGGGGGGCGGTCAGGGGGTCCTGCCTTACCCAGCATCTTCCTTCCCATCTCCTGGAACTGCTTCCTCTTCTTCCTCTCCTCCTCCAGCAGCCGCTGCCGCTCCTCCACCTCCTGCTGCCGCCGCCGCAGCGCCTCGGCCTCCCGCTCCGCCTTGGACAGGAACTTGGGCTGGGGGAGCAGAGAGGCGGCTCACATGGCGTTTGGCTCACTGTTGGAGCTGCCCCAGGACGGGACCCCCCCAAAACATCCTCCTGTACCGCAGGGAGAAGCCTTCTGCTCCTACCTTGGCTTCCGCCTCCTCCTCAGCCTTCTTCTTGGCCAGCAGCTCCTCCAAGGACAGGGGCTGCACCTGCGGACATGGGGCCGGGCCGTGAGCAGCCCCTGACAGGGACACTTTGCCTCACCAGAGCGTTTTACCCCACCCTGGGAGCCGTTCCCAGCCAAGCCCTCTCCTCACCTTCTCCTTCTTCAGGGCGTTCTCCTCCTCCTCCTCTGCTTTCCGTGAGTCACGTTCCTTCCTGGACTTGGAGTCCTTCCCCCTGCTCGGGGACAAGCTTTCCAGAAAAATAAAGAGGAATCAGCCACCAAACACAACCCCAGGGTCACCCCGTCCCCACAGACCAGGGGATGCACCCGCACTCAAAACAATTCCTACAGGGAACAGCACTGGGGTGCTTATGGGAGAGCAGGGACAGCCCCCAAACCGAGGGGGCTCACCTGGACCGCTTCCTGTCCTTGTCCCGTCGGTGCCCATCCTTCTCCCGGTCACGGTCCTTCTTGTTGCGGTCCCGGTCGCGCTCCTTGTGCCGGCGATCCCTGCGGATGGGGCAGTCATGGCACGGCCCCCACTCAGCCACCCGCACACCAACTCTGCGGGGCTGTTGGGGACACGTGAGAGTGAGGGAGCTCTTCCCAAAAAAGCTGGGGAGCCGCTGGAACACCCCTCACCTCTCTGTTGACTTGGACCGGGAGCGAGACCGTGACCGGCTGCCTCGTCTCCGGTCCCGGGACCGGTGCCGCTTCCTGTCCTTGGCAGGGGAACCTTTGCGGTCCCGGTCGCGCTCCCGGTCCCGATCCCGGTCTCTGTCTGGGGAGCGGGAGCGTTTCCTCTCCTCCTTGGTTGGAGACACGTCCCGGTCCTTCTTATCTGCCAGTTCTCCGGCCATCTGGGGTGGGGAAGAGGGTCAGACAGAGCTGGGGACGGGGGGGGACCCTGGGAGGGAGCGGGTGGGGGAACCGGGGGGACCCGGGGAGAGCTGGGGGAACGCGGGAAAGGCACCGGGGGGCTGTGGGGACCCGGGGAGGGCTGGAGGAACCCGGAGAAGGCACCGGGGGGCTGTGGGGACCCGGGGAGGGCTGGGAGACCCGGGGGGAGCGCAGGGGGTCCCCGGGAAGGAGCAAGGAGGGTTGGGAGACCCGGGAGGGAGGACGCACGGTCCCGGGCCGGGCACCGGGGTGGCTGCGCAGCCCCGGGGAAGGCTGGGGGACCCGGCGATGCAGGCCTTGCCCTGGGTGCCCGGTGACGAGGTAGCGGGGCCCTCCAGCCCCCCGGGACCTTCCTGCGGGAGAGCCCAGCGGCCGCAGGCGCCCGGCGCCCCGCGGGCCCCCGTTCCCCGCTCACCGCCGCCCGCAGGCCCAGGCCTCAGCGCCGCCCCGCCATGTCCGCCGCGAGGCACGCCGGGAAACCGAGGCCTCCCTGGCGCCGGAACTACAACTCCCAGCAGCCTCCGCGGAGCACAGGGCGGCCGCGGATCCCTCCGCCGCGGATCCCTCCGCCGCGCATCGCCCCTGACCCCGCAACGAGCCCCGCCCCCGCGCGGGACCCCCGTGTCACTGTCCCCATGTGCCACACACCGCCCCCCCAGTCCCAAGCTGGGGGTTGTAGGTAGAGCCAGGGAGGGGCAGCCCGGGGGGGAGCCTTTCGGGTTGCCCAGGACCCCCCGCCCCAGGGACTTCTCCCCCAACGGGTGACAGCACACGCCGTGTCACCGTCACCCTTACCCACTGGCACTTGTGACACAGGACAGACCCCAACAACCCCCCTCCTCAGCCCCCCCAGACCCAGGATTCTCCCCCCCAAGAGAGGACAAGGCACGCGCTGCGCATGGGGTGATGTTATATTTCTGATAATAAATAAGCTTTTTAATAACACTGGCCATGGAACAGAGACACCCCCCCCGCCCCCAGACAGTCCTTAAAACAGCCCCCCCTGGCCCCCCTTCCCTGCCAGGGGCCCCAGGGCCAAGCAGCAGATGAGGGATGGGGAGGGGGAAATGGGATGAGGCCACAGATGAGCCCCCCTGGGGTTTGGGGGCCGGGGAGCAGCCCCCTCCCTGGGTGCCCCCCAGATTCCCCCCATGGCAGCTCCACAGGGGCTGCCCCCCAGGCTGGGGGTGACGGGAGGGCAGAAGACAGCCCTCCTCCTTGCGGGGGGCTCCAGGGCCCTGTCCAGCCCCCCACCCCATCCTGGGGACTCAAGGGGACCGGCAGCTTTGAGGAAGCAGGGGGGAACATTCGTGTCCCCCCGCTTCACATGACAGAGCAGCTTTTTGCCTTTTCCTTCTTGAAGGTGGAGGAGATGAGCTCGGAGCGGCTGGGCAGGTGCAGGAGTCTCTTGGAGAGGCTGCGGGGGGGGCTGCGGGGGGGCTGCAGGGGGGCCCTGCTGAGGCAGATGCTGGACACGGTCCGGAAGATGCTGTGGACGCTCTTCTCCGAGGTGAAGGCTGAGCACTCCAGGTAGCTCTCGGCTCCCAGCTGCCTGGCAGCCGCGCAGCCCTGGAACCCACCCCCATGTCAGGCTGCAGCACCCCAAAAAACCCCCCCGCCCCCTCCCCGCGACCCCCCCCCCCCACACCTGCTCGTAGGAGATGGGTGCCTGTTTCTGGTGGGACAGCTCCATCAGGGTGCTCAGGTCCGTCCGCAGGTCTGTCTTGCAGCCGATGAGCAGCACCCGCGTGTTGGGGCAATAATCCAGGATTTCCGTCTTCCACTGCGGGGGGATCACAGAGCTCCACAAGGGGACCCCAAACTGCTGCCCCCCCTCCCCACAGAGGTGCTGCCCCCCCCAGCTCTCACCTTCTTGGCCGCGCTGTCCAGGGTTTCGGGACGGCTGATGTCGAAGCAGAGCAGGACAGCGTCCGAGTCACTGTAGCAGAGGGGACGCACATTGTCGTAGTAGGGAGAGCCTGGGAGAAAAGGGGGTGTCATGGCACAGCGCCTCCAAAAAGGGCCCAAGCCCTGGGCAGGAGGTGCTTACAGAGCTGGAGGAGGGGAGGACACAGCTCTAGAACCCCCCCAAAAAGCCACCTCGGCTCTCCGCAACCCATTAACGTCCCCACCATCCCTAACGAAGCGGCAGGAAATGGATCCCGTGGTGTTTATATAACAGCTGCTCCCCCATGTTGGGGACCCTCGGCAGCAGCCGGGACATGGGGTGGGGCTCCCACCCCCACAGGCTCCTCGGGGAGCTGGAGCCACCAGCACTGCACTGGGGACTGTGGGGGACACGGTGTCCGGGGGTGCGGGGGCAGTGGGTGCCCCTCCGGGTGCAGGGGTGGCCAGGGGGCTCCCCCCATCGCCAGCTGCGACCCCCAAGGGCTTCGGAGGGTTTTGTAGCCCAGACGCTCCGTGCGCGGAATAGCAAAGAGGCTGCGCCAGCGCCATCACCATAGCAACACGGGGACCGCGGGTGGCGGGGACCCCCCCCTCTGATGGGGGGGACACTGCAGCACCACGGCAGGGCCGCCCCAGCCCCCCACCCTGCCCCCTCCAGCCCTCGGGGGTGCCCAGGTAGGGGTGATACCAGGATGCCCCATTACCCCCGCCCCCAATTCCCAGCCCTGCAGGGAGCATGCGGGGACCCCAGCAGCCCATACCCGACCGGGGGGCTCACACCAGTGTCAGGACCCTCCCCAGGAAGGGGCTCAGCCCTGTGTCCCCCCCCAGCCCGTGTCTGTGCCCCCCTCAACGGGCAAGTCCCCAGGGACTCCCTGACAGCCAGGCCCCCTGTGCCCCCACAGGGATCAGCCCCCCACCCTGACCCACTCCCAGGTGTCCCCACTGCGGCCACCAAGCGCTCACCGCCTCCCCAGGGCCCCCCCAAAGCCCAGGCTTGGCACCCCCATTGCAGCACCACAAGGCCCCAAACCATGTTCCCCCAGCAAACGCCGCCATGACCCCTCACCAGCTGCCCCCACCCCGCTGCAGCCCCCGGTACCGGAGGGACCCCCCGCACCCCCGTGCATGCACCACTCCCCGGTACCGGAGGGACCCCCCGCACCCCCGTGCATGCACCACTCCCCGGTACCGGAGGTGTCCCAGAGGCTCAGCTCCACCCGCTGCTCCTCGCTGGCCAGACACGCCGTGTAGTTCTCAAACACGGTGGGCACGTACGTCTGCAACAGCACCGAGAGCGTCAGCGCCCGGTCCCACTGCCGCTCCCCGGTGCCCGGTGCCGCTCCAGCTCACCTCGGGGTAGCAATCCTTAGCCAGCACCTGCAGCATGGCCGTCTTGCCGCACTGCACGTCGCCCACCAGCACCAGCTTGCAGCGGGCCGGGGCGGCCGGTACCGGCCTCCGCTCCCGCATGGCGGCGGCGCCGAGCGCTGCCCCTCCCGCCTCCCGCGCCCCCACCAGCCCCGCGCCCGGCCGCCGCAGCGCGCTTATATACCCCGCCGGCGCCGAGCCCCGCCCACGGCGGCTCTCGCCCGCCAATCGCCGCGGCGGCTCTGGGCACACCGGCCAATGGCGGAGAGGCGAGGGGACCACCAGGGACCGCCCCCCAGGGTGCGAGGCTGTTCCTCCAGGTCAGGGGGCGCTTGTCTGCCTGAAGACGGAAGTGGAGCCCTGCTCCCGCCCTGAACCGGAAGTGGCTGTTGCTTGGAGACCGGTAGGACGCCGGCGGCTGGGACAGAGGTGTTGGAGGGCGCGATCGGTACCGGCGTGGGGGGACGGGACCCCCGCGGGGCGGGAGGTGGCGTCGAGGAGCGGGGGGGACACCGGAGGGGTGCGGGGACCATGGGGCCTGGGGGTGTCCCAAAGCGGGGGGTGCCTGGGGCCACCCCGGGAGGAGACAGGGGTGGGCGAAGGGGGAAGGGGCCTGGGCCGGACCCCCGGGCGTCCCCCCCGCCCCTCACGGCGTGTGCCCGGGCCCAGCCGCCATGCCAGCAAAGCGCCATTCGAAGGCCTCGGTGGCGGGGCAGGATGGACTCCTGCTGCTGCAGAGCCAAGCGCTGGCCCAGGAGGAGGCTGCCAAGGCCAAGCAGGAGCTGCTCACCCGCTTCCTGAAGGTGCGTGAGGACCCCGGGGGACATGACAGTGTTTCTCCACATGCCGCCCAACCCCTGACCCCCTTCCCACCGCGCATTCCCCCCCAGGACAAGCTGGCCAAGGAGCAGCACAGCAGCACCCTGAACCTCCACAAGCTCAATGTGCAGTGGCAGGCGATTCTGCGGGAAGCCAAGGCCAAGGAGCTGCGCCAGGACATCGAGATCCTCAGCCAGACCTTTGCGCGGGTGATGGACTGCAAGGACAGCGTCATCGAGGTGAGCGTGGGGCTAGCGGGGTGGGGACAGCACCAGGGCCCACCCATGAACCCCCCTAAATCTCCACAGTCCCTGGTCACAGACCTGGAGGAGGCAGAGGAGCAGCACGCCCGGGCCCTACGCAGCCACGTGCACAACATTGACCACCTGCTGCAGCTCCAGAGCTGCCGCCTGGCCTGCCTGGAGGACGGGTACAGTGCCCAGCTGAGTGCCATGCAGAGCGAGTTTGAGGCTGAGCGGTACGGCGGGGGCAGGGACAGCAGTGGCACCCGCTGTCCTGGAGCTGAACCCTCTCACGACCCAGTTGAGACCACTATGGCTTCCCTCTGTCAGCAGCTCCCCTGTGTTTTCCCCAGCACGTCCATCCTCGAGCAGCACAAGCGAGAGAGCTGCTACCTGCGGGACATGGTGCTGACCGTGGAGCAGAATTACAGTGAGAGTGACCACGAGGCCACGCTGAATTTCCAGAGCGCCCGGGATGACATCAAGAACAAGGCACGGGGAGGATCCAGCAAGGAGCCTTTTGGGCCTGGTGAGCAGAGTACACGGTGAGGTTTGGGAGGTGCTGGGTCACCCACAGCCATGTCTGTCCCCAGAGCCTGCAGGAGAAGCAGTACTGCCGCCTGCAACTGAGCGGGAAGACAGCAGAGCTCTGGGAGCAGTTCCGACAGGCCATGCAGAGCTTCACGGCGGCCACCGAGCACCAGAAGATCGCTTTTGAAGTGCTGAAGGAGAAGGACCAGAAGAGCTCGAGGGAGATCGAGATGCAGGCAAAGAAGCTGCAAAAGCTCCAGGTTGCAGCAGGTCACGGGGCTGAGCAGGAGAGCGGAGACACCTCCATCCCGCCGCTCACGTTTCGCTTGTCCCCAGGACTTGGTGGCAGCCACCAAGGGCCAGATCGTAGCTCACCTCCGAGAGAACGAGGAGCAGAACCGGCACTTGCGGATAGAGAAGGAACGAGCTTTCCGCCAGCTCCAGGAGCTCAAGGGCAAGCTGAACCAGGCCAGGGCTAAGGCCCACGGCAACCTGGCCAGGCTCGCCGTGCAGAGCGGCGCAGCCCTGAGCGCCCTGCAGCAGGTGGTGGAGAAGGTGAGAGCGGCGGCCCCGGGGCGAGGGACCACCAGGGAGTCCCTCACTCGCATTTCTTCCCCAGGGCCAGCGCATCCTGCAACTGGCCGAGATGTGCCGCAAGCTGGAGACGGAGGAGGAGAAGGTGCTGCCCTTCTACCCTTCCTCACTGGTGGAGGGCGAGCAGCGAGATGCTCAGCGAGTCTTCAAGGAGACACCCACAGAGCCCCTGGCCCAGGTGAGGGGGCAGCACCCGAGGCCCGGATGCTGCCGTGGAGCAGTGAGGGGCAGGATACAGCCTTGGGGACAGTCTGGCTGCACGTTGGGGACCCCCTGCCCTCCCCCCTGCCTCTCGACCAGGCCATGCGGGACTACGTGGGGCTGGAGCGGTTCTGGCAGCGCTTCAACAAGGCAAAGCTGGAGGAGAAAGCGCTGGAGCAGGAGCGGGCGGCCCTGAGGTGGAGGAACCGGCAGCTGCGGGCGCTGCTGCAGCAGTACATGGAGGGGATCTCGATCAGCCAGGAGGTGCTTGTGGAGCCCAATCCACTCTGCGGCGTCCAACACAAGAGCCGCGGCCCCAGGGACTCACCCCGCACCGAGGGGGACCTTGTGCAAGGTCACCAGAGTGCCACACACCCCAACAGCCTCCTGGACCCTGTTCCCAGCTCCAGCGGCACCGGCTGAGAATCCCCCTGTCATGTCCCCTGCTCAGCCTGGTGCCTGGGGACACTGCAGAGACCGTGACTGCCCAGAGATGCCATAAAAGAGCCAAACTGTGCCCAAAAATGTGCTTCGGGGTCTTATTTCTGGTAACACTCAGCTTCATCAGGGCAGGTGTGGGTCTGTCACCCCCTGCCCTGTTTGGACACACCAAATCCCCGCTGCTGGTGCGGGCAGGGAGCTTGGGGGGTGCACAGCCCCTTCCCACCACCCCCGGAGCCCGACAGAGCATACACGGAGCAGCCGCGGATGCTGAGGGGAAGCGTTTTATTTTTTTTTGGCTTTGTTCCTCTTCTCCTCCTTCAGCTTCTTCTTGGAGAGCTTGGGGCTGCTGGCCTTGCGGTAGAGGTGGCACCCGATGAGCGCCAGCAGCGCCGGCACCAGCCCCAGGCACAGCAGTGGCACCACCTCATTCACCAGCTTCTGCCAGTAACCGGCCCGGGACAAACCCACCAGTTCCACCTCAAACCGCAGCACCGCATCACCTGGGGGGTGAGCAGAGCCTGAGCAGGGGCTGCGGGGGCTGGCGGGGGGGAGGGACCCCGAGGGCTCACCTGGGATGGTGGGGGGGGAGCCCCGCTTGCCGTAGGCCAGGTGAGGGGGGATGATAGCTCTGCGCTTCTCCCTGCCATGGTGAGAGACTGTTGGTGCCCTGGGGGGCCAGACCCGTGCCAAAAACCGCAGCGGGGATGCTGCGGGGGGGCTGCTGCCCACCCCCTGGCCCCACCACCTGCCTTACCCCACACACATGTCCAGCAGACTCTGCTCCAGGCCTGGAGGGGAGAGGGTGGAGAGGGGTGAGCGGGGGCATCCCGCAGCTGCACCAGATCCCGGTTACCCCCCCGGGCCCCGCACTCACCGGGGATGACTTGGCGCTTGCCCAGCTCCACCTGGAGCGGGTCGCGGCTCAGGGAGGTGTCAATGACACGTCCATCCTCCAGACTGCCCTGCGGGGACATGGGCACCGTCCCGGAGCCATCCCCGTGCGGGTCCCAGTGTTGCCCTGGGACTGTCCCCGTGCTGGTACTGGCACTGCTGTCCCACTCCCACTCTGGTGCTGGTCCCATTGTCCCCCCAGGACTACCCCTGGGCTGATCCCAGTGCCACCCCTGTGCTGACCCTGCTGCTGCCCCAGGCATATCCCACCATCCTCCCAGTGCTGGGACAATCTGTGTGCTGGTCACAGTGCTGGTCCCAGTGCCAACCCATGCCCACACTGGTCCACTCCCATGCCAGTCCAGGTGCCACTCAGGGCCCATCCCTGAGCAGTCACCATGTCACTCCCAGTGCCACCCACCCCAGTGCTGTCCCAGCGCCACCCCGGTGCCACCCCCATGCCCACCCCGGAGCCGCCCCGGTGCCGGCCCAGGGTTCCCCCCGCCGGTGGCGGCACCGCCCCCGCCCCGCCCGGGGAGCGCAGTGCTGACGTGTTCCTCCCGCCGCCCCCCCCGCACCGTGTAGTGGATGTGAACCGTGTCCCCCGGCGCCGACAGCTCCGTGCAGCCCTCGGGGGGGGCCACCTGCAACGGGAGGTCACGAGGAGCCGGGCCGGAGTCCCCCCGTACCCTCCGGTGCCCAGGGAGCCCCCGGGCGCTCCGTGAGCCGAACTCCCCTCCCGGACCTCCCGTCCTCCCGGTGCCCCGTGCTCCCCCCCTGCAGCCCGGTCCTCCCGGTGCCCCCCGTTCCGTAGCCTGGTTCTCCCGGTGCCGCGTGCACGCCCCCCGCCCAGACCGGGCTCCCCGGCACGCCGCCGGGTAACAGCGTCCCGCTGGTCCCCCCTCCCCCCCCGCACCGCCGGACTCCCCGGTCCCAGCTCCCCGTCCACGAGGGCCGACGGGGGTCTCCAGTACTCGGTGCGCCCCGGTACCCCCCGCTCCCCCCGAACTCACGAGCGTCTCCAGCCGCAGCCCCCGGGCGCCGCTTTCGGTTTCGCTCTCGGCGGCGCGGGCGGGCGGCGGCGGCGGCAGCAGCAGCGCCAGCAGGAGCAGCGCGGCGGGGGGCGGCATGGTCGGGCTGGCGGCGACGGCGGCGGCGGCGGCACGGGGACCGCCCCCCCCCGGCCCGGCCCCCGGGAACCGCCCCCCGGGCCCGCGCCCCCGCCCCCGTCCGCACCGGGACGCTCCACCGGGACGGGTCGGCGGGACAGACAACGCGCCGCGGGGGCGGCCGGAGATGCTCCGAGCCCCGGCGGGGCGGGGAGGACCCGGAACCGGCCACCCCCGCGGTGCCCGGGGACACGCGTCCGTCCGCGCTCCGGTGCCACCCAGCCCGGGCGGGGACCGGGTGTTCGGCTCCACCCGGGGGCTGTCCCGGCGCTCCCGGGCGGAGGCGGCCGCCCCTGCCCGCGGCGAGCTGGGGGTCCGGGTGGGGGGTCACCCCAGGGGACCGGCGGGGTGCAGCACTCGCGGTCCCGGCGCCGTCGGGACTCGGTACCAGCAGGCGGCAGCAAAGCCTGGAGAAACGGGCACCTACCCGGGCCAGGACCCTTCCCCGGCAACCCCGTGGGTGCAGAGCAACCCTTCTGCTGGCACCCCAGCCCCACTTCCAGCCCCCCTGGCCATGTGGGACAGGGGAAGTTGAGCTCCCACCAGCGAGAGGCTGGACGGGTGGCCCGGGGCTGGGCTGGGGCCCCTGCGGAGCTAAACCCGTCCCGAAGCCGCCGTGTCCCTGTGCTTGGGGCGGGACACCAGCTCCTGGGGCAGGAGGCAGATCCCGGAGCCGGGGAACACGGGGAGCAGCCTCTGGCTCAGGGGGGGTCACACATGGGGTGCAGCCAGCCTCCCTCACCCTGTGCCGGCGGTGATGGCCCTGTTGACAGCGGCGGTGGCCACACTGGCGGCGGTGCCAGTGCAGGCCCCGGTGCAGCTCCCGGACGACGGCATCGGCATGCCGGCCCCACCGGCGCACCCACATACCAGCCCCGGTTGCCGAGAGGTGGGGAAGCCGGGCTGGCGGCTGGGGTCCGGGGTGCTAATGGGATTAGGGCCGCCGGGTCAGCACCAGGCTGCGCCCCTCCCACAAAGCCACCAGGCCAGGCGGTGGGAACGCGCCGGTGCTGGCTCTGTGGCTCCCAGCCTACCGGGGAATCCCGGTCACCCACGCTCCAGACCCCCCCATGCTGGAGTAACCCAGGCATCCAGGCATCCAGCACCACATCTCAACTTAGCGCCACCGGCACAGAGGGATTCTGGACACCAACAACCCCCAAGCCAGAGGGAACACAGGAATGGGGACAGCAGCGCTGGCTCCAAACAGGACTCAGCCAGTCCCCTGTCCCGTGCAGGGGTGACACCAGGGGGCTGAGCCTCACTCACGCCCGTCCCAGCACTGGCACCGTCCCCACGCCCCGGCTGGGATTAGCATTAATGGGATTTACCATTTCATCCAATATTCCCCTAAAGATGAGCCTGGGAAGGGAGGCTCCCCCCTTACCCCCCCACCAGCCCCCCTCACCCCCGCTAAGCTCTTTCTAATTAAATCCAGCCCAGGGCTGTCCATCACCATCTCCCTCTGCGGGAATCCATGCCGGGGGGGCAGCGGAAGAAGAGCCATGGGGCCGTGCTACATAAAACATGTTTAATATCCAAGGGGGGGGCCGGGGGTCACCCACCGTCTCAGGCATGGGGGCGGGGGGGGCGAGTACACACATCCCCAGACGGGGCAGAGCCGCAGCGACACGTCACACCAAGCACAGACCGGGGGTATAAATACGGTGCCGGGGGGTGGGGTACAGTATGGGGCCGTCTGTCTGTCCGTCCGTGAGGGGCAGGGACATACAATCACTATGCTGGCATGGGGTTGGGGTGCAGGTGGCCAGGGGGGGGCACAGCCATGGGGACCGTGGGAGTCCTGGCAGCCCCGGCACCCCCCGTGGGGGTCGTGCTGCAGGGAGGAGACCTGCCTCAAAGTGACATAGGGGGGACATGTGGGACCCCTGGGGGCACACAGGGCTGGAAGGGGATGCTTGGGGTAGGGGGGAGGGGAGTGTATGGTCCCAAATGCCCCTTGTGGCCCCGCTGCCCCCACATTTGGTCCAGATGAAGGTGGGGGGTGTGGGGACATTCATGGGGATGGGGGTGCCCTGGCATGGCCCCCCCAGGCAGGGCAGCACCGAGGTGGCTCCCAGCCCCCGTCCTGCTCCTCGGGGCTCTGCCCCCGCCCCCCAGATACATTATATAGAGCTATATTCCACACACGCACACACGAGATCCGAGGTGAACTGAGGAGACCCCAAAAAAGGCAAAAAACCCCACAGCAACCGGTGCCAGAGAAAGCAAAACCCAACCGGGGCAGGGAGGGAGCGGCCGGGGGGGGCACTGGCATGGCCCCGGGGGGGGGCCAGGGGCATGGGGGGGGCCGGGGCCAGCGGCCACCCGCTCACTTCTTGTTCTTGAGCTGGTTAGCGAGCCAGTCGAGGCCCTCGTAGAGCCCGTCCCCGCTGGTGGCACAGGTGGCCTGGATGTACCAGTTGCGGTGGCGCAGGGAGTGCAGCCCCAGCTTGTCTGTGATCTCCGCTGCGTTCATGGCGTTAGGCAGGTCCTGGGGCAAAGACGAGGGGAGTCACGCGCCAGCCCTGACGCCACGGGGATGGGCTCTATCCCACCACGGGGGTGGACGCCAGCCTCGATGCCATGGGGCCGGGCACCATCCCAGCACAGCAGCCCTGAGGCTACAGGATCTGCCATAGGCATGTGAGACACCAGCCCTGATGCCATGGGGATGGGCATGGTCCTGCCACGGGGGTCACTAGATCCCAGCCCCGACATCCCAGGGATGGACACGTGCCTGCCACAGGCACGCAGAGAGCAGCCCCAACGCCCTGGGGATGGTCCCGGCCTCAGCACGGGACTCCCAGCCCCACCTGCTTGTTGGCAAAGACGAGGAGGACGGCGTCCCGCAGCTCGTCCTCCGCCAGCATCCGCATCAGTTCCTCCCGCGCCTCATTCACCCGCTCCCGGTCGTTGCTGTCCACCACAAAGATCAGGCCTGGGGACAGCGAGCAGGCACTGCTGGGGGTGCAGGGTCTGTCCCGTCCCACGGACATCCCACTCCCCAGCGAGCCCCGTCCCCTCCCCATGTCGCCGGGGGGACCTACCCTGGGTGTTTTGGAAGTAATGCCGCCAGAGGGGCCGGATCTTGTCCTGCCCACCCACGTCCCACACGGTGAAGCTGATGTTCTTGTACTCCACTGTCTCCACGTTGAACCCTGCGAGGAGCAACAGCGGAGGGAAACTGAGGCATGTGGAGCCGTGAGCCCCTTTCCAAGGAGTCCGCATGGGGAGGTGTCTCCGCCTGGTGCCCCCCCACCCCGCACACCTATGGTGGGGATGGTGGTGACAATTTCCCCCAGCTTCAGCTTGTAGAGGATGGTGGTCTTCCCGGCAGCATCCAGCCCCACCATCAGGATCCGCATCTCCTTCTTCCCGATCAGGCTCTTCAGCAGGTTCCCGAAGATGTTGCCCATGGTGACAGCGGCGCTGGCTCCGTCCACAGGCGAGGCCGGATCCTGCGGGGGCAAGGGGCAGGGGTGGGGGGTGTCCCTGAGAACTGGGGGGCACTGCAGAACTCCAGGGATCTCCTGTGCTACAGGGATTGGGGACCCCCATGCCCTGGGGGGAGGCAGAGCTCACACTCCATGGGGGCTGCCCCTGTGTGCAGCTCCATATGGGGGGGCTGTGCTGACAATGGAGCCCCCCCCTACAAAGGGACAGGATGGGCTCCACACTGGGGGAAACTGAGGCACGAGTCCCAGCCTTCCTTGAGGGGAGGCACAGCCGCCCTCCGGCCCGCCCCTCTGCACCCCCCAGCTTGTGTACAACCCCACCGGCCCTGGAGCCTCCCCCATGGGGGGCCCCGAGCGCCCTCCGCCGTCCCCACGCGGCGCCCCCCGCACCGCAGCGCGCCCCTCCCGGCCGTGGGCAGCTGCCCGCCCCTGGGCCCCGCCGCAGCCCCTCGGCGCGACGCCCCCCGAATTCACTGCCACCCCCCCCCCGGACCGCAGCACCGCCCCCGCCGCTCGCACTGCGCCCCTCCAACGCACCGCCCCCTTCCCGGATTGCAGCGCACCCCCAAATCACTCCCCCCCCGCCCCAGCTGCACCGCCCCCCCCGCCGCGTCGCCCCCCGCCCCCGCACGCCGCACCGCCCCGCGGCCGCTGCCCGCGCCCCCGAACCCCGCGCCCCTCCCGCTGCACCGCATCACCCCCCCCGCTGCGATGCCCGCCCCCCCCCCCCCCGCCCCCGGCGCTCCGCACCCCCAATGCACCGTGCGCCCCCAACCGCGCCGCAGACCCCCCCGCGCCGGTGCGGTGCCCACCCCCCCGGGCTGCAGCGCACCCGCCGATGCGCGGTGCCCCTGCCCGCGGACCCCCCCCGCACCTGATGCCGGTGCCGGTGGCGCCCCCCACCCGCAGCTGACTCTGCACCGCTCCCGCCGCCGGAAGCGGAGGCCCGATCGCGCCGATCTCGCGAGAGCGTCCGGTGCCCCCCCCACCCCGCTTCCCGCCCCCCCCCCGCACCGGTCCCGGGGGCGCGCGGGGAACGGGGGGGCGCCGAGCTGGCGAGAGCCGCGAGGCGTTTCCATGGCAGCAGCTGCAGCAATGCCGAGGGGGCTGCACCGGGAGGAGCGAGGGGTCTCGATGCCCCCCCCGAGCATGAGCACCGGGGGGGCGGGCAGCGCCCCGTTCGGGGGACTACGGCGGGGCGAGTGCCCTGTGCTGCACGGGGCGGGCAGGGACCCCAATAACCGCACGGGGATCCCAGGGATGCTCCCCCCAGCACAGGGACCCCCGCCCTGTCCCGGGCCAGGCTGGAGCTCCCCCGCCCCGGCCCGGTGCGGTACCGGCGGTACCGAGGCCGTCCCGGTGCTCGCGGGCCAGGCAGGGGCTGGCAGCGGGCGCGGGGCATCCCCCGGTTTTCCTCCCCTCTCCGGTCCCTCGATCCGCCCAGCTGTCCCGCTGTCCGTCCGTCCACTCCTGCTCGGTGCGGCGGGATGCGACGGTACACGCAGCCCCCCCGCCCCGGGCAGGTAAGGGCGGCCGTCCCGGGGGCACCGGCAGCACCGGCCGGCTCGACGACTGCGGGAGCCCTTCTGCGCCGCCGGGCTTCCGCAGAGGGGACGCGGGGGACGGAGGAGGCGTCCGGGGCAGCGTGAGGAGCGGGGAGGGGGGGAAGCTGGGGTGAGAGGACCCCCTGGAGGGTCTCGAGATGGAGTGCGGGGGGCAGTCGTATTTGGGCCCCGCCGGTGGTGGCACGGCCCCGGGCAGGGCCCTCCCGGCCGCACCCCGCGGCCTCCCCGCGGCCGCTGACCTCAGCCCCGGGAGCCCCGACGGGGCGGCGGCCCGAGGGCGCGGACACCGCCCGGCCCGGCCGGGAACCGGGGCAGGGGGGGGCGGGAGCCGACGTCCTGGAGCAAACCCCAGGGCGGCTCTGGGCCCCTCCCGGGCCGGGGAAGAGGGCGCGGGGGCTGCCCGGTGAGAGCCCCCCCTCCCGCCGCCGGCCCGGGCTTTGTCCGTCCTTGAATTGAAATCGTGAGCGGCGGCCCCGGGCCGTGACGGGCGAGCGGGGCTAATCCGGCCCCGCATGACTGATCCGGGGAAACCGCCGCGGGGAGATTACCCCGCCCCGGCCCCGCCACAACGGGGGGCTCAGCTCAGCGCCCCCCCGCCCCGGCTCCGCAACGGGTTGTTCACACCCACCCGGGCAGGGGACAGCAGGGACAGACCCTCGTCCCCACCGAGACGCGGGCAAACACCATCCGTGCGTCTCCGTGTCCCGTCCGCGGGCACGCCAGGCCGCCCTTCACGTCCGGGCATCCTCCCGTCCTCCTCTCCATCCCCTCACGTCCTCCGTCCCTCTCCCCCCGCTCCATCTCTCCCTCCATCCGACACTCGGTGTCGGCCCAGGCCGGGCGCCCTGGGGCAGGGGGAGCCGTGTGGGACCGTCTCGCACCCACAGGGACTGCACATGCCGTGGGCGCCCACGGGCACGCTTGCAGGGGTCCCAGGGTGCGGGGTCGGCGGTCGGGACAACCCGGCCCCGAGCGGCGAGAGGACGTGGCCGCCCCGTCGCGCCGGGTACGGACCGGTACGGGCAGCGTCCTGAACGGGATGGGGATCGGCGGCTCTGGACCGGCACTGGCGACCAGCGCAGCCCCGACGGCCCCGCGCCCGGGGAGCTGCACGTACCCTTCTCAAACCCGGAGTCCCGGGACGGTGTTCCCGGGCTGTCCCGGGGCTGTGGTCCCCGGTGAGCCCCGGGCTGTCCCGGGACTCTGCCCCTCCCGTGCGCCCGGGGCTATCCCGGGAGATAGCGTCACTCCACTCCCCCGTGCGCCCGGGGCTGTCCCGGGAGATCCCGGGCTATCCCGGCCCCCGCTCCCTCCGTGCGCCCGGAGCTGTCCCGGGCTATTCCGGGATCTGCTCCTCCTTGCGTCGGGAGCTGTCCCGGGCCGTGCCGGCCTCTCCCCGCCGGTGCCGGTAGAGCGTGTGCGCGGGGCGGTGGCGCCGGGGAGGTGGGGGCCGGGGGCGGCAGACGGGCCCCCCCCGGCCGCGCTCTGGGCACGGGGCGCAGCCACCCGCCGAGCTAATCCGGGCCGTGACGGACAGGCCCGGCGCCGCCGCTCCGGCCGCCCCATAAGAGGTGCCGCGGCTCTGCCGCTCCCCATTGTTAGGGCGAGGACGCGGGGAGGCCCCGCTCGGCGGGACCGGCCCATGGGGACCCTCCGCGCCGCCCCTATAAGAGGGAAGGGGCTGGAAGATGCTCCCGGGTGCTGAGCGCTGCGCACCCGCCGCGCTGAGCCGAGTCCAGCCCCTCCGCCTCCCCGGGGAGCCGCCGGCGGCAGTGCACCGGCCACCGAGTATCGGCACCGGGCAGCGGGCACCGAGCAGGGGCACCGGGTACCGCGCCCGGACCGCCGAGCACCGGCATCGGGCGCCGGGCACCGCGCACGGACCCCCCGACGCCGCGCCCCGGGGATCGGGCAGGGAGCGACGGGCACCGCACTCTCGACGCCGCGTCCCGGGCACCAGGCACCGGCTGCAGCCCGTTGCCGGTTTCGGTGCCGGCCCGCCCGCCCGTAGCTCCCCGCGGCCGCCCTCAGCGCAGCCGCCCGCCCTGCCCGCGCCCCGCGCGTCCGGAAACACGCGTGGATGTAGCGGCCGGGCCGGGGGCTCCGCGGCACCATAAATACCCCGGCGGCCGCTCGCCCGCGCACTCTGCCGGGGCGTCCCGGTGCCGGAGCCATGCGAGCCGCCGCGCTGGGGCTGGCGCTCCGGGCTCTCTGGGCTCTGGCCCTCTCCTCCCTCTCCAACACGCTGGCGGTGAACAACAGCGGGCGGTGGTGGTGAGTCCGCCGGCACCGGGAGGGGGGGGTCGGAACGGGGCTGACACCAGCTGCCCCGTCCCCAGGGATGGGGAGCGCAGGTGTGACCCCCGGGTGGGATCCGGCTGCGGGCGATGCCCGGGGAGGAGGATGCTCTGGGGTCAGGCCCCCCCACGGTGGGATTGAGGTGGCGAGCGGGCTGCCGGGGACTCCTCCCTGGTGATCACTGTCCCTGCCTGTGCCGCAGGGGCATCATCAACGTGGCCTCGTCCACCAACCTGCTGACGGACTCCAAGAACGTGCAGCTGGTGCTGGACCCCAGCCTGCAGCTGCTGAGCCGCAAACAGCGCAAGCTGATCCGCCAGAACCCCGGCATCCTGCACAGCGTCAGCTCCGGCCTCCAGACCGCCATCAAGGAGTGCAAGTGGCAGTTCCGCAACCGCCGCTGGAACTGCCCCACCTCCCAGGGCCCAAACATCTTCGGCAAAATTGTCAACCGGGGTGAGGCTGCTGGGTGGCGGGAGGTGGCCGGGGGCTCCCCAGACCTCCTCGGTGGCACGCCTGAGCCGGGATGCTTGGCGAAGCACCCCTGGTTCACCGCATGGCATCACCAGCCCCCAGCCCATCAGCAGCCCAGCGTGGCTGCGGGTGGGGGCTGCCAGCGGGTGTCTCCTGCCCATCCTGGCAGCGCCCTGAGGCTCCGCTCCCCTCCGTAGGCTGCAGGGAGACAGCGTTCATCTTTGCCATCACCAGCGCTGGAGTGACGCACTCGGTGGCCCGGTCCTGCTCGGAGGGCTCCATCGAGTCCTGCACCTGCGACTACCGACGCCGCGGCCCTGGGGGGCCCGACTGGCACTGGGGGGGCTGCAGTGACAACATCGATTTTGGGCGCCTCTTTGGGAGGGAGTTTGTGGACTCCAGCGAGAAGGGCCGTGACCTGCGCTTCCTCATGAACCTGCACAACAACGAGGCCGGGCGCATGGTGAGAGCATGGGGGGCTGCGGGCAACGTTGTGGGGGGACAGGCATAGACACAGCCACAGAGCCCCCCAGCCTGTCCCTGTGCTTGGGCTGGGAACCATCAGAGAGGTGTTTGAGTAGGCTGAGCGTGATGTGGTACCACGGGAAGCGGGGTGCATGGTGGTCCCTGGCGGGGGGTCCCAGGCTGCTCATGGCACCAGTCCTTCGCCCCCCTTGCAGACGGTCTTCTCAGAGATGCGCCAGGAGTGCAAGTGCCACGGCATGTCGGGCTCCTGCACCGTCCGCACATGCTGGATGCGGCTGCCCACCTTCCGCGCCGTGGGCGACGTCCTGAAGGATCGTTTCGACGGTGCCTCCCGTGTCATCTACGGCAACAAGGGCAGCAACCGGGCATCGCGGGTGGAGCTGCATCACCTGGAGCCTGAGAACCCGGCCCACAAACCCCCCTCTCCCCACGACCTTGTCTACTTTGAGAAGTCACCCAATTTCTGCACCTACAGCGGGAAGACGGGGACAGCAGGCACGGCTGGGCGCTTCTGCAACAGCTCCTCGCCGGGGCTGGACGGGTGCGAGCTGCTGTGTTGCGGGCGCGGGTACCGCACACGCACCCAGCGGGTCACCGAGCGCTGCAACTGCACCTTCCACTGGTGCTGCCACGTCAGCTGCCTGAACTGCACCAACACGCAGGTGCTGCACGAGTGCCTGTGAGCCCCCTGGGACCACCCTGCCCAGCCCCGGAGGGGGTCTGCACCACCCCCCGTGATGGGTGCCCTGGCTGGATTGAAGGCGCCCATGGGTGGGCATGTGGCTGCACCCTGGGGACTCCTGTCCTGTCCTGGGCAGAGCGGCTGCCCCGGGGTCAGTAGCCAGCCTGGGTGGGCTGGGTGCCACGCACCTTCCCGGCCACCCCTCAGTTGCTCCGGCTGCCTGGAGGTCCCCTTCCCACTGTAAATAAAATATTTATTGTGGATGGTTTGATGCTATCCCCCCCTCAGCCCCCACTTCAATGGCCCCAGGCCCTGTGTTTTATAATTAAAGATAATAATAATAATAAATAATAATAATAATGCTTTGTTACAAGTTTCACTGATAGCCTTTAGAGAAGAATAAAGGATATATTTTTATCAGTCCTGACCCGATTCATTTCTGGGGGGCCGGGGAAGGGAGGGGACAACCTGTAGGGGGGCAGTGTCTCCCAAACCTTGGGGCTGGGCAGCTGATCCTCGCTGCCCTCGGCCATCCATTCTGTCCGTCTGTCCATCACCTCTCCATACACTCACCTCCTCCCTCTGTGTCCTCCAGCCGTCTGTCTGTCCATCCTACTCCCTTCCTCTGCCCTCCACTCCGACATCCCCTCCCCGCAGACCCCCTTCTTTCTCCCATCGTGCCCATCTCCAGCGCGGCCGTCGGGGTGTCCATCCCCACGGCCGGGGCGCCCATCACCATGGCACCTGGGCTGCGGCATCCCCGGCGCTGGAATTTGCCGGGGCGGCGGGGCTGGTGCCGCCGGGGCCGGGCGCTGGGAGCGGCCACGGGAGGTACAAGACGGCAGACAGGGAATGAGCATCGTCCATCACCGCTCCCGGCCGGGGCTGACGGCTCCCCTCGGCTTTGGGGGAGGAGGGGGGCCGGGGAGGGCACCGAGGTTACTGGGGCAGGGGCCGGGACTGGCCACCGGCCCCACACGCAGCCCCACACCCTTGCACGTGTTCTGGCTGCAGCCGGGGAAAGGCTGTGGCGAAGGTGGGGGTGCAGCTCTGCGGCTGGCACGGGTGTCCCCTGGGATGGGCATCCTGCGAGGAGGGCATCCCCCGGAGGAGGACATCCCTTTGGGATGGGCATCCCACCATAGTGGGCATCGCCCTGGGAAGGCCATCCCTTTGGCTCGGGTATCCCCCCGGCGTGGGCACCCCCTTGGGTCGGGTGTCCCACCAGGGTGGCCATCCCCCTGGGGTGGGCAGGGCCCGTGTACACCCCCTATACTGTAACCCCACATCTTGGGGTCAGAACAAGGTGAAGCAACGGGCTGCAGCCCCCGTCCCCATGTCCGGCATGGGGCAAACCACGGGGCCACGGTGACATCCAGCCGCGGTGAGCAGGCAGGACCCTGCCCGGGGACCCCCGGGGGACCCCACAGCCCGGGCTGCCCAGCGGCCGGAGCCGGGAACCTCACGGGGCCCCTGGGGATCCGCAGCATCAAAGGCTGCGGGATGACGCTGCCGCTGCCCAAAATATCCCCCAGGGCCGATAGTGGAAAAGTTGATGTTTAGACCCAGAGGAGGGGGGGAGAAAAAAAAAAAACACCGGGGGCCCCCGCTGTCTGTGCCAAGGTAAAAACACAGCCTGGCGTGGCGAAATAAAATAAAGAAATGCGAGAAAAAATGACTGGAAAGGAACACAGCCCGAAATAACCCTCCGAGCATCTCCCGCCTGCCGGGAGTTATCTGCCTGCTAAATTCTGCACACGCACAGGGCATGAAAATAGCCTGTTTTCCTGCGGTAGCGAGTCAGGAATATAGATAATGACATTCTTATAAGTCACCTCTGTTACTCAGCTTTTCCTGCACGCTGGTGACCGCCGGGTACCTCGGGCAGCCGCGACCCCCGGGCGGGCAGGGGCACCCCGGGTGCGGGGCAGGCACCCGGCTGCAGGGTGCAAACCTCTCCGGCTTGAACAAATACGCCCGGGCGCTGGAAATAGCTGCTGTGACAGCGCCGGGGCCGGCTCGGGGACAGGGACAGGGAGGTCCTGTCCCGTGCCAGCCCGTCACATCTGGGAAGCTGGGTAACAGCTGGATGGCGGCCCCAAGCTGGGACTGCTGCGGGCTGGGCCCCCCCGGCAAGGCTGGGGAATTGGGGGGGGTTCTGCCCACAGGTGTGGGACAGAGGGGCAGAACAGCACATAGAAGTGCAGGACAGAGGGACAGAGCCATGCCCAGAGGTGTGGGGCAGAGGGACAAGACAGTGCCCAAACGTGCAGGACAGAAGGACACGATGGCACACAGACGTGCAGGACAGAGGGACAGGACAGTGTCCAGAGTTTCACGACAGAGGGGCAGGATGGCATACAGAAGTGCAGCAAAGAGGGACAGGGTCGTTTCGAGCTGTGCAGGACAGAGGGACGGTTTCACGCCAGAGGTGCAGGACGGAAGGACAGGACAGTGCCCAGGGGTGCAGGACAGAGGGACAGAGCCGTGTTCAGCTGCACAGGCTGGCCGGTGGCCCCGCCGCACCTCCGGGACTGTCCCCATCCCGTGCCCCGTGAACCGCCGGCAGCAGCACAGCCCCGGCCCGCCTCCCCTCGCCCACATCCCACCAGCGCCCAGCTTGTCCGGCCGCCCCCCCCGGCCCTCGCATTCCTCCGGCGCGGGGCCAGTGCGCCCAGCAACCGTGGCAGGGCTGGCCTCTAATCCCCGGGCATGCCAGCCCCGGGGGGACCGTCGCCGTCACCCACTCCCCGATAGGTGACCAATGCCCGAGACGAACAATTAGGGACAAAGCCGGAGCCGCCGGGGGCTAACGCCGGACTTCACGGGTGCCTTGTGCGGCATTCGGCGAGTTTAATGAATTGTCCATCACTCCTTTCAGCTCCGCTCGCCCGGGCTGGATTAATCTGAGAAGCCGCAGTGGGGAAGGAGCCGCTAAGCCTGTATTTATTACTCTGCCATTGTAACTAATTGAGGTAATTATCTGTGACTCCAACCCCGCGCAACAATGCCGCATTCACCGCACCCCCTTCCCGTCGGCTCCTCTGCGCGGCCTGGGAGAACCGGCACCGTGCGGCCACCGTGCGGGGACCAGGCCAGGGCTGGGCGGCCACCGCGCTGCGGGAACACGGCTGGCACAGGGACGTGGCACGGCCGTGGTGTGGCCGGAGCCACCGCTCCGTAGGGCCGCGGCCAGTGGTGCCGGCACACGCAGGTCGTGGCACGGCCAGCACCTCTTGCACGCGTAGGTCCCGGCTCTCTGGGGACACCCCTAGCACCGGCACATCCACGGCCAGGGCTCCCTGGGGCCACCACCGGCACACGGGTGACCACACCTCTCTGAGGACACCGCCAGCACCGGGGACACACGGGTCACGGTTCTCTGGGGACACCGTGTCCATCCCCGGGTCCTGGCTGGGACCCGCAGGGGCAGTGCCAGGTGCGGGGCAGGGTCCCCCCGTATCCCCGTAGCGCCCGGACCCCGGTGCCCCCCGGGTCCGCCGGTCCGGTCGGTCACCGGCTGCCCGGCGACCTCTGGCGGCCGCGGGCGGGACCGCGCCCCGGTCCGGGGATACCGGTACCGGGCGGGACCCCGGTCCCATGCGTGCGGACCCCCCGGCGGCGACCCCGGGCCAGCCCCGGACTGCGGCGGGTTCCGGGGGCCGGCGAGAGGCGGGGGGGCCCGGGGGGGCGGCGCTGGCGCCAGCGCAGCCCGAATTAGAAGGTGATTTTTCTCGGCGGGGAGCGGGAGGGGTTCGGGCAGAGTTGAGCCCACGGAAAGGGCCGCGTCACCTTCCCCCGCGTCTGGGACACCCCGGGCCACACCGGGCAGCGTGCCCGGCCGTGCCGAGCTGTGCTGAGCTGTACCAAGCCGTGCCGAGCTGAGCCGAGCTGTGCCGAGCTTCACCAAACTGATACAGGCCACGCCGAGCCGTCCTGAGCCGTGCCGAGCCATGCCACGCTGCACCAAACTGATACGGGCTGTGCTGAGCTGTGCTGGGCTAGGCCGTGCCGTGGTTCTGGGCTGTGCCAAGTTGTTATGGGCTAGGCCAGGCTTTGCTGGGCTGTGCTGAGCTGTGCCAGACTGTGTTGTGCCACGCCAAGCTGCGCCTGGCTGTGCCAAACCGCAGCAGGTGGTGCCGAGCTGTGCTGGGTCACACCAAGATGTGCCAGGCAGCATCGAGCTGCACCAAGCGGTGCCAGGCTGCACCAAACCATGCTGTACCGTGCCAGGCTGTGCCATGCCAGGCCATACCATCCCATGCCATGCCAGGCCGTGTCAAGCAGTGCCGAGCCGTGCCAAGCACCGGGGCAGGACCACGGCCGTGCCTCGGTGGGCTGAGGTCGCTGGCGTGGCTCAGCCAGGCCCAGGTGCGAGACCCCAGTACCCGAGGTCACACACCAGGATGGGGGACGTGTGAGGTGACATGGCCTTGGGGCTGCCCCACGAGTGGCCCCCCCGGGGCACAGGAGGGCCCGGACGCCTGGGTCCCCCACTGCGCCGGCTGCCCCCGTGCTGTGACCTCCCAGCTGGTGTCACCGGGATAATGACAGGGTCGCGCAGGGGGGCGGGGGAGGAGCTGGTTTTAAATAACGTGCAAATTGGACACGTTATTTGTGCGGTTTCCTCTGGCCACGGGGATCCTCCCCCCACACACACAGTGTGACTAAGAGGTGGTGGCCATCGGGGGGGACGGTCCCCCCCAGTGACTCACCCGGGGTCCCCCCCCGGGCCATGACGTGAGGCCGGTGGCCGCAGGCCAGCCCCCCTGTGCTCACCTACTCATTACGGGCGACCCGGGGGGGCCGGCGCATCCCGCCCCCGCTGTGATGTGCTGCGGTGCCCAACGGGACACCCGGGGCCTCCAGCTGACCCAGCACCGTGCGGGGGGGTGTCGGGACATCGGGGTCCTCGCTGGGGAGGGGGAGCCACACGTGGAGGTGCAGGGGACGGTGGGGGGGCCTGGGGAGGGTGATGGGCCCCCCCCCCTCCCCCCCGCACACACAAGGTGGGGGAGGCGGCACACGGGGTCCTGCAGCTTTTATTAGGGTCAGCCCCCCGGGGCCCCGCCCCCCGAGAGCCACACCCTGCCAAGCCCCGCCCCACCTGCGCCACACCCCACAAAGCCCCGCCCTTCAGGCCCGGGGGGGGCTTGCGGTGCCCGGGGGGGCCCCGGTGCTCTCCAGGCTGCTGCTGCTGCTGCTGTAGGGGGCGGTTTCCCGGCAGTGCCGCCGCCAGGGCCCCCCCGCGCCTCCCTCGGCCTCCGAGTCGGAGTCGGGCGCCGTGTGGCGGCGGATGCGGGACACGGCCTCACGCAGCGCCTGGCTGTACAGCGGCGGCCGCCGCGGGGGGGGCCGCGCACGGGGACCCCCACAGCCACCTGGGCTCTGCCAGGGACCGTGGGGGCTGCCAGGGGGGTCCCGGGGGGGTGACGGTGCTGCCGGGGGGGTGGCAGCCCCTTGAGACACAGGGGGGCTGCCCGGGGGGGTGCTGGGCCCCGGGGACCCCCCAGTATAGCGGACCTGCTGCCGCTGGGGGGGACGCACGTACTGGGCCCGGACCACCACGCGTGTGGCGTCGATAAGGACGTGCCCCCCTGTTCCCCGCCGCCCTCTGCCGCGCCCTGGGACCCGGTCCCGGCCACCCACCGCCCGGGGCAGCGTCTGGCTGTGGCAGGGGGTGCTGGGCCCCCCCGGGGCCGGCTGCGTCCCCCGGGGCCGCCGGTGGCCGGCCTCGGTGGCCGCTCGGGGCAGCGTGTGGCTCCAGCTGCCCGGCCCAGCCCTGCGGACCCGGGGTGCTGGGGGGGGGCTGTGCCGTGCCCGGGGGGGCTGGAGCTGCAAGGTGCGGTGGGGAGCGTTATAGGCGGGGGGTGAGATGTAGGGGGGTGGCCGCCCATGGCGGACGTGGGCCGCCTGCACCCGCTGCATGTGGGCGTCGTAGCTTGGGGGGCTCGGCCGACACCCCAGCGCTGGGGGATGTGGGGCACACGGGGGGTGCCGGCTCCAGGGGCTGCTGCCCCCTGTCCCCTCGGGCTGTCCTGGGGAGCAGCGGGTGGGGGGTGCCCGGGTTTGGGTCTTGTGCCCCCGGGGGGGTGGGATGGCGAAGTCCGGCAGGCGGCAGGGAGGAGCTGGGGGCACTGGGGACCAGGGTGGGGCCAGCTCCGCCACGAAGCGCTTCTCCAGGTACCTGCAAGACAGAGAGGGGGGCGTGAGGGGCGTGAGGGCCGGGGGGCTGCACAGGTGGGGGCTGGGGCATGGGACGGACCCCCCCACCCTGCCTGTCCCCACTCACGTGTACTCCCCGGCGATACGGCGGTAGGTCCAGGGGGGCGGGGGAGGGCACCCCGCGGCCATGCCGGTGCCCGGGCTGCAACATGCCACCGTGTCGATCTCCACCAGCAGCAGCTTGGTCCGCTCGCAGATCCGCAGCTGCCCCGCGCCCTGCTCTGTGCCCCCCAACATGGCCCCGGGGCACCGGGGGGTCCCCGCCGGGGGGGTCCCCGCAGCCACACGCTCACCGGAGCCCCGGTGCAGCCACGCACCCGCCTGCACACGCGCAGCCACCACTGCACGTGGGGCCTCGGAGACCCCTGGGCCCTGCCCGGTGGCACCGCCAGGCTGGTGGCTGTGGGGTACGGTGACCCCTGGGGCAGCCCCAGTGGCCGGGAACCCAGCACACCGTGGGGACCCCACCGGCCGTCCCGGGGTGGCGTTCCCCCCCAGGATCCCTTCCCCCCCTGCGACTATCGAGCTGACGCCGGTTTTGGCACCGCACGCCGCAGCCCACGCGGGCTCTGAGCGGAGCTTAGCAACCCTCCGGCGGCGGCATGGCAACGGCAGCGGCACCAGCCCCTGTACGTGCACCAGGTCCCCCCACGGCCCCCCAGCCCCACAAGCGCCCATCCCGGTTCTCACCTCTCACCACTGCACCAAAGCCGGTGCTGGACCCCAGTGCTGGTGGCAGCTGGTGGCAGCAGGGGCCACGTCCTGGCCTCCCCCCCGGCCCGGAATGTGCTGCGCTCAGCATGGCCGGGCCTTGTACCTCCTCCAAGAGGCACCGGCAGTGGACCCAGGCGTCGGGGCTGCTGGCGACCCCCCCCAGCACACCCTGGGGACCCCGGCATCACAGCCCCTGCCCGACACCCCCAGCTCACCACTGAGAGGGTCCCCGTGTCCCGCCGGGTCCCCGTCCTGTCCCCAGTCCCAGCCTTTTAGCAAAGCCACAGGCGGAACAAACAGGGATTTAGGGTCTGGGCGAGCTCAGCAGATTCCCCTGTCCCACGGGGTGGGGTGGAACGAACCCCCAATCTGGGCACCCCCTCCCCTGGCACCGGCAGCCAGTGCCCCCGAGCACCCCGTGGCAAGACCGTGTTTGTGCCAGGTTTGTGTTTATTTGCCGTTTCTCTCTGTGTACAAAGCAGTGGCAGGTACAGATGTGGCCCCTGTGTGGGGGGCAGCCCTGGGCTGGACGGAGCTGAGTGAGGGCGATTAAAACCAAACTCAGTGAAACCTCGTGTGGGGGACGAGGCTCCACGCAGGGAACAGCCACGGCCGGAGGTGGCTACACCGTCCCTGCACCCCAGGGGTGCCCCCCCTGCACCCACCAGCCTGGCTTCGGGATGCAGGGTGTGGCGTGGAGGGAGCCGGGGGGGCTGCCCACGGCTGGAGGTTATTGCTGGACGCTGCTGGTGAGCGGGGGCCCTGCCCCTGCTGTCCCCGCCAGCTCGGGGGACACAGCAAGAGGGGGCAGGAGAGGAGGGTGAGGGCACCGGGAGGGGCTGAATCCCCCCCCAGCCGCCTCAGGGGCCCTGCGGGAGGACCAGGGCCTGCAGGATGTCCGAGAGAGACACGATGCCCTTGACCACGTCGCTCTCGTCCACCACCACCAGCCGGTGAACCTGGCGGGGGACAGGGAGGAACTGAGACCATCGTGGGGACCCCAGACCCCGCTCCGCCTGTCACTGTCGCCCCGGGGGGGTTACCTCGGCTTCCACCAGGCGGTTGATGATGGTTTCCAGCGTCTCGTGCTTGTAACACTTGAGAACGCCCTCAAAGTAGTGTGAGCGGTGCTGCAGCGCCCGCGTCACCGTCACGTCCAGGTTGTTGTAGGTCTTCTCAGCTGCCAGGTTCTGGGGTGGGGACAGGGGCTGGGGACACGGCCGGGACCTGCACAGCCCCCCACGCCCCGCAGGGCCCCTCCAGCGCAGGCTCTGCCCACTCCCCGCCTCCACAGCCCCTCCAGTACTCACGATAACGTCGAATTTGGAGTAGATATCCACTACCCGCCCTGGGGAGGGAAAGGGTTGTGAGAGCTGCCCGTGGTCACACCAGAGGGACGTGGACCTCAAGCCGGTGGTTTGGGAACACCCAGCACACACTGTGCCCAGCACCGGGCCCTGTCCTTACCCGAATCATCAACAACGGGCAGAGCAGAGACGCGGTGCTGCACGAAGATGCCCAGTGCCATATAGATGGGGGTGCTGGTGCGCACCACGGCGATGTTGCTGTAGGTGCCGATCTGCAGCTCCTCCAGTGTCTTGGCCATGAACTCGGGCTTGGGGACCTCTGCTATCTGCAGGGGACGGAGAGGGGGACAGTGCTGACGCTGGCTCAGCTGCCGCGCCCCAGGCCCCGCCACGCTGCCGGCTCCGGACGCCTCCGGCTTGTGGGGGGCCTGGGCCACGGTCCTACGGGTGAAAACAGAGAGTGCTGGGTGCAGAGCAGGGTTCGGGGGACCCCTGGGGAGTCCATGCAGCATCCCAGGGACCCCCCAGCACCCAAAATGCAGCACAAGGTACCGAAGCTGCCCCCACCCCGGTGGTACCTGGCACAGCCTGGGCCGAGCACATCCTAGGCAGGGACAGGACTTACAAAGAGTTTGAGGAACTTGAGGATGCGTTTGTGGGTGAGGATGTAGAGTGTGTTCCCTGAGTCGGGGTCGATGACAGGCAGACGGTGGATCTTATTCCGGATCAGGGAGGAGACGGCCTCAAAGAGGCTGCGGGGCAAAAGGGAGAAGGAGAATCGGGGTTCACCCGCACCCCGGCACAGCCGCAGCCGTGTCTCCCTCCCAGCAGCACCGCAGTACCTGGCGTTGGGGGAGATGCAGACCAACGGCTTGAAGGAATCCTGCAAGTAAACCTCTGCAGGGAGAGGGGACACCGAGGGGACACTGAGGGGACCGGCAGCACCATGGGCACACAGGGTGCGGAGCTGGGGGGCTCCAGGCGCCCCAGGCAGTCTGGGAGGGCGGGAGGCAGGGGACAGTGATCCTGCTCACCTCTCCACGTCTCTATTTTGTGCTCCTCCAGCTCGTAGATCTGAACCTGGGCACAAGGAGAGAAACAGGGATCAACCATAGCCGCGCAGGGAGAGGCTGGACCTGGGTCTCCGTGGGGTCAAGCCCTGTGCAGCCCCACCCCGATCCTTACCATGGGAGACTTGTAGTAGCGGTGCAGGATGTTGATGAAGTCGGTGATGGTCAGCATGCCTGGGGGGGTGGGCAGGGTGAGTGGGGTCCCCCCAGCTCCCCCCGAACCCCCCGTCCCCCCGCTCACCCACGAAGCTTTGCTTCTTGCTGTCCCACAGCGGGGCAGCCCGCACGCCGTTGGTGACGAGTGCGAAGAAAGCCTTCTTCACCTGCGGGGGGGACACGGGGGTGTCATAGCAGGGACAGGGCATCCCATGGGGGACCGGGGACCCCCTGGGAGCCACATCCCTCCACCCTGGTTTGCAAGAGCTTTACAGGGTGGGTGAAGAGCCCCAAGACCACCCCCCAGCTCCGAACCTGCCTCCTGGTCCCAGTTAAGGCCCCAGGCTCCAGCCTGGTCCTCATCCTGCCCCCCCAGCCCCAGACCTGCCCCCCCAGCCCCCAAACCTGCAGGGAAGTGTCAAAGACGACCAGTTTGGAGCTGGTGGGGATCAGATCGTAGCAGCGATGGGACTTCATGAAGGCGGTGTAGGCGCCGTGATGGGGCTCCCCTGGGGACGGGCAGCATGAGGCGCCTGCCAGCAGTGAGGGGACACCACAAACCCTGGGGCACCCCAAACCCCAGGACCCAAAACACCCCAAAGCCCAGGGCACCTCAAATACCAGGACATCCACCCCAGGGCTCGGGGATGCCCCAAACCTTGGGACACTCCCAGGCTCCAGGGCACCCCAAATCCCAGGACACCCCAAAGCCCATACCACACCAAGCCCTGGGACAACCCAAACCCCGGGACGCCCCAAATCCTGGGGCACCCCAAACCCTGGCACGTCCACCCCGGGGCTCCGGGATGCTCCAAACCCCGGGACACCCCAAACCCCGGGACAGTCCCCCTGGGTTCCCGGGACAGGGACTCCCGAGGCTGCCACAGGTCCCAGGACGCCCGAACCTCCGCGACACCTCCCAGGCCCGGGACCCCCCCGCCGCTCCCGGTATCACCTTCCAGCCCCGGGGGGCTCTGCTCCGCCGGGCTCTCAGCGGCCGGGCCGGGCCCGGGGCCGGGATCCTGCGGACAGAGACGAGTCGCGTCGGGTCGCGTCGGGCCGGGTCGCGGCCCCCGATCCCCCCCGGCCCCGTCCTTCCCCGGTCGCCCCTCCCGGCTCCCGTCCCCGCTGTCACCCCCGGCCCCACCGCCACCTCCATGGTCCCCGGTCCGTCCCGCCGCTGCCACCCGACTTCCGCCCGGCGCCTGGCACCAACTTCCGCCAGCACTTCCCACGCGACCGGAAACGCACGACCCACGTGAGTCGTGACCGTCGGGCGGAATTCCCCCCTCCCGCCGGGTCACGGGCACGACGCGGGGTCCCCAGGGGTCGGGACGGGGACACACCTCGGGGTCCCCAGCGAGCTGGGGGAGCGTCACCGGCTCAGGGAGGGGGACACTGCGGGGGCACCACGGCGGGGACCCCACCCGAGCGGAACCGAGCGCACGGCAGCGACGGGACACGGCGGGGACCCCCCGCTGCCGGGCCCGGTCCCGGCCCCCCGCCCCCGGCCCCCGGAGGCAGCTCCCGGCTTCACACGCGCTTTATTTTAAAATAACATCCAGTGGTTCGGTATCGGTAAAAACGGGATTCCTACGCGCCCGCTATGTACAGCCCCGGAGGGATATTCGTTAAATTCTGTAATTTTCTGTTAAAACTTTCTCATTCCCCGCCCCCACTCGCGCTTTTTTTTTTTTTTTAATATATTTTTTTTTTGCTTTGCCCCTTTTTTTTTTTCTTTAAACATTTTCACCTTAAACCTTTGTTTTTTTGCAGCTTTTGACGAGTTGCGGAAGCAGCTTTTTCAAGATCGCCCTGGCCCTGCCCGGCCACCCCCCCCGCCACACCGGGGGGTGGTGGGGGGGGTCACCGACCCCCTTCATTCCCCCCAGCCCCGAGGGGACCAGACCCCCCCCCGGGGGCGGGGGGGTCCCCGCCACACTGTGCATTTGTGCGTTAAGAGATCCCGGCCCCCCTCGGACATCCCGGTGGGGGGGGTGTGGGGGGCAGGTGGTGGCCCTGGGGGGGTCGCGGCTGAGTTTTTTTTTTGGGGGGGGGCGGGGGGGTCTTGATGTGTAATGCCCACTCGCTGCATCACGTTCTAAGGCCACCCCTGCCTGGCAGGAGGCTCCAGACTCCCCCCTCGGAGACTGGGCTTAAAAATGCCGCGGACAACCCCCCCGCCTTGCGCCCCCGCACCCCGAATCTCGGCCCAGCAGAGTACAAAGGGCCCCCCCGCCCCCCCGTCTAATATATACAATATAAGGTATAAATAGATAAATAGCCTTTTGCCCCCCCGCCGTGCTGATGGAGAGTGGGGGGCCCCCACCAGCCCCCCCACTGCTGGGGAAACAGGTCTGGCTCCCCTTCATGGCACACGGCTGGGACCTCCTGGGGGGGACACGAGGGCAGACCGCCCCCCATGTGTCCCCCCCACTCCGCCTGCTGCAGCCATGGCCAGAGCGGGGGAACAAGGGGGGGACCCCAAGGGAAACTCCCTCCAGGGGCTGGCAGCTCTGCCCGTAGAGGGGCGGGGGGGGGGTCACATTTAAAAACAACAAGAACAACACCAAAAAAAAAAAAAAAAAAATCTCTAACACTTAAAATGAGGTAGGTTTGGGTGCAGAAGCTCCTTGTGTCGGTCGGGGGGGGCCCTTGCCCCAGGGGGGGCCCCGCGCCGCAGGCGCCTCCTCCTGCGTTTCGGGGTCTCGTCCACACGCACAAAAAGAAAAAACGAAAAACCAAGAGAATCGCAGGAACCGAGCGAGCTCCGGCCACCATGGGGCCGAGCCCGGATTGTCGAGCTCAAGGATCTGTCACTTGGGAATTAGCGAGTGGGTCTAATTAGTTTTGTTTCTAAAAAAAAAAAAAAAATAAAATTAAGAATAATAATTAATCAATCCAGGCCGGTTCCCGTTGGGCTCCGGCTCTGCTGGGATCGCTCTGACCCCTGTGGAGGCAGGGGGTGCTGGGGGGGTCGCGCTGCCCCCCCCCTCCTCTTCCTCGCAGGACGAAGCAAAGAAAACCCTGAGTTGCCAGTTCGTCCGTCCGTCCGTCCCGCTCGGCCCCGCCGGAGCCTCCGTGCCCCGGTCACCACCGTCACCTGCCCCGGCACCTCCCGCGGCCCCGGGGGGGTCCTGGTGCGGGCTCCGAGGGGGGGTCGCAGCCCCTGGCCCCCCCGTTTTCCACACTTAGTTCATCCATTTCCGGCAGTTCCAGGCTCCGCAGTGGCAGGGGATCTTGTGCTGGTCGTCCTCGAAGTCGAACTGGTAGTCGTAGGTGAGCTGGGGGGGAGCAGGGAGTCACCTACGGCACCGGGACCCCCCCCGACGGCATCGAGACACGCCCCCCCCCTGCCCCACGCCCCCTCTGACCTCCTCCCCCTTGGGGATGCGCCGGCTGGAGATGATGATGATTTTGTCCTCCTTGTCGAAGGTCACGACTTCGGCCACGCAGTTCGGGGCACACGAGTGGTTGATGTACCTGGTGGGGGATGCAGAGCGGGGAGGGGGGGCTTAGTGCCAAGCCAAGGGGGGGTCCCAGCACCCCAAAAGTTCCCCCTGTGCTCACCTGGCCGGGCCCCCTGTCAGCGTGGCGTCAATGACGTGCTCGTTGTTGATGCGAAACATGTAGATGCCGCGGTTCTGGGGAGGGAGGGAGGGTGGATCAGTGGCTGCACCGAGTCCCCCACACCCTACCAGAGCCCCCTGACACCCCACCTGAGCCCCTCCATGTCCCCCCCAAGCCCCCCACATGCCACCTGAGCCCCTTCACACCCTCTCTGAGGCCCCAACATCCCACCAGAGACATCCCCATCCCACCAGAGCCCCCCCAGCCCCACCTGTTCCTCGTAGATCTTCTCACGCCGGTTGGCCACCTCGTTGCGGATGATGGTGCCGATGTACTCGATGACCATCGTGTGCTTCTCGATGTCTTTGGCCGCGTAGAGCCCCAGCCCCTGGATGCGGGACCGCGCCAGGTACACGTTGTTCTTCCACTCGGTCTTCAGGCGCCGGTACTGGGAGGACTTGGAGTGCACGAACTGTTTGCTGTACGGGGTGTTGGTCTCGCCCGTGAACGTGCTCTGATACGCCTTAGACATGCTTGTGCTGTTCAGGGTATGTGGCCTGTGGCAGGGAGAGCAGGAGGGTGAGAGTTGAGGGATCCCCAGTGATCCCAGTGGATCCTAGTCACAGAATCATTGGATCACAGGATGGTTTGGGTTGAAGGAACGTTCCCAGCTCACCCGGTCCCACCCCTGCCATGAGCAGGGACATCTGCACCAGCTCAGGTTGCTCAGAGCCCCGTCCAGCCTGGCCTGGGATGTCTCCAGGGATGGTTCAGCCACCACCTCTCTGGCCAACCTGGGCCAGGCTCTCACCACCCTCAGGGCCAACAATTTCCTTTTACCTAGCCCAAATCTCTCCTCTTTTAGTTTAAAACCATCATCCCTTGTCCTGTTGCAACAGGCCCTGCTCAAAAGTCTGTCCCCGTCTTTCTTTAGGCCCCTTTTAAGTCCGGAAAGGCCGCACTAAGGTCTCCCCGGAGCTTCTCTTCTCCAGCTGAACAGCCCAACTCTCTCAGCCGCTCCTCCCAGCAGAGCTGTTCCAGCCTCAGGTCATTTCTGGGGCTCCTCTGGCCCCTCTCCAACAGGTCCAGGTCTGTCCTGTGCTCAGGACCCCAGAGCTGGACGCGGTGCCCGGGGGGTCTCACCAGAGCGGGGCAGAGGGGACAATCCCCTCCCTTGAGGTCCCGCTTACCGCTTGTAATGGGTGAGGATTTTGGGCTCAGAGCGGGCACAGCCAGTGGGGTTGATCATCAGCGGCAGCTCCATCAGAGGATGGCGGCCGTAGCGGAACAGGTAGTTCTGGCAGCTCTCGACGCCGGGCAGCTGCGGAGCGGGGAGTGGAGGGGCCGGGGGTCAAGCGGCAGCACCAGCATGGCCCCCGGCCCCTTTCCCAGTTGGGATGTGGAGAGGAGAACTCCCCTTCCCTGGGACCTACCGACTCAGCGATGCGCAGCACCGCGTGCACCGTGAGGCCAAAGAGCTCCTCGCCCTTCAGGTACTCGGGGAAGAGGCGCAGCATGTCAGCTTCCTTCCTCATCATCGCCACCGGCTCGATGATCCGGTTCCAGACAGCTGACAAGGGAATCAAGAGAATCGCTTTGGTTGGAAAAACCCCCCAAGATCATCAAGTCCAACCACCACCCCAGCTCTGGCACTACCTCATGTCCCCGAGAACCTCATCTCTGCGTCTGTTCAACTCCTGTAGGGATGGTGGCTCCAGCACTGCCCTGGTGCTTGTTCCTTGGGAGCAGAGCCCAACCACCCCTGGCTCCAAGCTCCTTTCAGGCAGTTCAGAGATCAGAAGCTCCTGTTCTCCAGGCTGAACTCCCCAGGTCCCTCAGCCGCTCCCATCACACTTGTGCTCCAGCCCCTTCCCCAGCTCCGTTCCCTTCTCTCAACTCGCTCCAGCACCTCAAGGGCTTTCTTGGCATGAGGGGCCCAAAACTGATCTCCCAGGATTGGAGGTTTGGCCTCCCCAGTGCCCAGCACAGGGACGGTCACTGTCCTGGTCCCACTGGCCACGCTGGTGCTGAGGGGGTTGGAGCTGGGGACCCACTGGAGGCCCCAGGGACCCCCATTTTGAGCCCCTCAGCAGGATGATGGGGAGGAAGGCAGCGAGCCGGTGCCTGCAGCTCCCTTACCCTGCGGCGAGGAGTCCGAGAAGACCAAATCCTCCAGCCCCTGCTCGATGACCTGCACCACGAACTCAGGGCGGCCGTTGTTCTCGCAGATGGTGCAGCGGTAGCAGCAGCGCCGGTTGTTGGTCCGCAGGCTCCAGTAGATGCGCGTGGCCTCGTAGCCCACGGGGTAGAGCGCTGTGACGCTGTGAAAATCGGCCATCTGGTGCGGCAGGAGCTGCCCGATGGCGTGGAAGACCAGCCCGCCCACGCGGAACATGTGGAGCCGCTCCCCGCGCTGGATGATACTGGCGATTTGCTTCACCTCGTCCCGTTCGATGTAGACACGGCGGAAGACGGTGAAGCTGCTCAGCTCCTGCTCACAGGGACCCTTCAGCTTGTGCAAGGGACACAACATAGTCTTGTCCTTGAAGAACATGCACTTGGCGCGGATGGCGCAGGCGAAGTGGTAGACGCTGGGGCAGCGGATGCGGTTGCAGCTGTTGGTGGCGCCAGTTCTCTGGCACAGGGAGCACTTGGTGAGCAGCCCTCGGTGCAGAGCCACCTCCACGTTGATCAGAGCCCCCCCTTGCGTCTCATAGACCTCCGTGGACCACAGTGCACAGTTCAGGTGGACCCAGAGATCAAGGTCGAGGTTGAGCAGGCGGGCTGGACCATCCGTGGCCCCATCGCCTTCCTCATGGCAGAAGCAGCACTTGCGCAGGTCCCGTGGCACCTTTTCGGGGCGCAGGGTGGTGCCCAGCTTGTCGATGAACTCCGCAATCTCTTTGTCCCCGTCCCGCTTGGCCCCCCCTTTCTGGATGGTGACGAGGAAGCGCAGCCGTTTCCACCGCACCCCCTTCCACTTCTTCAGCCGGGGTCGCGTCTCGTCCCCGTCCTCCAGCGGCCGCGAGCGTGGCTTGAAACGCAGCGGGGAGTGGGGGGCTGCGGCCCCTTCCTCTTGGGGGGCTGGAGAGGGGGCTGCTGGTGGGGGGGACAGTGGGGCTGGGGCTGCCTCCTGGGCCAACTCGGGGTCGGGGACCCTAGCAGCCTCAGTGGGGCTGGCAGGGGAGGGGACAGAGGGGGACAGCGGGGGAGAGGGCTCCTGGGGCATAACGGAGAGCTGCCGCACGTCCAGGTTGGAGACGTTGTTGACGTAGCAGTGGTGAAGGGTCTTCTCAGGCGCGGGGCTCTCCTACGGCATGGGGAGGGGGACACAGGTCAGAGCATCCTGCGGCTGGGACCCTCAACGTCCCTGTATGTCACAGGAAAGGGTCCTTGACCCTGCAAGGACCCCCTGACCCGTCCTGAGACACTCGCCACCGCCCCATGGCGGGGTGTGGCCCCTCAGATACCCTCCTGCAATGACAGGGGACCGACAGGGGACCTACAGGGACCCCATGCACCTCTCTCTGTGCTCAAACTTAGTCCCAAAGAGCCCCTTCCTGCACCCCCACACACCCCACTCCCACAGTTCCAGCCCCGGTGGGACCCCGGCAGACCTGGCGGAGCAGCGTCAGGAGGTCCAGCTCGCCCTTGAGGCTGTACCCCGGCAGCACCGCGTCAAACTGCTTCAGCCACTCCGAGCTGCCATCTGGCACCTTCCCGGCCAGTGTCACCTTCTCCTTCCCCCCCAGCACCCCTGCAAGACACAGAGACAGCCTGTCACGGGGCGCCCAGCCCAGGGACACCAGGGAGCCCGCGGGGACAAGGCAGATGCTCACCAGCGACGTCTGTCTCCACCTTCTTGGTCTCGACCACGGCCGCGCGCATGGGGCCGTCTGGGAACAGCACCTCGTAGGAGCTGGGGATCTTCACGCTCAGCAGCTCGGCCATGGCTGCCATCACGCCGTTGAGGTTCTGGGCCACGGGACAAAGGGATTTGTCCAGGGCCCCGGTACCATCAGGCGGGGGTCACCACCAGGACAACAAGGGTCTTTCCTCCCCCCGACCCCTCACTCACCTTGGCAGCCGCTGCCGACACCGTCAGCATCACAGAGACCTCGCTGCCCCTGCCCTTCTCCCACGGGGCGCCCGGCCCCGCTGCCCCCACCTTCCCAGGGGGGACCCCGAACGTCTCCGCAGCCTCATAGGGCTTCGTATCGGGGAACACTGGTGTGGGGAGAGGGGGGATCAGAGCTACGCAGACCCAGCCCCAGTGCCAGCCACCCATGAGCCCACCAGCCACCCCCCACCCCTGCAGAAATGCTGCTGGGAACGTGTCACCTCGCGTGAGACAGACTGAGGTGCGGTGACAGGATAGAGAACACAGCACTGATGCGAAATCATCGGGAACAGCCCAGCCCTGACACACGTGTGCAGTGAACACCCCACAGCCTCCCTCCCCTGCCTCCCACCCAGGGATCCTATCCTACCTGTCTGTGCGGGGCACAGACTCACCTCCCCACCCCATTTATACTGCTCCAGACCCCCTCCCTGCCCCACCTCTCCCCATCTGCCCCATGGATCCCCTCCTGCCTGGGCCATGTGTCCCACCCACCCCATGCTCAGTGCTGCCCACCTGGGATGCTGGCACGGGGGATGATGGGGATGATGGGGGACAGGACCCGCTCCTCCCGCTCCGCCTTGGCCTCGCTGAGCAGCGGAAAGCGCAGTAGCTCCTCGCCCAGGACGCTCTCGGGGGACGAGGCTGGGACGATGCTGTCAGGGGAGTCGCTGTCATCATCGCTCTCCATCCTGCGGGGAAGGGGATGTCATGGGCTGTGGGGGCTGGTGTCCCCCGTCGCAGCTGGTGTCACCCACGGCCTGTGGCTCACCTGACGTCCTCGGTCTGGTTGTGCGGAGGAGTAGGCAGAGCTGCCAGCAGGTCCAGGCTCTTCACCTCTGCAGCTGGTGTGTCTAAGTGAGAAAGGAACAAGTATCACAGGGAGGTAACAAGGGGCAGCAAGGACACTGCACTAGTATCCCTATGCTCACCTTTCTGGCCGTGGTGCTCGCGGGCCAGGTCAGAGTCCTTGGGCTGCTCCCCCAGCTCCTCAGGGACCGTGACGCCGTTCACCATCTTCTGCTGCACGGAGGGGGGGGGCGTGGGGGGCAGCGAGGAGGGCGGCGTGGGGGGGTTGCTGAGGTTGTTCTGGGGGAGACAGCAGGGTAAGGATTTGGGGAGGCCCAAGAGCCCGAGGCAGGGGGAACAGGGGAACCCCTCACCTTGGTGAGCAGCTGAGAGTAGTAGTCGGGCACGCTGTCGAGCACGGCGCTGCCAAAGCCGCCGCGCAGCTGGCTCTTCCCATTGATGGGGCTGCTGCCAAAGGGCGCGAAGAGGCTGAAGTTGGCCGTGATGGTCGGCTCCGTCAGCGGCAGCAGCGACAGCTCCTGGGGACAGGGTGGTGAGGGGGGCCGGGGGTGTGAGGCAGCCCCCACTCCACGCCCCCGGCACGCGGCCATACCTGTTTCAGCTGCCGCATGAGCACCTCGCTAGGCCGCAGCCCCTCGTCCTTGCGCAGCTTCTTGCGGGAGGCCGGGACCCGCTCATTGCCCTTCTGCACCCGCTTGGGCTTGGTGGCCACCGGCTTCCTGGCGATGGTTGGGTCCTGCGGGGAGAGGGGAGCGGGAGCCATACCAAGCGCCGCCCCGGTGCCGTGCCCCCCATCCTACCCCGCAGTGCCACTCACCTCCCGGCCCAGCAGCACCGGCTGTGGTCGTGGCTCCGTCCCAGCGCCCCGGCTCTCCGTGTGCCCATTGAGCTCAGCTGGACTCTGTGCTGAGAGCTGCACGTTCTTGGCACGCAGCAGCTTCTGCAGCAGCAGGTGTCCAGCCTCGGAGCGCCCACCCGTTGCCAGCGTGCTGCTGCTCTGGCTGGTCCCGCTATCCCCGTTGGCCTCCAGCTTTGCTGCCTCATCCCTGTCCAGCTCACATGGTGCCACCGCCACCTCCTCCTTCGGCTCCTGCTTCACCAACACCTGGGCGGTTTCGCTGGCCACAGGAGCCCCCTCCAGCGCGGCCCCATTGATGTGGGTCTCGCTGGGGCCAGCTGGGTCCACGCTGGGCACCTCGGGGGCCCAGGAGCCGTGTGGCGGGTCGGGGAGGGGGCCGCTCGCTGTGGGGGTCAGCCCTGGCTCCGCCGGGCTGGGAGCCGAGGCTGGGACCGTCTTCTTTGGCTCTTGGGGGCTCCGCTCAGGGGATGGCGGCGTGGGGAGCCGGACGAGGCCGGGCTGGGGGCCACGAGCAGCCAGGGCTGCCTGCACCAGCTCAGCCAGGGGCTGCTGGGGGGGCTGCCCTGGCCCCCCCCGCCCCTGCTCCATGGCAAAGCTGGTCTGTGGCTCTGCCGGGGCGCCTGGCTGCGGCTGGAAGAGCGGCCCCAGTGGATGAGGAGGCTGGCGGGCGGCAGGGGGACCATGCTCCGGGGCCTGCCCGGGGAATGGGCCGGGGGGCAGCAGCGCCGGGCTCTGCTGCAGCAGGTTCTGCTGGTGCCGCTGTACCAGGAGTGCCTGGAGCTGCTGCTGCTGCTGTGGTGTCAGGTGCCGCAGCTGTGGGTTCTTGGCCAGGACGCCCTGGAGCTGCGCCCGGATCTGGCCCATCACCGGCCCCGGCACCTGCCCCAGGACGCCAGTGGAGAGCGCAGCCATGCCCGGTGATGGCACCGCCGGCCCCGTTTTGTGCTGCCCGGGGCTCTGCAGCCGGGGGGGCTGTGGCTGGCCCGGCAGCAAGCCTGATGGCCCCTTGCTCGCCTGCTCCAGTGGCCGCGGTACTGGAGGCAGCGCCATGCCCGGTGCCTGGCCCGTCCCGCAGCCCAGTGGTGGCTCCGCCAGCCCGGCAGCGTCCCCTTGCTGCTGGGACAGCTCGGGCTGGGGGGCCCCAGGGCTCTGCAGCGGGGCGGGGAGCAGGGGGCCTGGCTGCACTGGGGCCGCCCGCAATGCCGGCTGCGGGGATGCCAGGAGGAGCTGGGAGGCCGGGGGCTCCGGGCTGCCCAGCCCCGGGGGGTTGAGGGCTCCTGGCTGCTCCTGGGGGCCCCCATGCAGCTGCCCCCCACTCTCGCTGCCCTCGGCAGGCAGGGTGCTGCCGTCCGCCCCTGCGGGCTGGTCCTTGGCAGCCAGGATGGCCGGGGCCGGCTGCAGTCCCTGACTCAGGTGCAGCGCAGAGGGGGGGGCCTGGCCCACCCCCCCGTGCTGTGGAAAGTGCTGGATGGGCGGCTGCCCCTGGCCCACCCCCAGGAGCCCCGGCTGGGCGGCCGTCGAGTTCTGCTGCTGCTGCGGGGCCAGCAGCGCCCGTGACTGCCCCAGCTGCTGGGACAACACGAGCCGGTGGCTCAACATCCCCGGAGTCTGTGGGGGCAGCTGGGGTGAGCCCAGCACGCGCTGCTGGTGGGGGCCCAGGAGCAGCTGCCGCTGGGGCGGGGGGTGGCCCAGCACCGCCTGGTGCTGCAGCCCCGGTGCCGGTGCGTGGCCCAGCAGCCCTGGCTGCTGCTGTGGTGAGAGCTGCTGCACCAGGAGGCTCTGCTGGCTGCCCAGCAGCCCCGGCTGCTTCGGCACCAGGGGCTGCCCCACGGCGCCGGGCTGCGGAGCTACTGCTGCCTGCTGCTGGCCCAGCAAGCCGGGCTGCAGTGAGCCCTGGCCCATGACACTAGGCTGCGGCAGCGCCGGCTGTGCCATGATGCCAGGCTGCGGCATTGAGGCTTGTCCCATGACAGCCGGCTGCTGCATGGCTGCTTGTCCCATCACACCCGGCTGCTGCAGCGAGGTCGGCTGTGCCATCATGCCCAGCTGTGGCATTGCAGCTTGTCCCATAACACCCGGCTGTTGCAGTGACGTCTGTGTCATCATGCCCTGCGGCTGCAGCGAAGTCTGGCCCAGGACACCCGTTTGCTGGATTGCTGCCTGACCCATGACGCTCTGTTGCTGCAGCGACACTTGTCCCATCGCACCCGGTTGCTGCATGGACGTCTGTGCCATCACACCTGGCTGCTGCAGCGACGCTTGTCCCATCACACCCTGCTGCTGCATGGACGTCTGACCCATCACACCCGCCTGCTGCTGCAGCGACACCTGGCCCAGCATGTTCTGCTGCTGCAGTTTCTGCGCCAGCTGCATCCTCTGGAGCTGCCTCTCCTGCAGCAGGCGGCTGTCGGCAGCCAGCCCGCGCAACGCCGGGTTCCCACTGAAGAACGTGTTGGAGGTGCCGGGCATTGGTGCATTCCCCACACCTTGCTGGCCCATGAAGGGCAGGCTCTGCGGTACAGCCATGGACACGCCACCCTGCGGCAGGCGCAGCCCCCCGGGCTGTCCCGGCTGCTGGCCCAGGCCTTGCGCCCCCACCACGGTCCCCGTGGGCTGCTGGACACCATGAGCCGAGAGCAGCTGCCCGGGGAGCTTGGACATGAGGCGAGGGCTCTGCGAGGGGCTGAGGGCCATGACAGCCGAGGCCTGGTGCTGGTGCTGCTGCTGTTTGTTGCGGTACTCGGCCATGAGGTTGGTGTGTTCCTTCTGCTGCTTCCGCACCTGCCAGGATGCCGGGGGGTCAGTGACAGTGGGGGTTAGTGCCAGATGACAGGGTGTTAGCACTGGGGACGACGGGGTGTTAGTACCAGGAACAGTGGGGTTTAGAACCAAGGATGTCGAGCCGTTAGTAATGGTGACAGTGGGGGGTTTGTGCTGGGGACAGGGGGGACAGCAGAGTGTTAGTATTGGGGACAGTGGGGTTTTAGTACCGGGGATGGCAGGAAGTTAGTGCCAGGGATGGTGAGGTCTTAGGGCCAGGGACGGTGAGGCTTTAGTGCCGGGCACTGCACGTTTGCAGTGGGGAAAACACACTTGCACTGGGAACAAGGCACCCACCCGCCTGCCAAGCCCTACCTGGTCCAGCTGCTTCTGGATTTTGCTCTGCTGCTCTGTCACCAGCTTCAGCTTCTCGGCATCAGCCTCAGGGAACTCCCGCCCAGCTTTCTTGGCGGTGCGCTGCTTGGCACAGAGAGCCTTGCGTGACTTGCGGTGCGCCCCGATCTGCTCCTCCAGCACCTTCAGCTGCATCTGCAGGAGCTGCTGTGTGTGGAACAGCCACTCCTCGTACTGCCGCTGGTCAGCTTCATCTGCAGGAGCGGGGAGAGAATCACAGAACAGTTTGGGTTGAAGGGACCTTCCCAGGTCCCCCAGTGCCACCCCTGCCATGAGCAGGGACATCTGCACCAGCTCAGGTTGCTCAGAGCCCCGTCCAGCCTGGCCTGGGATGTCTCCAGGGATGGTTCATCCACCCTCTCTGGCCAACCTGGGCCAGGCTCTCACGACCAGTAGGGCCAACAATCTCCTTGTATCCAGCCTGAATGTCTCCTCCTTTAGTTTAAAACCATCATCCCTTGTCTTATCGCAACAAGCCCTGCTCAAAAGTCTGTCCCCATCTTTCTTTAAACCCCTTTTAAGTCCGGAAAGGCCGCACTAAGGTCTCCCCAGAGCTTCTCTTCTCCAGCTGAACACCCCAACTCTCTCAGCCGCTCCTCCCAGCAGAGCTGTTCCAGCCTCGCATCATTTCTGGGGCTCCTCTGGCCCCTCTCCAACAGGTCCAGGTCTGTCCTGTGCTCAGGACTCCAGAGCTGGACGCGGTGCCCGGGGGGTCTCACCAGAGCGGGGCAGAGGGGACAATCCCCTCCCTCCACCTGCTGCCCACGGGGCTGGGGATGCGGCCCAGGGTACGACTGATCCGTGTGCCAGCGCACGTTGCCGGCTCACGTCCCATCTGTCATCCCCAGCATCCCAAATCTCCACAGGGCTGCTCTCCATCCCCCATCCCAGCCTGGATGGATACCAGGGGTTGCCCAACCCAGCTGCAGGACCTTGAACTTGGCCTTGTTGAAGCTCGAGTTTTGCATGAGAAGGCTCAGATAAGCATGGCCCCCAGCTCTGGAGCCAGCCTGGCCCTGCTCAGCCCAGCCTTCATGGGCAGAATGAGACCCTCCCCAGGCTCCTGGCCCCCCTGCCACCTTGGTACTCACTGATGACGCCCTGCGCAAAGGTGGGAGGGTTGGGGCGAGCCTGGGTCGGGTCGGTGCCGCTCCGTTCCTGGCAAAGAGAGTAGCATTGAGAACACACATCACACCATTCCCCATCCGTCGTATCCCCTCTCCACAGCTGCCACCTCCCTGGGGTACTGTGAAGACCCTGGGCAGAGCCCAGCATGATCCTGAGCCCCAAGGGACCCCCAATCCCACCCTGGACCCCAACTCACCTGCCCGCTCCCTGCCAGCAAGTGATTCTGCATCTCAGAGACAGCTGGGCCGCCCGAGAGGCACTGGGCCAACAGTGAAACCTGTTGCCTTTTGGGGGCGGGGGGGAAAAGCAGAAATGAGGGATGAGCCGGGGCCGAGGCATTCTGCCCGCCCCGTGCCCGCCACCCCCTGCCCGTTACCTGTTCATGCCCGGGGCCACCCCGATGCTGCCCTGGGCCATCACCTTCTTGATGCCCTTCAGTGCCACCATCTTGGCCTTGGCAATAGGGTCCATGATGTCCTCAGCTGCAAACTTGTCCAGATCTGCTAAGAGAGAGGCAGTAGACAGCGCTACAGCATGTTATTCTACACCCCCACAAAAAAGGACCCCAGATCCCCCCAAAACAACGACCTGCAGCCCCCACCTGTGTCTGGGAAGAAGCTGTTGGCCAACTGCTGCTGCATGACGAGCTGCGGGGGCTTTAGGCCCAGGCTGGGGGGCTGCACCCCGGCCATCGGCTTCTGCGCCAGCACCTGCTGCTGGCTCTGCTGCGGCTGCGCCAGGGCCACCTGCACGCTGGGGGAAGCCGCCAGCACGTGGGGTTGCGCGGGGGCCATGCCCATGTGGGGGGTCAGCGCCGGGCCCTGCTGGGCTGCACCGAGACGCGGCGGCATCAGCGGCGGCCTGGCCACGAGCCCCAGCTGGAGTGGGGACTGGGGGGCGCCCAGGCGGGGCGGTTGCCCCTCGGCGGGGAGCAGTGGATGCCCCGGGAGGTGGGGGGTGCTGCGGGGCAGCTGGGCTGACATCTGCTGTTTCTTCTGCAGCTCCTTCTTCTCATGCTCCAGTAGGTCCTCGATGAGCAGTGGCAGCTCACTGGCCACCAGTGAACTCTCCATCTTGTCCAGGTCGTCAGCCGGTGAGTGCCGGGCGCTGCCCAGGCCCAGTGATCCCCCATCCAGCTCAAACTTCTCCAACAAGGGGTTACTCTGGTTGCTCAGCTGGGCCGGGGCCAGCCCACGGCTGGCATAAGGGTCCTTCTCCGGCAGGGGAACACCAGTGTGGCTGCTGGGAGGGAAATGAGCTAAACCAAGGCGAGCCGGGCCGGCCCCAGGGCTCAGGAGGTTCTGGCCAGGTTTGAGGCTCAACCCCAGTGAGGCAGAGATCTTATCCGCGCCCTGCAAAGCCTCCGACTTGACAGGGGCCGGGAGCTGCTCGGGGCCGCCAGCAGTGAACTGGCAGGGAGAAGTTTTCAGGCAGCTGTCCTCCAGCTTGGGCTTGACGTCGGCAGGCAGCGAGCCAGCCTTCACCTCCGCACCGGGCGCCAGAACAGCACCCGGCGGGCAAGGAGAGAGTCCCAAGCCCACCTTGGGCACCAGCGTGTCCTTGGGCACCACCCGGTCCTCCACGGCTGGGGCCACGGCATCTTTGCTGTCCCCAGGGTTGGGAAGCTTCAAGCCGGGCACCAGTGGCTCCGTTTTGAGCTGGGCTTCGCGCTCAGCTTTCTCGTTGGCTGATTCAACCAGGCGAAGGTGCTCATTGAAAATGTCCTTCTTATCCCCAGTGTCCAGCTCGGGGTCAGTGTAGGCCAACAGGTCGAACTCATCGCCGTTCAGCAGGTCATCAAGGTGGGGATCTGCCGTCTCCAGGCTGTCCAGGTTGTCCAGGTCATCGTCCCCTTTCGCCACGTCTGGATCCAGGCTCAGGTTGGCCAAATCATCATCATCTTCCAGATCCTTGTGAGAGCCAAAATCATCATCCAGATCGGGCTCCACTGGCACCTCACAAGGCAGACGTGTCCCCTCCAGGCTCAGGTGGCTTTTCCCTGGGGTCGGGGCCGGTGCAGGGTCTGGTGCAGGACTGTCCTTGTGCTCGTCGGGGCGCAGGGCTGAGCCGGAGGACAGCGGGCGTGGGGGGACGTGTGGCAACTCCAGGCCAGGGGCCGGAAGCGGCGGGGGGGCAGCTGCTTTGCCATGGGGCTGGGGGTGGGTGTTGCTCATCTCGGCTCCCTGCGGTGAAGCCGGGGGCACTGGGATCTTCTGCGGCTGCAGCACTGGCGTGGGGAGTGCCTGCACGGGCACAACGGGGGCACAGAGGGCCTGGGGGGTCCCCTCCTCCCCAGGCAGGAAGAAGCGGGGCCGGGGTGCCTGGGGGGTGAAGGGGGACCCCACAACCCCCCCAGGTCCTTTCTGTACGTTGTGGCGCAGCTCGATGAAGGGGGCGCCCAGGGTGGCGGGCGAGGAGGAGAGTGTTTCAGGGGGGGCCGGCAAGCGGGTGCCCAGGCTGCCCACAGGGGTGGCAGCAGCCGGGGGCACAAAGCGGGGGGTGCTGGGGAGCCGCAGGGCTGCGGCTGCTGCCTGCTGCTGCTGCCAGAGATGCTGCTGCTGCTGCGGGGCTGGTGCCGGGAAGACCCCCCCACGGGGGTAGAAGGTCTGCGGGGGTCCCACTGCCGCCCTGCAAGACACGGCAGTGTCAGAACCAGCTCAGCACCACCACAACACACCACGCACGGGACCCCAGGGTGTCCCGACACCACGGGTCACACCCAGCAACACCGCAGCCACCCCGTCCCCTTGGGTGAGCCCCACAAGCGACAGCTGCGGGGGACGTGCCCCACCAGGGTGAACCCCTCTGGTTCTAACTGGTGCTGGGCACTCACCTCCCATTGATGTCCAGCGCTGCTGGCGTGGGGGCTGGCGGGGGCCGAGAGAGCCGCTCATCCTGCCCGAACGCCGCCTGCACCATGACAGAGCCGGGCAGCTTCCCGGCACTGGCTGCAGTGGCCAGCGTCCCCAGGAGACCCTTGTCCTGGGAAAAGGGGAAAAGGAACATTGTCGCCCCCTCCATACCCAAGCCTCCTCGGCAGAGCTGTTCCCCAGCTTGCCCACCTGTGCTGGTTGGTAGCCTGGGGCCATGGCCCGGCTGAGCTCAAAGGCTGCACTGCCAGCCTCAGGGGTCCAGCCCGCCGGCGAGGGAGTGGCAGCTGCCGCCGCGTTCTCCTTCTCCTGCCGCAGGCTGTTGCGCTGCATCTGCTGCCGGATTAGCAGCTCGCGGAGCCGCTGGCGCTGGGAGGAAGCGAGTGTTAGGACCAAGAGAGGGGACATGGGAGCAAGATGAGGCTGTGCTGATCTCCGTCCCCATACTGGGTGCCTGCAGCCCCTCCACGGCGCTGCGGAAGCTGCCACAAGCAAGCTGGGCTCCGCATTTCCACCACTGACCACACAGATCCCTGTTCCCTCCTTGCACCTCATCCCAAACCTGGGCACACGTGGCATCACCAACAGCGACTCCTCACCTGCCGCTGCTTCTCCAGCTCCGACTGGCTCATGGTGCTGAGGGCCCCGTCCTGGCTTCCCGGCAGCTCCGCCAGCTCCCGGTTTGGGGGCACCGACAGCCCTGTGGCCACCTCCTCCCTCTTGTCGGCCGCCAGCCCCAGCGCAGCTCGGGGCAGGAAGGCAACAGAGCCGTCCGGCTGCTGTGGGGCGGCTGGGGGCTGTGGCAGCACCGAGGACGGCCGCAGAGGCGAGAGGCTGTAGGTGTCGGTGGTGCCGGGAGCCAGCGGGCTGCCAGCCTGGTGGAACCCAGGGGAAGAGATGTAGGCCGAGCTCTGGGGCTTCCCGGGGCCATAATGGCTGTTGATCCCATGGGGCTGGTGGGACGGGGAGCCCTTGAGTGGCTCCGAGACGGCCGGGGGGAAGGTGAAGCGCATGGGGGGCTGGTTCCCCGAGAAGACGCTGACACCGGGGGAGCGGGAGAAGGGCGGCTGCTGCCCTCCCCCTGCTGCCTTGGTGTGAGGTTCAGCCCCCGGGGTGCCCCCGAAGCCCCCACCAGCTGCTGGGCTGTGCGAGAGTGGCACCGACTTGAACCCCGGCTCTGGGATCTGGGGCCGGGGGGGTTTGTGCAGGGGGGTGAAGGGGTCCCGGGACTGGGGCCGGGAGGGCGGCTGCGAATAAGGGTCTGGGGACTGGAACCGGGGGGTGACGGGCGACTGGCAAAAGGCTTCGTTGGAGAGCGGCCGGGGGGTGAGGGGAGACTGGGAGCTGGACTGGGACTGGGGGCTGGCGGGGACGCGGGCAAAGGGCTCGGAGGGCAGGGAGCGGGGCGGGGGGGCACAGCAGGACTCGGCGGGGGGCTGCGGCCGCGGCGTCAGTGGGGGCTGCGAGTAGGGGTCCAGGTAGGGCGACTGGCGGTAGAGCTCAGGGTGGCCAGGGGGCGAGGGGGCCAGTGGATGGGGGTCAAGGGGCCGGTGCCCCAGCCCTGGGCTCTGTGGCTCCACCTGGGACACCCGGGGGGTCAGGGGGGCTTTGAACACATCGGGTGCCTTCAGCTCCACAGCCGAAAGGTGGGGGCCGCCCGAGGAGTCCCCGTAGCCCATGGCAGGGGCGTAGCCAGGCGAGCAGACTCCTAGGCTACCCCCATCCTCCTTCTTCACCTCCAGGCCCTTCTTCTGCTCCCCAAAAGGCAGAGGAGAGAGCAGAGCCTCAGGGGGTCGGGTCCCAGGGCTCCCCGGCACTGAGAGGTTGTCCAAGGAGGGACAACGGGGCTTCAGGAAAGCGTCAGGGGTGCCAGGCTGGTGCCGGGGGGTGCCAGGGGGCGTGGGGTGGAATTCAGGGGGCTGGGAGCCGGGGCCAGGGCGAGGGCTGGGCTGGGGCTGGCCGGGGAAGGGCTGGAAGGCAGCACCCGCCGTGGGGCTCTGGCCCAGGGGCGAGGGGAAGCGAGGCTCCAGTGCGTAGGCAGGCGCTGCACCATAGGGATCGTGCGAAGGCACTTGGGCAGGGGACTGGGGTGGGAGCTTGAGAAAGAGCTCGCTGGGCGACTCTGGCCCCGCTCCGGCACCCGGTGGGGGCTTCAGGAAGCCCTCTGTGTTGGCAGGGGGGCTGCCGATGTAGACAGGCTGTGCCCCCGGCGGCACTGGGATCCGCAGGTGCAGCGAGGGCCGCTCGGGCTTGCGCAGTCCCTCCCCTTTGGTCTGCTTGTTGATCTGGCTCTCGGCCTGCTGCAGAGAGAGCGCGGCCGTCAGAGCCGCAGGACCCGCCTGCCCTATGGGGCTGGGGGGGAAAAACACCACGTCCCCCAGGGCTGGGCCGGGGCCACCAGGCACCTCCCCGCTCCAGCACGTACCTTCTGCACCTTGTTGATGCGATGAGCCGCCCGGTTATCTTTGGCCTTTTGCTAACAGAAACACGAAGCCGGCTGACTGGCAGCCCCGGTGCCCGGGCCCCCCCCACCCTGGTGAGACCCCGGCACTCACCAAATAAGGAGCTTTGTCTGTGGCTGGGACCTTCCTCCAGAGCTTCATGATCTGTTTGCAACGGCTCGACCAGTCTGGGAGTCCGGTAGGAGCAGGCAAAGAGAACAGCAGCGTTAGCCTGCGCCTGACAAGCTCCCTGCGCCCTCAGCCAGTGACCGTCCCCTTCGTGTGTGGCGACACCCCCATGCCCAGCAGCTGCCACTGAGCTACCCATCACTGCAAAGAGCAGTTCAGTCCCACAGCCAAACCTTGTGCCAAAACAGACGGGATTTCTCCTTCAAACAGTGGGTGTCACACCAGCCACAGCTCCCCCCTGCCCTCACCCCGAAAGGGACAGCCACAGCCCCCCCAGAACCCAACCTGGATAATCCTGCTTGAGGTTGGGGAAGTTCATGTTGGCGTAGAGGACAGGGGAGATGGTGGAGAGTTCGCCCAGCTCCTCGTCCTTCTCCCAGCGCTGCAGGCTGCGCTGGTTGTAGGACAGTCCATCGCCTTCGCCCTCCGTTGTGGGTGTCGTGGGTGTCGAAGGGGTGGTGGCGGCCGAGCTGCTGGCCCAGGGGCTCTCAGGCTCGCAGTGGTCCGGGCTGAAAAAGCCACTCCGCTCCCTATGTGCAAAAGAAAGCATCACAGGCCAGCAGAGTGTGAAGAAAAAAGAGATCCCACAACACGCCGGCATGCACCCCATCCAGCTCCGGCTCCCCGCGGTACCTGCTGTCAAGGAACGGGGACTGGCAGACACCCGAATACGAATCCAAGGACACAGATCCAGAGAGCGAGCTCAGGGAAACGCTCCCTGCGAGGGAAGGAAAGGCAGAGCTGGGGCTTGCTCAATCCTGTGCCCACCCCGGGCGCTCCAGCAGCCCCCACACAACACAAGATCCCCCGTACACCCCAACACACTTCCCACGTTCTTCCCCAGAGCAACAGGGAAGACCCGCAATCCTGGACGGCACAGTCCAGCTTGGTCTCAATGAGAACACACCACGTTGGCTTTTCCGGGGCAGACACTGAGTCCTGCCCTTCTCCCCCCACCCAGAGATCCCCTCTCTCGCCTCAATATCCGTGTCTCAGCTCGAGGCTGTGCCACCCGCACCCACCCTGCCCTGGCAGCTGAAGATCTCCCTGCAGGAACGGCCGCTGTGCCCGGCTGGGGTCCTGCCCTGTGCCACCGGCCTCCATCCCCGCGGCCACACAGTTGAGGGGCTGCTCCCCCCGCTCCGCCGAGCCCAGCACGTCCTTGAACAGCTGCTGGACGTCTTTGCTCTCCATCTTGGGCAGCTCTGTGCAAGAAAACAGAACAGAACTATAGAATCACTTTGGTTGGAAAATACCCCCAAGACCATCAAGTACAACCATAACCCATTCCTGACACTACCCCATGTCTCTGAGAACCTCATCTCCACATCTGTCCAACCCCTCCAGGGATGGTGACTCCACCACTGCCCTGGGCAGCCTGTTCCAATGCCCCACAGCCCTTTGGGGAAGAAATTGTTCCCCAGATCCAACCTCAACCTCCCCTGGCGCAACTTGAGGCCGTTTCCTCTGGTCCTGGCGCTTGTTCCTGGGGAGCAGAGCCCGACCCCCCCTGGCTCCAAGCTCCTTTCAGGCAGGTCAGAGATCAGAAGGTCTCCCCTCAGCTCCTGTTCTCCAGCTGAACCCCCAGCTCCCTCAGCCGCTCCCATCACCCTCGTGCTCCAGCCCCTCACCAGCTCCGTTCCCTTCTCTGTACAAAGGCTGAGCCGAACCCAGCAGCACACGCTGATGGGAAGTGGGAGAGAAACCCACTCGCTCCAGCTCCTGGGGGGGTCTCACCTTCCGTGGGGATCTTGTCGAGGTCGGAGCTCAGCGCACACTCTCCTGGGGTGGCCGGTTTCTCGGTGTCCCCGGGGTCTGGGGAATCCTTCGGCTCGTCGGGCCCTGCCAGGAGGAATCAGCAGGTACCCTCAGCACCCCCGCGTCCCCCGCGCAGTGCTGAGAACCTGATCCTAGTGCTGAGCAGCCCCAGCCCGAGGCCCGTATGGAGCAGTCCCTCCTCGCCCCTACAGATTCCTCCAGTCGGCCAGGGCCGCGCAGAGCGCTGCACCACGCGAGGGCGCTCTAGGCGCCACTCGATGGCCACGAGCCCCTGTGAACCACTCAGGGGAGACCATAGAGTTCCTCCTCCCGTTTCCCGCTCTGCCTAGAGCATACTCCTCAACACAGAGCAGTTTGTCTCTATGGTTGTAGACACTCTACTCAGCCTCTCGTACGCCCCGCGGAGGACTGTCCGTCTGTCTGTCCCAGCCCAGAGGCGCCGGGGTGGGGGGTCCCGGGGCTCACCAAGGTCCTCGGCCTTCGCGTCGTCCTTGCCATCATCATCGGGAGCGGCGGCGCTGCCATCGGTGCTGTCGTCCCCTGCGGGACACCAGGACTCACCGGGGCTGGAGTGGGAGGGAACCAGCACCCCCCAACTGCCCCCAGGGTCCCCAACCACCCCTGGGGTCACTGGAAGCCCCAACAGCCCTCGGTGTCCTCCAACAACCCCAGGGGACCCCAAGAATCCAGGGGTCCTCCAACAGCCCCCCCAGCCCCGGTGTCCATGGCAAACCCCACTTCCCCGTCTCGGGGCGGTGCCGGGTTTGGGCTCCCGGCTGCGCTCACCTCGGGGGTGCGTGGGGGTCTCCCTCCTGTCGTGGGGAGCACCCTGCAGCGCCCCGGCCAGGTTGGGGTCCCCCTTGGCTCGGGGGGCACCCTGGCCCAGGGAGGGGCGGGCAGCCCCGTCCCCCACGCCCCCTGCCGCCAGCAGCGCCTTCCGGCTCAGGTCCATCAGCGCCTTCCCAAAAAACGCCTCCTGCCAAAGTGGGGGGCGGCCGTCAGGGTGTCCCCGGTGTCCTTCCCCACCCCCATGCCCCCCAGGGCCACCACCCCCCTGCCAGGGCCACCACCCCCCCGCCCCGTCCATTCCACCTGCAGGTATGGGGGGAACATGTCCTCCAACTTGCTCTTCTTCCTTCCCCGGCGTTTTTTCTTCTCGTCCCCCTCTGCCAAGCCAGGGTCCAGGCCGCCCTCAGCCGGGAGGTCCCCTGGAACCCCTGCAACATGATGTGTCACCCCAAAAGAGTTTTGGGCTGTTCCCATGTCACGGGAAGGGCTTGGGCACAGTGCTGTCACAGCACCATGGTGCACACCCTGCGGTCTCTCACCATCCAGAGAGGGGGAAAAGGGGGAAAGAAAGAAAAGAGGAAAGAAAACAAAATGGGGCAAAGGAAAGGGGGGGTTGGAAAAAAAAGCAGGAGGAAAAAAGGGGAGAAGGGAGAAAAAAGGAAGGGGGGGAAAAGGCAGGGGGTGGGAAAGAAAGCGGGGGAAGAAAGAGAGGGAGGAAGAGAGAGAGGGGGGAAGAAAGGTGTCACTGGGCCCTACCGTCCTCAGGGTGCCCCTCGGTGCTCAGCCCCTCGCGCCCCACTTCAGCCAGCACCACCGAGACCTTTTTCAGGCGGGTGTGGGACTTGCGCTGCCGCACCATGAAGCCGCCAATGCCTGGGGGGCAGAGGACGGGAGTTGGGGGGTCACAGTGGGGCTGGGAGGCGGCTCCAGCCCTGAGGGCGGCCCTGGGTGACACTCACCCGGCCGGTAGGGTTTGCGCTTCCTCTTCTTGCTCTCCTCAGGGTCCTCCAGCCCCTTCCCCAAGTCCCCGTCGGCCCCGATGTCGCGGTCAGGACTGGCCGGAGCCTCCAGCTTGATCTCGCACTCCATGTGCTCAACACCCACTGCCGGGGGAGGAACAACACGTTAATGGGGTCCCCTGGCACCCCCACACCGCACCCCCCCACTGGGAAAACGCACCTTCAGCTTTGAGCAGCTCATCAGTGTCTAGGTCACCGTCCTTCTTGTCATCAGGGCCCAGCGGGTCACCCCCCTCCAGGCCCCCGTCCCCGTTGAGGGCACCCAGCCGGCCCTTGCGCTGCCGCCGCTTGTGCAGGGGAGAGAGGGAGAGGTTGCGCAGCACGGCCATGCCCGTCTCCGTCAGCCACACACCCTCGAAGCGGAAATATTGGGGCTCTGTTGGGACAAATGCCAGCGTTGGTGACCGCCCCAGATAGCCCACGGCACCAACCCCGGCCCCACACGTACCCGGCTCTTTGGCCTTGACCGAGGCGATCTCCGGGGGAGGTGTGGGCACTGCAGAGGGAAGAGCAGACGGAGAGGTGAGTCCCCATGTCCCCCAAATGTCCCCCAAGCCCCACAGGCTGCCCCCGGCACTCACCAGCTGGTTTGACCACGTAGGGCTGGCAGGCGCTGCAGTCGAAGCCTTCGTCCGCAGCCTGCTCCACCTCCTCCTCTGTCAGGAGGCTGTTGCATGCTGCGTGCAGCCACCTGCGGGCAGTGGGGACTCGTCATGCACCCCCCAGCCACCCCAAATACCAAATCCCGCCATGCCGAGGGGCCGCGGCGCTCACCGATCGCAGTGCCGGCACTGGATGAGCAGGTCGTCCTCCACGTATTTCTGGCGGCAGAAGGGGCAGACGACCAGGCTGGCGCAGGGCGCGCAGTGGGTGTAGTTGTTCTGCCACTCGCAATGGAAGCCGGGGGATGCCGCCCCACACTGCACGCAGCACACACACCTTTTTTGGGGGGGAAACCCAGGGGTCAGCACCAGCCCCGAGCCCCCCCGGGGCTCCCTTCATGCTTCCCCCCTCCGCACCATTTGCACTTCCAGCCACCCTTGGGGACAGTTTGCAGGGGAGGGTCCAGGCAGTAGGTGTGGTAGCTGATGTCGCAGTCGTCACAGAGCAGGAGGCGGGAGGGGTCGGAGGCTTTGCCGCACACCTCGCACACAATGCACTCCACGCAGCGCCAGCCCTTTAGCAGCATCACCTTCGTGATCTGGGGAAGGTGAGGGGTGGTTGCTGAGCCCTCAGCACAGCCACTGGAGTCCGCGGGCTCAGTTTGGCCATAGGGGACACCTCTGGGCTTAGCATGGCCATGGGGGACACCCCAGGGCTCAATACAGCCACGGGGGACACCCCAGGGCTCAGCACAACCACATGGACACGCTGGGCAGGACCTCGTGTGAGTGCCCCAAGGGACACGACCTGGCCACGTGGGTCCCTGAAGGGGACAGCATGGTCCCACCCACCCAGTGCAGGGCCAGGGGACCCGCTCCCCTCCCTCACCTTGCTGTTGACACAGTAGGGGTGGTAGCACTGGGAGCACTGGGAGCAGGCGAGGAGGTGGCCCTCGGCCCCGCGCCCGAAGCTGCCGCACACCACACACATGTCCTGGGGAGAGAGGCCGTAAGAGGAGGCAGAGGAGGGACAGAGTCTGTCTTGTCCCATCCGTCTGTCCATCCCACAGCACTCATTACCTGCATGAGCACAAACTTGTCAGTGTTGGAGAAGAGAACAACCGTGTTCTGCATCGTGTCGTCATCATCCTCATCTTCCTCCTTGCTGGGCGAGCTCTCCACATCGGCCAGCTGGGGAACAGAGCAGGGGGGTCAGCACCAAGGACCCCCACCCTCCGTGCAGTTTTTGAGGGGCACCAGTTGCTGTCTGGTGCTGAACTGGGCACGGGGGCAGCTCCGCACCAGCCCTATGCTTGTGGGGTGAAACCCCTAGACTCACAGCACAGCCCCAGGCACTCACCTCCCCCGGGACCCCCACCCACCCCGAGGGCTCCCGAGCTTTTCCAAGGGACCAGGATGGTAGGGAAGGGGATGGGGGAGATGCTCGGCTCTCAGTCCTGCCACCTAACAGCTCGGGGACCCCCTCCAGCCCCCCACCTCTGCCCCAGCCCAGCCTTACTGCTAGGGTGTCAACAGACGAGGTGGTCGACTTCAGGCGCGCACGGCCCCGGCCCCGGCCCCCGTGGGACCCACCTCGCGGGCGCCTCCTCCCCGGGAAGCTGCTGCTGCGACCCTAAGGCCAAGGGGAGAGGGGGGGGTTACAGCAACCTGAGAGGGCTCAGCCAGACCCCCACCACGCATCCTGGCAGGGGCAGCAGAGGGGCACGGCCCCATCCCACCCCCCAGCACATGCTCGGCCCTTGCCTACTCGCCGCAGGGGCAGGGAGGGCGGTGGGTCCCTCCAAGACTGGAGCTGGCGGGGTCCCCCCAATACCTGCTTGACACGGGAGCGGCCCGGGGAGCTGCGCCGCCGGCTCTTGTCCCCATCCCCTTTGGCGGCCGGCTCGAAGAGCAGCGAGTCATCAGTCTCGGCACCCAGCGGCAGCGACGCAGCATCCTCCTTCTGCAGGCTGGCATCGGCCAAAGCTGGTCCCAGCTCGAGGGACAGCGACCCCCCACCCTCAGGATCCGGGGACCCCAGCAGCGGCTCTGAGCCAGGGAAGCTGCTGCTCGTGTCCCCCTGGCTCAGATTGGAGATCTCGTTGAGGATGTCAGGCCGGGGACGCAGGGTAGGGGGCTCAGGACCCGCCTCGTCCCTGTGCCCCAGCAGCTTCTCCCCAGCAGCGCAAACCTCCATGGGGGTCTCAGGGCCCAGCTCCTCTGGCTCCAGCAGCAAAGGGGACCCCTTGGCTTCAGGGTCCCCCCCAGCCCGGCCTTCTTCCAGTGCATCCTCCTCGCTCAGCGGCGGGGAGCTCCCGCTGGTGCCCTCCCGCTCCAGCCTCGGTGCCTCTTCCTCCTCCTCTTCCTCCTCGGGCAAGCCCGGGAAGGGCCCCAGCTCTGGGGCCGGGCTGGCGTGGGGGGCAGCTCCAGGGGGGCTGGCTGGTGACTCCCCTTCGCCCCCGGCCATCTCCATCTCCTCATCCTCCAGGGGCTCGGTGGGGGCCGGGGCGCAGACAGGAGAGCCCAGGGGGGGCGGCGGGGAACCGGGGGGCTCAGTGTCCATGGCGGCGCTGGGGCTGCTGGAGGGCTCAGGCAGGGCTGGGGGGCGCAGCTTGGGCACCTCGTCCTCTTTGGTGTCAGGTGAAGGGTCTCGGGGGAGGACGGGCGAAACAGCGCGGAGATCTGGAGGAAGTGGAAAGGAGTGGTGGCGACACTGCAGCCTCAAGAAACGCCCCCTGGCCCCAATGTGTCCCCAGCCTCACCTGGGGGATCTGGGGGTGGGGGTGCGGTCTCGGGGGGCAGCAAGGGCTCCGGCTCCAGCTCCATCTCCTCTTCAGGGGACACCTCTGGGACCAGGGCTGGCGCTTCCTCTGCCACAGCCACTTCGGGGATGAGACCTGTAGGGCAGGGTGCGTGTGAGGGCGGCCATGGGGGCCCCCTCACCCCCTGCACTGCTTGGAGAGGCGATAAGCATCACCTCAGGACCCCCCACATACCCCCAAAATGTGGCATTGAAGCATGAAATCAAGGTCAGCACATAGAGGCTCAGACAAGACCAGTGCTGGGAGAGGACCCAGGTGTGGGACCCCTGCATCCATGGGAGACAGAGGTAGGGGAAAACAGACAGACCCAGAGATCCGCCATTTACCTGGTGGCGTGCGGTCCTCCTCGGGGGGCGGCTCGCTGGGGAGTAGCTCTTCAGGGGACAGCTTGGCAGGGGGAAGCTCTTCAGTGGGCAGCTCGTCCAGGGGTGGTTTGTTGGTGTGCAGCTCATCAGGGGGCAGCACATCAAGGGGCAGTTCGCTGGGAGGCGGCTCGTTACGGGGAGACTTATCAAGGGGCCGCTCGTCAGGGGGTGATTTGTCACAGGGCAGCTCACTGGGGGGCAATTTGTCAAGGGGCAGCTCGTTGGGGGGTGATTTGTCGAGGGGCGACTTGTCAGGGGGTGATTTGTCAAGGGCCGGCTCATCAGGCAGCAGCTCATCAAGGGGCAATTTCTCGAGCAGTTGTTTATTGGGGGGCAGCTCATCGAGGGGAGGTATGTCGAGGGGTGGCTCGTTGCGGGGCAGCTGCTCGAGGGGGGCTCCATCAAGAGGTGGCTTGTCAAAAGATGGTCTCTCAAGGGGCAACTCATCAGGGGGTAGCTTGTCATGGGGCAGCATAAGAGGAGGGGGCTCCTCGGGGGGTTGCACGAGAGGAGGCGGCTCTTCGGGGGGCTGCACGAGAGCAGGAGGCTCCTCGGGGGGCTGCACGAGAGCAGGAGGCTCCTCGGGGGGCTGCACAAGAGGAGGAGGCTCCTCGGGGGGCTGCACAAGAGGAGGGGGCTCCTCGGGGGGCGGCACATCGGGGGGCAACTCATCAGGAGGCGGCTTGTCGAGGGGCACTTCATCAAGGGGCAGCTCCACAGGGGTCGGCTTGCCAGGAGAAGACCTGCCAGTGCCCAGGGGTCCCTCCTTGGGATCCCCCCCACGCTGTGGCTTCTCATTGCACCCCACAGGCTCTGACGAGGGGACGGGCACGTCCGTTGGTTCGCTGCAGTTGGGGAATGCCAACCTGGATGGGGGGAGCGGGTGAGGGGGGCAGGACTCAGACCACCCCCTCCCCAGGGCCATGGGACACGTCCTCCCAGTCACAAAGCAGGCACCCAGCACAACACCCCCGAAAGCAGCCCCCCTATCCCCACTCACGTCTGGGTGGGGGGGTCTGGCTGTGGTGCATGTGCCGATGTCCCACGAGCGTCCTGGGTGGCGCAGTGCTGCTGGCAGCCCTGGCACAATGAGTAGCTCCGGTACCACTGGCAGCTGGGGTTGAGCTCTGCCAGGCGCCGGCCGCAGTCCGAGCAGACCCGGCAGTTCTGGGGGGGGCAGAGGCACGTCATGGGGGGACAGGCACCCTCATGCCCCCTTGGTGGGAGCGGGACAAACCTTGCACTTCCAGGAGTCAGCAGGGAGGCTCTCGATGGCCGGCTCCATGCAGAAGGTGTGGTAGCCCTTGTCGCACGCCTCGCACACCAGCATCATGGAGTCCTGGCCGGGCTGCCTGTGGGGGCAAGGAATGGGGTGAGGGCTGTGTCCCCATCCCGTATGTCCCTTGTTGTCCCCCCTCGCCATCGCCATGGGGACACGGACTCACCTGCAGGTTTGGCACACTTTGCACTCGGGGCACTGCCAGCCTGAGCGCTTGCGGGGCGTCAGGGCGATATCCAGGCAGCCCCCGTGGTAGTGCTGCCCGCAGCCCGTGCAGAAAACCAGGTCCCGCAGGTCGCCCGGCCCATCGCACACTGAGCACCGGGCATCCTCTGCATGGGAGGGGAGGTGGGGGGTAGCTGTCAGAGCCATCCCCTCGCTGGATTCTGCCCCTCTGGGACCCTTCTCCAGGGCAGAAGGGGACCCAGCACCCAGTTCCAGAGCCCGTACGCACCCATCTGCAGGGCCTCGGCCAAGTGCTGGGGACAGAGCAGCCGCAGCGTCTTCATAGACTGGAAGCAGCCACTGGCAGCGGCGCAGGGGAAGTGGTAGAGCCGGGGGCAACTGGCTGCCCAGCACGGGATGGTGGCCCCCAGTCGCTGACAGTGTTCACATTTCTGGAAGTGGAGCAGCGCGGTGGGGTCAGAAACGCTGCCCATGGCGAGGCCAAGCTCCCAGCACCTCGCAGGATGCGGCAGAGACCCCACCAACTGGCCTCCTGGGACCTGCTCACCTGTGAGATCCCTGAGAAAACAGCTCTGACCACGCCGGCCGGCCCCGCTGCCTCCTGCCCCACAGACCAGGCTGCACACCAGTGGTGGACCCAGCAGTGCCCTGCGGGGAGGGGGGTGTCAGGGCCGGGGTGTCACAGGGACGGGGTGTCAGGGACAAGGGGGCTCCCAACCCAGGCGGGACACCCAGAGCAGCGGGACAGGGACCCCAGTGCCACAACCACACTCACCCGTTGGCTCGAAGAGCTGTGCCAGAGTCACCCGCTCAGAGAAGCCAATCTGTGCCAGGTCATCGCCCACCGGCTCCAGCTCCGGAGGGGGCTGGCCGGGACCCCCAGGGGGGTTGTGCCCCACCAGCCGCTCAGGCCAGTCGGGCACCGGCTCGAAGCGCTGCAGCTCCTGCTGCCCGTGCGGGCTCCAGTCCCCACAGTTGCAGAGGGCACAGCGGCGGGCTGGCGTGCTGGGAGGTAGATGGGGCGGGGGGGACAGGGACACTCAGGACAAGCCCCACAAGCTCCGTACCACCCCCCGTGTTCCCCCAGCCTCACCTGGGTCCCTTTGTGTCCATGCTCTCCAACTCCGGCCCCGCAGAGGCTCCTTTGGGGGGTTTCAGAGGGTCCCCCTCCGCGCTGCCCATCTCCTCTGAGGCCACGGCCCGATCGGCTGCTGGGACAGCAGCTGTCAGCCACTGCGGGGGTGGACACAAGCACCCAGCGCCCCAGCGGGGAACAGTACCAGCCCCCTCCAGCCCCCTGCCCTGGGCTCACCTGGCGCATCTACATCCTTCTCCTCGCTGCCAGGCGGCTTCTGTTCGTCCATCCTGCCTCTGGCGTCCCTCGGAAGGGGCCCGCGGCTGCGGGGGGGTGCGAGATCTCTCAGCACAGTTCCACATGGGCTCTTCCCCAGCGCCCCCCCAGCTCCCCACGACCCCCCACCCAAGGGCCAGGGCAGCCCCCTCCGGCTGCTCCTCCTGGGGGGAGTTTGTGGGGTCTCAGTCTCTCCTCACACGTGCTGCAAGCAGGCACCCGGTCCCGGTTCCCCAGTAGGGTCCACGAGCCCCCATGTCCCACAGTGGGGATGGTTCTCCCCACTCCACTGTCACCCGCCAGACCCCCGGTCCCTCCACAGGGTGCGGAGGGGACAGCACAGTGACTTCCCAGGGCAGCTGCTCCTCACCAGCGAGGCCGCATGGGGGCCAGGGGTGCGTGACTTCAATTAAACACAGGGGGGATGCCAGCTCCACAGCACCCAGGGGGTCACCAGGACCCCCACGGAGTCACCCAGATGCCAGAGCACTGACAGCACAGGTTCCACGGGGAGGGAAGCGCCCTCAGTGCCTCCCACCACAGGGCTGAGCGGGATTCAGGGTGCAGCGATAAAGCAGGGCCCCCCCATTGGCACCCAGACCCTGCCTGTGCCTCAGTTTCCCTGGGGCCAGCATCAACCCTGCTGAGCCCCCGCAGCGCTGGGGGGTCCCAGGATAGATGCGGAGGGGAGGTCACCCCAAAACCACCACAGCCAAAGGCCAGGGGGGCCGTGGCCCCCATCTCCAGCCACCACCTCACTCCCCCCAGCACTTCCCGTGCACCCCAAGGGGAACCCAGATGGCTGCGGGGAGAAGTAATAGAGACCCCAAACCCGACCGCATGCCACGTGCGGGGGAAAGGGCCTGGGGGAGCCGGCGGCTCCCCCTCAGCTCCACACACCGACCCGCCCACGGGTGCACCGCACGGGGGGCACTAGGGCAGCCCCAGCCCCTCAAAACCCCGCTGCCCCCCCCGAGGCGTCCTGGGGGTCCGGGAGGAGCCCCCAGCCGGGCACGGCAGGGCCCCGACCCGCGGGTTCTGGGGCCGCCATGCCACACAGCAAATCCCCTCCGGTTCCCCGGTAATCCCCAGGGGATTAGGGCAGCCCCGGGGCGGCTGCGCCTTGCCCGGAAGGGCCCGGGCGCGCAGCGGGGCCGGGGGGGTCGGCAGAGGGGCCCGGCCGGCCCTGCCCGCGCCCCCGGGGGTCAGAAGCACCGCGCGGGGCCGCTGCCCCTCCCCGGTGTCCCCGGGCCGCGCTTCCCCCCTCCCCCGTGTCCCCGGAGGAACCGAGCCCGCCAGGCCCCGTGCCCCGACCCGCCGCGGCCTACCCAGGCACCGGCACCGGGGCCCCGGAGCGCCGGGCCCGGCCGTAGCTGTGCTCAGGCGGCGGGGCGGCGGCCCGGGCCCCGCCGGCTCCCCGGGCGGCGGAGCATCGCCGGTACCGGGAGCGGACACAAAGGGAGCCGGGGGCCGCGCTCCGGGCCCGGGGAGGCCTGGCCGGGAGGAGGCGGCGGCGCGGCCCGGCAGAGGCGGCGCGGCCCGGGGCCGAACACGGGGCCTCTCCCTTCCGGGGCCGCGGGGCCCAGGCCCGGACGCGCGGGAGCCCCAGCGGGACCGCCCCCCGCCCCCCGCCCGGCTCTTACCCCCGCGGCCGCCCTACGCCGACGGGCCTTGGGGCGCGGGGCGGACGGTGCTCCCCGGCGCGGCCATTTCCAGAGGAAAGTAGGTCCCGCCGCCCGCCCCCGCCCCGCCCCGTCCGCCCGCCCGCCCCGCCGGTGCCGCCGCGCTGCGCCCTGGGGGCCGCGGCCGGGGGGGCGCCGCGCCCGCACTACTTGGCGGCAGGGGCTCGGGCGGAGGGAGACGGTGCACGGCGGGAGCTGCGGCCGCGGGGGGGGCGGGGGGGGTGACGACGCGGGCCGCAGCGCACGCTGCCGGGAGGGATTCCTCCGCGACGCTTAACCCCGCCGGCGCCGGGGCGGGCGGCGCGCACGTGGGCTCGGCGGGGCGGCCCCGGGAACGGCGGCGGCTCCGCCCCCTCCCGCCCGCGGGTCCGGGGCGGCCCCGGGTGTCCGTCGGGAGCGCTCCGCGCCCGCTCCCGGAGGCCCCGTGGGCAGCCGCCGTACCCCGTCGTGGCGGCCCCGGGGCAGCCGCCGTGCCCGGTCCTGGCTGCCGCCCTGTGCCCCGAGTGCGCGGGGACAGGCGCCCCACGGCACCCGGGCATTGCTGAGCTACGGCCCTGCCCTACGCGCGGGGCAACGCTAGGTGCCCGTGGCTGCTCCCGATACCGGGCAGCCAGGGCCACGCACCCGGGAGACCCCTCGCTTGCCCACCCCGCAGCCCGCGGACCCCCAGCCCTGGGTGGGGACACACACGGGCCGACAGCCCCGAGCGGGACCGGAGCAGGGCGGCAGTTCCGGCCTCGGCTCAGCCCACCCGGCCGGGACCCTGCAGAGCAGCCGCGGGGACCCCGCTCCGGCAGGGGGGCAAGTGGCCCCACGCTCCCGAACACTGGCAGGGACCCCGGCCCCAGGACCCCTGGTAGGGCCAGGACAGGCCCCGGGGGACAAAGGGCGGGTATGGGGGGGGACTCTGGGGGCACAGACCACTGGCTGCAACATCCCAGGTTCCACCCCCTCCCAACACTGACCCTGGGGCACAGAGCAACCCCCCCTGCACCCCACTTCCCTCCTCAGCAGCTCCTCTCTAACAACGTAATTGAGTAATTAGCCGTAATTAGCTCAACTGGGTGGAGATAAGCCACACTGGGAACCACAGCCAGGCCAGGCACCTCAGCTGTGCAGAACCCCCCCATAATCCCCAGCCCACTGTGGGGTGGGGGCCAGGGCTGCAGAGCCCTCCACCCGGGTCCCAGTGACAGCTCCAGGGCACCCAGCCCCAGGGCAGGGGCTCTGCCCCACAGCACATTCAGGGCTGGGAGGCACCCTGTGCTGACCCCTACATGCTGCCTCACCTTCTCCCCCCCACCACAGGGCAGGAGCTGCCCCCCCCAGCCCAGGCTCGGAGGGGGTTCACAGCCAAAACAACGTTTAATTGTTCCAGCCCCGCAGCCCTGACTCCCACGAGCAGCGGCTGCCAGTGCAGCACAGCCAGACCGCAGCCCCGCACGGGGAACAACACCCGCATTCAGCCCTGGCTCCCTGCGGCCGGGGCCAGGACAGCCCCACCATGTCCTTGTGCATGTGGGGGGACAGCAGCTCCAAGCAGGGGGTGCGCCTCGGCTGGGATGGGACCCCTGCCCCACTCCCAGCCCCTTGTGAGCCCCCCAGCCTGTGCAAATGAGCAGTTCCATACAACAGCAGGACCACGTGGCCCCAGACCACCAAAGCCACTGGCGTGCGCTGAGGGACAGTCCCAGGGGAGGTCGGCCCCATCCCAGGGGTCTCCCCCAGGCAGGGCTCACGGAGTTGTGCACCTGGTCAATCTCCTGATGATCTTCATGAAGATCCCCTGGGTCACCTGGGGACAAGGGGACATCAGCTCCGGTGACTCCACGGCTGGGGTATGTCACCTGCCCCAGACCTGGCTCTCCTTCGCCGAGGACTCAAGCAAGATGGCCCCCCACAACTTCGTCAGCTTCTTCCCTTCATGTGTCTTCACCTCTCGGCTGGGGGCACAGAGGACAGGCAGGACAGGCCACCAGGTCCTCAGGGTGTGTGTGGGGGGGAAGGGACAGCAGGAGAGGACGGGACCCCCGGAACCCTCCTTACCTTTGCAGGGCCAGGTTTGCCTTGTTCCTCACCAGCACCACGGGCATGCTACGGGCACAGGGAGGGTGAGGGCCTGGCCTCCCCCAGCACCCCCCTCTCTGGGAGGGACAGCATCTACCGCATCTTCCCTGGGCTCTCGTACAGCTTGTTGTGAAGGGTCTTCACCACCTGGAAGCTGAGGGGAGAAGGGGAGCTCTGGGTACTGTCCCCCTCTGGGGTGTCCCCCAAGGGCACTCAGCCCTGAGGACGTGGGGACAACGCAGTAGAGAGGGTGGTTGGGCCCCTCACCTCCGCAGGGACGTCACCGAGTACACCAGGATGTAGCCATGGATGCCGGTGATGAAGGAGTGTGGCAGGATGGTGTACTCGTCCTGGGGGAGGGCAGGACCAGTACCAGGGGTGACAGCGGGGCCAGCAGCCCCTCAACCCCTTCCCCAGGTCCTGCCCTTAGCGTTACCTGCCCAGCTGCAGCTGGAACTCGTCCTTGCCCACCACCACCATCTTGTTGTAGGCTGCTGCGGAGATGGCCCCACACCCCCCGGGGGTGCCTCAGCCCCTGGCACGTGGCTTTGGGGCACAGCCCAGAGGTGGGGACACATGTCCTCATCACCCCTGGCCCTGTGGAAAGGGGACCCGAGGAAGGCATCGCCCTCCCCCGCCAACTTACTGCCCTTCACCGTGGGCTCGTAGCACTCCACGAGCTTCCCCTCCACAAACTGGTGGGCCAGGGAAGTTTGCCTGGGGCAGGGGTGGGAAGCGCAGGGCTGCGGGCCGGGGTGGCAGCATCGCCCCGGGCAGGGGACAGAGCCCGACCGAGGGAAGGGAACCGGCCCCCTGCCCCCGCCCAGCAGTGCAGGGGACCCGGCCCCGGGGTGATGGGGGGTCCTGGGCTGCGCGCTCAGGCTGAGCGTGGCCCCACAGCTCCCACCCGGGGTGGGGACCCGCCGTGCTCTGAGCCCACGGCGGCGAGAGGCGCTCACGAGAGACCCGGCACAGCGCCCCCCGCCCCCGGCAGTGCCCGGGGGAGCAGCCCCGCTCCCGGCGCCGCACCGGGCACAGGACGCCGCGCAGGGGCGGTGCGGGCGGGCGCGGCACACGGCGCTATAAACCGCGCGCCGCGGCGGGGGGGGGCGGTGTCGCCGCCACTACACCGGCGGCCCCACGTGACCACAACACCTCCCTCCTGCCCTCTCCCATTGGCCACGCTGCGGCGGCAGGGGCGGGGCGCGGGGGCGGCGCAGGCGCGCTGGCCGCCGCGGCTCCATTCATGAAAACGGAGGGAACGGCCGGGGCCGCGTGGTGGCCGCACGCCTGAGCGGGTCCGGGCGGTCCCCGCGTCCTCCCCTCGCGCCCCGGCCCGGGGACCCCCAGGGACACCCGTAATCCCCCGAGATCCGCAGCGCGGCCTCCCCCAGCCCCTGGGACCCCCAGCCCCGCGGGGATACCCCTGCCCCCCTGGGGTGCCCAGCCTCAGCCCCCGCGCCTGCCTTTGGCAGCCACCGCTCTCAGCCACGGCTCCACCAGGGCCGTAGAGTCTCTTTATTTACCCGAACAATTAAATAGTAGTATTTTTTTTTCTTTTTAAACAGAAGTGGTTAAAAGCAGGCTAGCCCCCTGCGGTGGGCCCTACTGCCGGGGCAGGCAGGCACAAGGGACGTTTATATTACCATTTATAAATAGAAAAATAAAACTCTCAAGCAGGACAGGTTAGCAGTTAGCACGGTTAGAGCTGGGCCCAGTGCCTGTGGCAGACACCCCGTCCAGCTGCCTTGGGACGGGGAAAGCGACACCGCATGTGACAGCGGGACAGACCGAGAGCATGGGGACAGGCACGAACTGCTGCCAGGTGCCCAATGTTGGGCTGATTTGGCATCTCCCCCTTGGGCTGGATTTGGCCCCGGGGCAGGGGCTCAACAGGCAGCAACCCCGGCCCCAGCCGCAACGGTTAATTAAGCAATAAATATAAGGGGAGTGTGCGGGGGGTCTGGGATGTGGGGACCAGGCCAGGCCCCTGGCGGTGCTGCGAGGGGCTCTGGGACATGGGAGGGAGTTGAGCCCAGGTCGCTGTCCCAGGGACCCCATCCCCACAGTGCTGAGCTGAGAGGCTCCCCACGGGGCCAGGGGTGCCCCTGTCCCTCCTCCCTGGGTTCAAGGGGGGCCCAGGGCCGGAGGCCCCCGCTTCCAGTGTGCGGCATGATCTGCAGTGCAGTGACCGGAGGGGCCTAGGACCCCTACACCTGCAGGGCCTTGCGGCCCAGCATGCCCCCAGCCAGCTGGTAGAGCAGGCGGGAGTACCAGTGCATCCCTGTCTCTGGCGCCGTCCCGTTGCCCGCCTCGGCGCGGGTGGGCAGCAGCGAGAGGAGCCCGTGGAAGAGGCGGAGGGGGGCAAAGGCGCGGTGGGCCCAGCGGTGGCTCTCCAGGACAGCGTAGCAGGATGCCAGCACCCCGTTGACAAGCAGGGTCCCGTGGGAGGTGAGGGGGGCGAAGACCCCCACACCGTCCTCCCTGGAGACCCGCAGCACCCGCGCGGGGTGCAGCCCCTGCCCGCCAGCCCCGTGGGCCAGCACCGCGTCGCCCGGTCTCACGCGGCGGGCGAAGACGGGCAGGAAGGTGGTGGTGCCGTTGGCTGCCCCACGAGCCGCAAAAACTAGGTGGGATGGGGTAAGGAGCAGCCGGCGCGCCGGGCTGGCCGTCTCAATGGCCACGAAGGAGGCGCGTTGGCCCAGGTCACGGTCGAGGAAGAGCAGCACCTTGGTGGGCACCAGGCGCCCCCCTGGCTCCGCACCCAGCACCCAGTCGCCCCGGCGCAGGTCAGCCAGACCCCGGCGCTCGCCGCTCCGAAGTGTCACGGTGGCGTGACCGGGGAAGCAGCCACCGGTGCGGACAGCCAGAGAGTTATCTGGGTGAATGGAGAAAGCTGTAGGTCCTCTGTCCCCACTGGCCACCTCCGCCGGCGCTACCTCCAGAGGGGAAATTGGCCCCGAGTGGAGCCCACCCCGGGGTCCCAAATCACCCCCGAAACAAAGCGGGTATTTTCTGGAGCCCCCCAGTTCCTGTGTGCAGCTCCTCAGGAGGCCGGGTGCTGCAGGGCCCCTTTGTCCACCCTGTACTGACGCCCTTTGTTCAGGATTGGGGACGGTGACATTTACGGCTACTTTCACTTTCTGTCAATTGTCACTTCTGGGCCGGCCAGGGGCTGCCAGCCGGAGCAGCCGTGGGGCTGGGGACTGTGGGCTGGGCTGTGGCCGTCTGGATCGGCTTGACAACCCTCGCTGTGCCCCACACTGGGACCTGAACCACAAGGGTGGCTCCAGCCAGGCAAAACAGGGAGGGAGAAGTGTGGGTTTTGCAAATCCGGTGGCCAGAAAGGCCGGGGAGAGCTGGACTGGGGCCAGACACAGGCAGAACTCACTGGAGCTGGACACTGGCTGGAGCAGAGCTGCATCCCCAAGGATTCAGGATGCCAAGGGGGAGCACAGTGAGGGCTACGGGGCTGCAGGCTGGGATGCTTATGGGGATGGCAGCCCCCCGCCCTGGCAGCAGCGCCCCCTGCGTGGTACCTGCTTTCACAGAGACGTGGATGTGCGCCTTGGACTCGTAGTAGACCCAGTCGAAGCCAGCCTCCACAGCCAGGCGTGCCAGCATGCCATACTTGTGGCGGTCTCGGTCGGAGGTGGTGATGTCCAGCGCCCGGCCCTCGTAGTGCAGCGAGTCGGGGAGGTGGTGCCCGTCCTCGTCCCAGCCCTCCGTCACCCGCAGCTTCACCCCTGGCCACATGTTCATCACTGCGATGGCCAGCGAGTTCACCCGCTCCTTGCAGCGCTGGGGAGGGGACCAGCACCAGCATCAACCCCAGCTCTGCTGCAGCACCCGCTCCCCTCCCTGTGGGGTCCTGCACGCAGATGGACAGACAGACACTGGTCCTGCACAGGGCTTGGAGGGACCACAAACAGGCTGCTGGTGGGGGCAGACGGGGTGTCCCCCTCACGGGCGCAGAGAGCGGCATGGCCAGGCTCCCTCCCGGCTGGGAGCAGGTTGAACGTTAACGTGCCCTGGGGTCCTGAGTGGGCAGCCAGGCAGAACGGGCAGGGGACCGGGACGGGGACTGGGACGGTGTCACCTTCCCCGCGGCCACAGTCGTGACTGATTAACCTGGCGGGAGGGCTGTGGGGGTAATCTGGGGGCACAGCTGACACTGAACCAGACCTGAATCCTGGAGTGGCACCATGGGGCCTGTGCCAGCCCGGTGGGGCAGGGTGGGGAGCAGGGCCTGGAGGGACAGCACAGGGGGGTCCGAGGCTCCAGTGCCCAAGGGCGATGGCGGGAGGTCCCAGATGGCTCCGAGGGTCCCTCTCCCCAGCAGCAGCAGCAGATCCGACATCGGGTGCGGGGCTTGGATCTCCCACTGGTCTCCCCCAGCAGCCGTTGAGGTCACACTGTCCCTCCGTGCCCCGGCGGCCCCCTCTCCCCCGCGCAACAAAGCCGCTCCCGGGGCCGCGGGGGCGGGAGTGCGGGGAGCAGACCCGGGGTGGCCCGGCCTGGGGGGCGGCAGTGACGGGGGGGCAGGAATGCGCCCGGCCCGGCCCGGCCCGGCGACAATAGGCGCCTTCGAGCCCGGCGCTGACCTCAGGCCCCGGGAATGCCGACACCGCCACAAAAGGCCCTTTCAGCCACCCGCACCCCGGAACGACTCCGCGCCCGCGGCCCCGCCGGGCTCCGCCGCCCCGTTCCCGCCGCCCCCGCCGCCCCGGCCCGCGGGAGCCGCCGGCGCCGCCTGGACCACTCGCAGCATCCCCGTCGCCATGGCAACCTTGAGCATCCCGGCGGGGCGCGACGCGTCCCGGACTCCCGCTGCCCCGGATCCCCCCGGGAGGCGGGTACCGGGTGCCGCCCCCTCCCCGCTGATCCGCCCCGCCGGCACCGTCCCGGAGCCGGGGCGCAGGGGGAGCGGAACCGCGGGTCCCCCGTATAGGCGGTGCGGCGGCAGGACCCCGCGCCGCCCCTACCCGTTAATCCCCGACGGCGGATCCTTAATGCCCAAGGCGGCGCGACCGTCCCGTCCCGGGGCTCCGGTGCTGCTGCGCCGCCGCCAAGGCCCGGGAAACGGTGACGGGGACCGAGGAGCGGCACACTGAGCCCCGGGAGGGCCGTGCGCCCGGGAGACGGTCGGTGCCGCCCGGGGAGGATCAGTGTGCCGCGGGGAAGGCCAGTGTGCCCCGGGAGGGTCAGTGTCCTCCGGAGAGGGTCGGTGCCACCCAGAAAATGTCCCGGAGCGCTGAACTCCCGCCCGCCCCCCCCCACCTCCCCCGCGTCCTCGCGCCCCCGAGAGCGAGGCCGGGCCGGGCCGGGCGCAGCCCCCACCTCGGTCATGAGCCGGTCCGCCCCCGTGTTCTCCTCGTCCTTGAAGATGATGTCGGGGTTGTAGTTGGGCACCAAGTCCCTGAAGCGTTCCGAGCCCCGCAGCACTTTGCCCTCCGCCTTCCCGCTCGCCCCCAGCGTCTGCTCGGGCACGTTGGGCACGAACTGCTTGTAGAGCAGCGGCGAGAGCTGCCGCCGCCCCAACCGCCGCCGCCCCACCGGGCCCCGGCCCGGGCCGCAGCCCAGCGCCGGCGCGGCCAGCAGGCAGGCGGCGAGGCCGAGCAGGCCGAGGGCGAGCGGGCTCCGCCGGGGCATCCCGGCCGTCGGGCCCCGCTGCCTCCGCGTGCCCCGTTCAGTCGCCGGGGGCACGGGCGGCCGAGGCGGGCATGGCACCGGTGCGGCGGCCCCGGGGCTTTTAGAGGGTCTCGGTGCCAGGGGCGGGTCGGCGCCGTTTCCTTCTCACACCCACGGCCCCGTCGCAGATGCGGGATCCGCGGCCGCCCGGGACGACTGACCCCCCTCCACCCCACCCTCCCGCCGGTGCCACCACCCACTCGGAGCGCGGTGCCCGGGCACCGGGACGGCCCCCCCGCTGCCGGCTTCGTGCCCACGGGCCCGGCACCCCCTCGCCTGGCGCTGGACCCCGTTCCCGGGGACACCCCGACCCAGCGCGAGCCTCGAGGGAAAGTCCTTCCTACCGCTCCGTCCTGGCACCCGCACCGGGCACCGGCACCCCGCTCCGGGCACTGCCCCGGGACTGGCACCGGACACCCGGCTCCTGGCGCTGCCCCAGCACCGGGGTCCGGTACCCCGCTCCTGGCACTGCCCCGGGGCCGGCACCGGGACCTGTCCCCACCCCTGATCCCGCGCCCTGATCCCGTCCCCTCTCCCCGTCTGAACCCTGCGCTCCAGTATCGGCTCCTGTCCCCGCTCCCCGCTCCCGGGACCTCTCTTATCCTGATCCTAACGCCCCGGTTCTGGTCGCGGGACCTCTCCCCTCTCCCGACGCCGCCTCTCGGGACCCTCCTCTCCTGGCTCCGGTCCCGGCTCCTCTTCTCCCACCGCTACTCTTGGCACCGGCGTCACCGTTATCTTGACGCTGTGCCACCGGTACCAGCACCTGCTCCGTTCCCCGGCACAGCTCCGCTCCCGGGACCCGCTTCCTGGCACTACCCCGGTCCCCCTTTTCGGTCCTACCCCCGGTACCGGTACCCGCTCCTGGCCCAGCCCCCGGTACCGGCTCCAATGGGTGCCGGTCGGCACCGAGCGCTGCCCGCAGCCGCCCCGGCCGGGCTGCCCCCACCTGCGGCCGCTCAGCTCCGGCGCTGGGCAGCCCCGCCGGGCCCCGCCTCGGACCCGGCCCCCGGGAGCGGCGGCAGCGGCGGCCACATCCCCCGGGGCCGCCCCCGCCGGGGCCGCCGCGCTGCCTTGCCCCGACCGGCCATTCCGCGCCCCGGGATCGGGACTGGGGCAGCCCAGAGCCCGGGCTTCGTCAGGGATCGAGGAGCCCCGGGGCTGAGACCGGGCTCCCCCGGGGCCAGGACACCCCCGGGGCCGGGACCGCGTCCCCCAGCACCCCCGGGGGCTCCCGGCAAAGTACCCGAGGGTCCTGGCGAGGGCACGAGCGAGCAGCGGGGCGGGGGAGGGTTGGGAGCGGATCGGGGGCGGCTCCCCATGCCCCCCCCCGCAGCCCCGGTGCCAGCCCAGGGTGACAGGGAGGGGAGCAGGTCGCGGGGAAATCTCGGGCACCGATGGCCTCATTTCCTACAATATAAACCAGGCTTCCTGCGCTTCCTGCTCAGCCCCGGCCGGGGGGGGAGAGGGGGGGCCTGGGCCCCCCACCCCCGCCATGGGGCAGGATGGGTGGGGGGCCGGTTCCCGGGGCAGTTTCTGCTCTTGGCCGCACGACCCCCTCTCCCCAGGAGCACAGGGGCCGGAGTCCCCCCAGTGCCCCTCGCTGGGGGCAGCTCAGGCCTCCCCCTGCCCGCACCCCGAAGCAGCCCCCTGCGCCCCGACCCCCCCTCACCCCGGTCCATCATCGGAGACCTGCCCTCACCTTCAGCCCAGCCCTTCCTGGAAGCGGCTCGTTAGTCCCAGCCAGGAAGAGGGTTAATTATGACCCCCACGGGCAGGGAGCCCACCCTGTCCCCTCCCCAGCTTGGCCCTGTCCTCAGGGGGAATAAAAAAAATACCCAGATTCAGATATTTTTATATTTAAAAAAGACTTTTTATTGCTCTAAACAAGTTTTGTGGTAACAGAGACCCAACAGGCTCATCACACCAAGCTGTTGGGGGGGGGGGCGTTGCTCAGCCCCAGCACCCCGGAACCCACCAGCCCCTGCTCCTCCCTTGAGGACCCCAAAGGCCTGAGGGTGGGTGTCAACCAGTGTTCTCCCAGCAGCCTTGGGGTGACACAGGCATGGGGTATGGAGTGACTGGGCAGGGGGGCACAAAGCCCCCAATGCAGTGTTGTGACGGTCCCCAGGTGGGGGGGACATTTAAAACCCAACTGCACTGCAGGGGCAGCCCTGGGGTGGGGGGGACCCGGCTGCTCTTGCACGAGGTATGTAAATGGCGTGGGGGGGGCTGCGGCCAGCACAGCCCCTGGGGGACCCTGTGTGTGACGGGGACACGGCTTGAGGCCAAGGCTCAGTAGCGCAACAGGCTGAGGTAGACCTGGGGAGATGGCACCGGGTCCCCCCACGGGGTCTCAGCTCTCCTTGGGGGGCTTCTGAAGCACCAGGCGCCATCAGGGCTGGCTCAGCAGCTGGTGGCCATCCTGGGGACCACCACAGTGTGGGGGGACACACATCCCCATCCCCCAACCCTAGCAGGGTTTGCAGAGGGGCCAGGAGCGTGTCACCGGCAGCGGCAGCTTGTGCAGACCTGGGCAAAGGGAGAGTGTGAGAGCTGGGGGGGGATGACACCCCAGTGCCTGTCCCCGTGTCCCCGTCCTCACCAAGGGCGCGGATGAGCTCGGCCTGGACAGCCCAGGACACCCTTTTCACCAGGCAGACGGTGGTGAGCCCCGCAAAGCCCATGTTGTAGAGGAAAACGATGTAGAAGTTTCCCAGCCAGTTGAAGCGGCCAAAGTCCCCCAGAAGGTCAAAACGGGTGATGCCTGGAGGGGGAAGGCAGCTGGTCAGGGCACCCCAGTCCTGGGGACACCCCAGTCTGGGGGACACCCTGACCCCCCTGGGGGCTCACCCAGTGTCCTGGAGAAGACTGGAAGGGCTGAGCTGAGCACCAGCAAACAGACACAGTTCCCGATGATCTGAGGGGGGAAGAAGGAGCATTTATGGGGGGGGGCAGCACTGCCCCCCAGGCTGGGGGAGGGGATCCTGGGTGCTGAGACCCACTGGGACCGTACCCAGGAATGTGCCGGAGGCAGCGGGAAGTGGGGGGACACATGATGTCCTTGCATGGGGACACCAGACAGGGACACACACAACCACACGCTGCAGGGACTGGGGGTCCTGCACCCCGAGGGGGGGCCCGGGAGCTCCCACCTTGGTGAGGGGGGTGTCCTGGCGCTCGGGGAGCAGCCGGGTGAAGAGGGGGGAGCTGTAGAAGCCCACAACGGAGGAGACCATCAGGTAACTGTGAGGGAGGTTAAGGAGAACGTGGTGGGGTAGCCCCGGGGACAGCGCTGGGGACACAAGTGCTCGCCTGAAGGATACAAGATGAGGATGACCTGCAGGGCAGCTCCAAAGGATCCAAAGATGGAGAAGGAGACCTGGCCCAGGGACGCATCCTGCTGGGAGAGGAGGGTGCATGTTGGGGATGAGTGGTGCCCAGGCCAGCGTAGGACACGGCTCCTCACTGTCTCTTGTCCCCCTGCCCAGGTACCTGGATGCCCCGTGGCATCGCGGCATCGTCCAGCAGCAGCTCCAGGACGTGGAAGCAGACGATGAGCACAGAGATGCCCTGGGAGGAGCAGGGAGGGAGTGAGGGTAGCTGGCGGGGCAGACGGGACAAGCTCCAGGTCCCCTGGGAGCCCAGCACCACTCACCGTCAGCGCCAGGAGGCCCAGCATGGCCAGGGGGTAGCCCAGGTTCCTCTGCCAGGGCGATGCTCGGTGCCGCAGTTCTGGGGCGGGGGGTGGACGTACCCGGGTGAGAGGGGAGCATGAGCCCCCACCCCAGGGCAGGAGATTGAGAGAGGCTCCGAGGTGCCAGGACAGCTGTTTACAACCCTCACCCCATTTCATAGCCCCCCTCCCTCCACAGGGCACAGGCTCCCAGGGAACCAGCGCTCCCAGTGCCAAGCTGGAGAGGACCCAGGCATCCTGCGCTTGCCTGCCCCCAGGCTCCTCACCCAGCTTCCGCCTCTTGCTCCGGATGGTGAAGAGCTGCTCCCGCAGCAGCTCCACGTTCAAGTTCAGCCAGCAGGAAGCTTTGCCTGCCAGGGAGGAGATGCTGAGGGGCTCATGGGGGCTGGGGGCTCCCAAGTGGTGGGGCAGACGGGCCCCGGGTCCACCCTGAGCCCCCCCCGCCCAGCCAGCGGCCATGCCAGGCACCCACCAGAGGAAATCCTGCGGGACACGGCGGCTTCCTCGAGCCTTGCACAGCTCAACTGCTCATCCAGGTCTTCCAGGAGCTGGGGGTGGGTGGGGAACCCATGAGCAGCTGGTGGCGGGGGGGGGAATGGCACCCCCTGCCTGGGAAGGGAGAGCAGGCAGCCCTGGGGACAGTAAAGCCCCCAGGCTGGGGCAGCGGGACCTGGGGGGGACACCTTACCCGGGGTTTCACCAGCAGCTTCCCCGTGACCGTGAACATGGTGGAGAGGCCGAAGGGGGTGCACACTGCAGCGGGAGGAGAGGCTGAGCAGGGGGCGCCCCAGCGTCTCACCCCTCCCCGCACCCCCGCAAGGGTCCTGGGTAGGGGCTGGGGGCTCAGTCCTGCACTATGACCCCCCCAGATCCCAGCACCATTTGCAGGGAGCAGCCCCTGCTCCCGGCTGGGCACTCCGAGGCACCCACAGCCACCGCAGGATAGGCCACCAGGGCCAGCGCACCGCGGGGGAACATCCCACGACTTACGCAGCAGAAGCAGCACGCCAAAGAGTGAGATGCAGGAGTAGAGGTAGGGCAGGTAGTATTCCCAGAGGTCTGTGGAGGCAGCAGGGTCAGGCCACTGGCACTGGGCATCCCTTCAGCACCAGGGCCCGATCCTGCCCTGCCAGAGCTGGGAGAGCCCCACGCACCACAGCAGCACCCACCGTAGAGCGACTGGCAGCTGGCCGCATCGTTGCTGACGATGGCAGAGGCCACCCAGACCATGCCCAGCACCAGCAGCGTCAGCAGCAGCAGCACCACTGATGTCTCGTACACCCTGGCCATGATGCCCTGTGGGAGTGGGGTTAGCGAGAGGCCGGGGATGGGGACAGCAGGGGGGACACCCACAGAGTCACTTACCTTCTTGGATCCTGCAAAGCCCTCAGACTCAGTGAAGAAGTAGGCAAAAGGCATGAGGAAGACAAGGGATAGATTGGAGAAGAGGAAGATCAAGTTCCAGAGGCCTGGAGGGAGGGACGGCATAGGGTGAGCTGCCAGGGGGGCCAACCCCAACCCACAGCCCTTGGGGCACCCTAGGCCACCCCACATACCCACCGTGGACAAGGGACCCGTTCAGCCACTGGATATAGTAGTTCTGGGGGAAGGAGAGCAGCACCTCGTTGCTGATGATGGAGAAGGGCAGCAGGAGGACGGCACCCAGTGCCACGGCCAAGGTGAAGGTGCAGAGCCCCAGCCTGCGGGAGGGATGAGCGGCAGCTCTGGGTCTGGGTCCCCATGGGTGTCACAGCCTGACCACAGTCCCCAGAGTCACCAGCCCCTGCAAGCTGAAGGGACCCAACATCCCAGCCAGGCAGGGAGAGGAGGTGGCTGAGCATCTCACAGGCAGGGAGCGGGATGGGCAGGAACTTACGCAATCCTGTCGACAGCAGCATCCTCATCATCATGAACTGTTGGAGAAAAAGCCAAACCAAAGGGGCTGGGGGAGGCAGGGCTGCCCGGAGCATCGCTCCCTGCCTGTTCCAAATACTGCAGAAACACTCTCAGGGAGTTTGGGCTCTGCTCGCCTCCTATGGTAGCTGGGGCAATGTCCCACAGTGAGCGATGCCACAGCAACCTGGGCTGTGGTGGGACCAAGGCGCCAATGGGGCACCAATGGTGATGGAGGAACAAGCTCTGGGGAGGCTGAACGTGGCTGCCAACAGCTGCCCAGCTCCGGCAGCTCCCAACCTCCTACCTGCTGCGAAGTCCGTGTGCTTCTTGAAATGGGTTATGATGAAGTGGCAGAGGATGTAGAGGCTGGCGAAGAGCAGGGCACAGATCTGCAGGCAGAGGAGTGCGGGCAGCACAGGAAGCCCCGGATGGCAGCGCTCCCACTCCAGGTGATGCCTCCGGTTCCATGGCCCGCCAACTCCACCCTATTTGTTTTTCCACTCTTGGCCCTGGTTGCACCCTACATGTGTGCTCGGCCCTGCCCATGCATGGGGGCTGCACCCAGGGCTCACCCATGGGTGCCCACAAGCTGCCACGGCCCCTGGGACAGGGGAGCTGGGGGGCGCTGAGACCATGGGGAGAACCCACCTGGCAGCTCTGGGTCTGCCTGTGCTGGCAGAGCTGGAGGTCTGACCCTGGGGGACACCCCTGCACCCCCCAAACCCACAGCCCTCACCCTGCTGGCACCGGCACCCAGCAGAGCCGTGGGAATGGCCTTGAGCCGGGTGCCAAGCCAGCTGTGCCGTCCCTTCCACCCCCGCCGGCACGCCAGGGTCCGGCTGGAGCAGGCGACGTTTGAGGAACATCATGACCTTTCATCCTGCTCCATACGCGGCAGGATGAGGAAAGGTCTCCTGAACCCGCCACTTTGGCACGGGTGGAGCAGAGCAGCAGTGGCACAGCCCTCCTGCCTGGCCCGAGGGCCTCGGCTGGCCGGGGGTCTCCAGGATCTGCTGGGTGGGGTGGCAGGGAACCCCAGGAGCCAGCCCAGCTCCAGAGCTCCAGAGGGCCAGTGCCACCCCCGTTCCTGCTTCTGCCCAGGGAAGGCTCTCAAGTCGCAGGTCCCCTCCTGCCACTGGCTGTACCCCACAGCACAAAGCTCTGCCTGGCTGGGGGACCCCCCAACACCTCCTGCACTCAGGAAAGTCAGGCTGAGCAAGCTCCACACTGGCTGTGCTGAACCAGGAGCTCCTGGGCGAGACGCAGCTCCCTGGGACAGGTCGGGGTGGAGGTCTGGGGATCTCCAGGACAGAGATGCTGGATTCTGGCCACTGGCTCCAAACTGGGCCATGGCAGTGCCACCCCGGCACTGCTGGTGACTGCACTTGGCCACCCCCGTATGCAGCAGCCCAGAGAGCCCTGAGGAGATGCTGGTACCAGGACACCCGGGTCATCCCCATCTCTGAGCCTGTGGCAGCAAGTGCCCCAGCCGGCAGAGCAGAACCAGACCCACGGGCCGGGGGGCTCAGCACGGCCCTTCCCGCTGACACCAAGCGCCCCAGGGAGAGCTGCAGACCCGGGGACAGGAGCCCAGCATAGGGCTGGCCCGGCTCCGGCACGGCCGCACCCTCAGCCTTCCCGCTTGCCCAGGGGCTCCCCGGTGGGGTCGGCGGGGCGCAGCCCCGGGGCTCGGGCACGGCGGGACTCCAGTGCTGCGGGGGGCAGCTAGGACAGGGAAGAGGATGAGCAGCGGCGGGGCTGGTGCTAGAAGAGGGGTCGCACCCCCCGGGGCTCGGAACGACCGAGCCCTAGGAACCCACTCCGGCCCGGCCCAGCCCCAGGAGCCCGCTATCTGCGGGGCGCACGGCCGCCCGCCGCGGCTCTGGCACCGATAACGGCCGGGCGTGGGGCACGGCGGCGGCCGGGCCCCAGAGCTGCCGCCGGGGAACGCGGCTCTCCCGGGGGGCTGCGTGCGCCCAGCCCCTCCCCGCGGCTCCCCCGCCGCGAAGCCGGGACCAGGACCGGGACCCTTTCCCTGCCCGGCGCCCGTTCCCGCGGCCCCGGCACTCACGATGCATTCGCGGACCCTCTGGTGGAACAGCTGCTCCCGCACGGCCAGCGCGTCCTGCTCCGCAGGGGCCATGCTGCGGCCAGCATGGCCGGGCCGGCTCCCAGCGGGCCGGCGGGAGCGGCGGGGCGGGAGCGGCGGCTCCGGACCGGGTCGGTGCTGCGGGGGGAAGCGCCGCTCGGCCCCGCCCCTGCCCGCTCGGCCCCGCCCCTCACGTCCGGTACTCGCTACAATGAATCCGCGGCCGCCAAAGCCTGAAAGGGCCCCGCCTCCTCCTCCCCATTGGCCCTGGGGAGTGAATGAGGCGCCTCTCATTGGTGCAGAACTGCGTGGGGCGCCCCGATAGGCTGCGGGCGCCACCGCGTTCCCACCCATCGCTCCCACGGGGGAAGCGGCCCCTCGGGCTGGGGAGCCTGGATTAGGCGCTGGGACAGGATTAATTCCGGGACCAGGGCTAATCCGCGGGCGGGCTAATCCCCGGCAAAACCGAGGGGGGGCTGGGCCTCCCCGGCGGCTGTAGTACAGACTGACCCCAGCCAGTTCCTGGGGGTCCCATCAGTGCAGCGTCACCCTGGATGTCCCAGCAGAGCCCCCACCCCACAGCACCCAGGTACAGGGCGGGAGGGGGGAACTTCACCCTTCAGCACCCAGGGAACAAAGCAGCTGGGGGAGGGCTGGCCAGAGCCAGCTCTCCACAGGAGCGCTGCCATCCCACGCGGCCGTCTCACTGGGCAGAGACAATAGGGACAATCTGTTCCCAGGGGACCAGGCCAGCGAGCTGCAGGGGCTGACACAGAGGGTTTGTAACCGACACAACAGCAGCTTCTCTAAAAGCCTTTTATTCACAGACATGATACAGACACATGGAAAACTGACATGATCACATCAGAGAGAGCACAAACCCAGCCAGAGCAGCACATCCCTCCAGCCAGGCCCACAGGGCTGAGCCCAACCAGCGCACAAAGAAGCTGAAGTGTGTGAAGCAGACATTTTGTGGACAAGCTACAGCAACAGAAGGAGCCCAGCATTTAGTATTCTTCTCCTTCCTCCTCTCCTTCCCCTTCCACCGAATCCACCCCCACCTCCTCGTAATCCTTCTCCAGAGCAGCCATGTCCTCACGGGCCTCCGAGAACTCCCCCTCCTCCATGCCCTCCCCCACGTACCAGTGCACGAACGCCCGCTTGGCGTACATCAGGTCAAACTTGTGGTCCAGGCGGGCCCAGGCCTCGGCGATGGCCGTGGTGTTGCTCAGCATGCACACAGCGCGCTGCACCTTGGCCAGGTCGCCCCCGGGCACCACCGTGGGCGGCTGGTAGTTGATGCCAACCTTGAAACCAGTGGGACACCAGTCCACAAACTGGATGCTACGCTTGGTCTTGATGGTGGCGATGGCAGCATTGACATCCTTGGGCACCACGTCCCCGCGGTACAGCAGGCAGCACGCCATGTACTTGCCATGCCGTGGGTCGCACTTCACCATCTGGTTGGCCGGCTCGAAGCAGGCGTTGGTGATCTCGGCCACCGAGAGCTGCTCGTGGTAAGCCTTCTCGGCAGAGATGACAGGGGCGTAGGTGGCCAGCGGGAAGTGGATGCGGGGGTACGGCACCAGGTTGGTCTGGAACTCCGTCAGGTCGACGTTCAGGGCCCCATCGAAGCGCAGGGAGGCCGTGATGGAGGACACGATCTGGCTAATGAGGCGGTTGAGGTTGGTGTAGGTTGGCCTCTCGATGTCCAGGTTGCGGCGGCAGATGTCATAGATGGCCTCGTTGTCCACCATGAAAGCACAGTCGGAGTGCTCCAGGGTGGTGTGGGTGGTGAGGATGGAGTTGTAGGGCTCCACCACGGCCGTGGAGACCTGCGGGGCCGGGTAGATGGAGAACTCCAGCTTGGATTTCTTGCCATAGTCGACAGAGAGGCGCTCCATGAGCAGGGAGGTGAAGCCAGAGCCGGTGCCACCCCCGAAGCTGTGGAACACCAGGAAGCCCTGCAGCCCTGTGCACTGGTCAGCCTGGGAGAAGGGATGAGAAAACAAGGTCGATCTGTCAGTATTTCTGAATTTAAGTTGCTAACGAGCTGCCCAGGAAGGTAAATATTCACCCCAGGTCTCAGGCCTTTGGAGACTCATCGTGGGGACACAGGAGGGGACAGGCACCTGCCTAAGTGCCCCAGTTTTGCTTCCAGCAACAGCACTCTGTGCATTGGCATGACCAGCCCTCAGGGAAAGGGGCCCCTTTCTGCAGAGATCTGGAGACACTTGGCTCCTTCTTGGTACAAGAGCTGGTCCTGGCAGCACCTGAATGCAGCATGAGCCAGGGGTTCTGCTTTGGGCAAGAAGGAATCCACACAAGCTGCCCCAGCAGTTAAACACTCGGCACAGCTGCTCGTGAGCAGTTGGTAAAGAAGATCAGAGTCCAGATCAAGGAGAAATCTCACGACCCTAAAACTGATTAAATAAAGTTTCTTCAAGGGCAGAAGTGAGCCAGCCTCACAAAGCCCCATCTCACCCCCAGGCACACTCCACCCTTGGGGTGCATGTCCTGAGCTTGCAGGGTCCCAAGGAAGGGGCTGATCTTGATCTCCATTCACGGATCCTGACCACAGGGACCTGATGCAGGGTGCTACAAGAACCATGAAATACACCCAGACCCTGGAGGCACAGCCCAGCTCCTCATTGCCGTCCAGGTCCCACCAGAGGATTCCCCATTCCCCATTGGCTGTGGTGGCATTAGTCCCACTGGGGTTTGTACCCACCAGCTTGCGGATGCGGTCGAGGACCAGGTCGATGATCTCCTTGCCAATGGTGTAGTGCCCACGGGCGTAGTTGTTGGCCGCATCCTCCTTGCCCGTGATCAGCTGCTCGGGGTGGAAGAGCTGCCGGTACGTCCCTGTGCGCACCTCGTCTGCGGGGAGAGCCCACCCGTCCTGTTAGCACCCAGTATCCCAGGAACACCGGGCATCCCATACACACCAGACACCCCCTGCCCCTCCCTCCCACGCTCACCGATCACCGTGGGCTCCAGGTCCACAAAGACGGCCCGCGGCACGTGCTTGCCAGCCCCCGTCTCGCTGAAGAAGGTGTTGAAGGAGTCGTCCCCCCCACCGATGGTCTTGTCGCTGGGCATCTGCCCATCGGGCTGGATGCCGTGCTCCAGGCAGTACAGCTCCCAGCAGGCGTTGCCGATCTGCACGCCCGCTTGGCCCACGTGGATGGAGATGCACTCACGCTGCGGGGACACGGCTCAGGGTCAGCTGGGGGCAACCCCACCCTCACACCAGTTGTGCCCAGCTCAGCCAGCGCTGACTTGGCACCGTCCAAAACGGGCAGCTGAGCAGCACAGGAGCTGAGCTCACCCTGGGAGGGTGGCTGGAGGTAAGACACACATGCATTTGGGGACAGACTGGAGCCACCATGTGGCACAGCCCTGCAGATAACACCCCGACATTCGCCCTCCATCTGCTATCAAATGGCACATGGGGAGGACATTTTACAGCACGGGCAGGGCGACAATACACTGCAGAGGGAGGAGGAAGCGCAGCAGCAGGGACGTGACTGCACCAGCCGACCCAAAACCACCAAGAGCCAGTGGCGTCACCCCGGGGGGGGTCCTTCCGCCCCCCATCCCCCCGCGGGTCCGGCACATTCCCAGCCGCACCCTGCACCGCAGCACCTGCTCCTGCGCATTCCTGCACCCCGGGGCGGGGGGGAACCCGGCGGGCTTGGGGGGGGGGGACGGGACAGGCAGCCCATGTTGCTTCACACAGGAGTCACGGAGCACGATCAGCCCCGTGGGGTCGGACGCGGGTGGGTGCCAGGAGCGCAGTGGGACGGGGGGGGCAATACAGACACTCTGCCCCCACCGCAGGGGCGGTGGGAGGCTGGGGGTTCCGGGACGGATTTGGGGGCGGCTGGTGACGCAGGGGCGGGGCCGTGCCCCGCCGGGGGGTGGGGCTGCGCGCCCGCCGCGCGCCTTCCCGCGCGCGGGAACGATAACGGTCGGGGATGGGCGCCAAAAGCGGAAGAGAGCCCTGCCCCCGCCGAGGGGGGCATGCCCGGGGCCATGTGCTGCCCCTCCGGGGGTGCTGTGACCCCCCCAGGGGTGCTCCTCTCGGCAAGGGCGGACCCCCCGCTCTGCCCACCCTCTCGCTCCTGCTGTGCCCCTCCCGTTCCCGCTCTGCTCCCCCCTGCCACCCCCCAGCCCCTGGCCTGTCCGTCCCCCAGTCCCCGCTCTGCCGTAAGCCCCCTAACCCCTGATGCCCCCTTCCCAGGTTTCTGCTCCCCTCACTCTTTCCCCCCGCTTCCTGCCCTGTCCCCCACGCACCCCCGCATCTGCAGCCTTCCCAACCCGTCTCCCAGCCCATCCCCATGTTGCAATCCCTCCCGCCCCGCCTCACCATGGCTGCAGCTCGGCTACTCGTCCCGACAAGCAAAGAATCGACGCAAGTACCAGCTCCGGCCGCCCCCGGGCGCCGCCCTATATAGCGGCCCGGGGGGCGGGCCTCGCGCCCCCGCCCCGCGCTCCCATTGGCAGCTGCGCCCGCCCATCGCGCGTTCGCCGCGGCGGATTGGCTGCAGCGCGTGGCGCCCCGCCTCCTCCCCCCCTCCCGCCGCTGCCGGGCGGGCGCTGCGGGGCTCTGGGGGGGACCCCGCCGCGGGGTGCAGCGCCCGCCCGGGGCTGGCGTAGGGAGCCCTCACACGGGGGGGGTGACACCGGGTGGCCGGATCCCCCCCCCCCGCCCCGGTCATCGCCCCCCGCCCGCATTTGCTGTGGAGGGGAAGGCGCGGCCGCTCCCGGCCCCCCCCGCCTCCCCCTCTCTCCCCCCGTCTCGGTGCGGCTCCGCTGCAGAGGAAAACTGCGACATGGCGGGGGGGGGGGCGGCACGTGCTGCCGCGCCCGCTCCCCCCCGGTGTGATTAACCGAGGCGCTTAATCGGCTTCTCCGGCCTGACCCCCCCCACCCGCTCGCCGCGCCCCCTGCCCATCTGCTCCGCGGGGCCCCTCCCGGACCATCTGCAGCCTGGGGAGCCCCTCCCCGTCCAACGATGTCCTGGGCCCGTCTGCAGCCCGCGGCCCCCACCAGCCCCTCCGCAGGTGTCTGCCGCAGCCCCGCGCGCTGCTGCGATGGGGCGCGCCGTGCCCCACACCCCGCTCCGTGCCCCACACGCCGCTCCGTGCCCCACACCCCGCTCCGTGCCCCACACCCCGCTCCGTGCCCCACACGCCGCTCCGTGCCCCACACCCCGCTCCGTGCCCCACACCCCGCTCCGTGCCCCACACCCCGCTCCGTCTGCACGGCACGGGGCGCGGACCGCACTCACTGCAGTGGGCTTTGTCTCAGCTCGTCCGCGGCACCAGCCCCCCCTCTCCCTGTGTGATCCCCCCACAGGCACTCGGTCCCAGGCTCCTCATGCTCCCCATTGCCCACCATGGAGACCGCCACGATGCCCAGAAAATGAGGGATATGCTGGGGTCCTGCTGTGCCCCCCCCGGGCACCGTTGCAAGGCTGCGAGGTGCCCATTGTGGGGGACGCCAGGGGGACCAGCGCCCATCTAATCCCCAGAGCTATTTGCTCCCACTAATCTGCCTTCCTGTTTTGTCGACAGCTTTGCGGACAACCCAGCGGCCCCTTCGGCAGCACACGCCGCCGTGCGCTACCGGGGCCCTTCTTGTCCCCTGGTGCCCCACTGGGGCCGCCTCATGCCAGGGCCACCCCACAGCCTCAGTCCCCCGGGGTGTGCAGGGCTGGGGCCAGAGCAGGAGCATCCACTGCAGCTGCATTGCAGCCAGTGACGTGGCTCCCCGCCATTTGCCTCGCCCGCCTGCCGCATGGCGGCCCCGGCGTCTCCGCTCCCCTGGGCAATAGGGTTTCTGCCTTCGGCTCTGCGCAGCCACACCGAGCTCCCCTGGCCGCCCGCAGTGTGGGGGTCCCGGCTGGCACTTGGGGGCAGCTCAGCTCTGAGTGACACCAATGCGGCAGCGGCCCCAGCTGGGGAAGAGCTGCTCCCAGCCCTGCTCACCGCAGCCCTGAGGGAGGCTGGTGTTTCTGGCACAGGAGCTGCAGGGTCCTGGGGGGGGGTCCAGGGCATCCCCCCACCACCATGCCATACCCTGCCCCTGCCTGCAGCACCCTGTCCAGTTTGACTCTGCATTCAACTTCCCCTCCATTTTTTATCCCTGACCAGAGCCACGAGCCAGCAGCGATGGAGGGACAGCAGGGCCCGGCTCCCCCCACACCCAGGCAGACTTGGGGGGGGGCTGCTGCTCCACTTCCCCCTCCCGATGACCAGGGCTGCCAGGAGCAGCACAGCCAGGACCAACCCCGTGCCCTGGAGGAGAGAACGGACACTTCAGGACACGCTGTGGATTTAGGGGGGGACAGGACATGGAACCCCACCCTTCCCTGAACACCTGGCAGGACAAAGGGGCCTCTCAGCCCCTGGGGACCAGGCTCTGCAGCCCCAGTGCTCCCACCTGTGATGGGCAGCAGGACATCCCCCCCCCGAGCAAGGCAACCCCTCCCCTGCTGAAGCGCAGCAGGCAGCAGAGACACCCCCCCCGCCCTCAGCCAGGCTTCTGCCAAACCAAGGCATTCAGAGACCCTCAGCTCCCCCCAGGAGCTAAACCACTCCATGGGCTCGCTTGGCTGCTGGTCCTAAGAAAACGTAACACACCCCAGGCCCCACTTCAGAGCCAGGGCACAGCACAGGGGGCACAGCACAGGGGGCACACACGGTAGGGACGCTGCCCAGCAGCAGGATGGTGGGGAAACTAGTTTGGGGAGCACAGGCTGGGGGGTGCTGGGCTCAGCACAAACCCAGGCACATGCTCACAGACCAGGATGGAGACCCTGGGTACACCCAGGGACCCCAGGGCTGTGCCAGGGGCTGCCAGGGACAGTGTCTAGAGGACATTGCAGCACAGAGTAAAGACAACAGAGCCAGGGGGTAAGACAGGAAATGCTTTTTATTCAGACCCACGAGAAAGGACAGGTGGGTACGTAACAGACTTTTCCATTGAAGCACAGACCATTGAACAGGACAGACCGAGGCGCACACACTGCTACAGACCCACAGCAGGGTCTTCAACTAGGTTATGTTCCCTGTAAGAGCAGCACCCTTGTGAGAGTTTAGTATTCCTCCCCTTCCTCCTCTCCTTCCCCTTCCACCGAATCCACCCCCACCTCCTCATAATCCTTCTCCAGAGCAGCCATGTCCTCACGGGCCTCCGAGAACTCCCCCTCCTCCATGCCCTCCCCCACGTACCAGTGCACGAACGCCCGCTTGGCGTACATCAGGTCAAACTTGTGGTCCAGGCGGGCCCAGGCCTCGGCGATGGCCGTGGTGTTGCTCAGCATGCACACAGCGCGCTGCACCTTGGCCAGGTCGCCCCCGGGCACCACCGTGGGCGGCTGGTAGTTGATGCCAACCTTGAAACCAGTGGGACACCAGTCCACAAACTGGATGGTGCGCTTGGTCTTGATGGTGGCGATGGCAGCATTGACATCCTTGGGCACCACGTCCCCGCGGTACAGCAGGCAGCACGCCATGTACTTGCCATGCCGTGGGTCGCACTTCACCATCTGGTTGGCCGGCTCGAAGCAGGCGTTGGTGATCTCGGCCACCGAGAGCTGCTCGTGGTAAGCCTTCTCGGCAGAGATGACAGGGGCGTAGGTGGCCAGCGGGAAGTGGATGCGGGGGTACGGCACCAGGTTGGTCTGGAACTCCGTCAGGTCGACGTTCAGGGCCCCATCGAAGCGCAGGGAGGCCGTGATAGAGGACACTATCTGGCCTATCAGCCTGTTGAGGTTGGTGTAGGTTGGCCTCTCGATGTCCAGGTTGCGGCGGCAGATGTCATAGATGGCCTCGTTGTCCACCATGAAGGCACAGTCGGAGTGCTCCAGGGTGGTGTGGGTGGTGAGGATGGAGTTGTAGGGCTCCACCACGGCCGTGGAGACCTGCGGGGCCGGGTAGATGGAGAACTCCAGCTTGGATTTCTTGCCATAGTCGACAGAGAGGCGCTCCATGAGCAGGGAGGTGAAGCCAGAGCCGGTGCCACCCCCGAAGCTGTGGAACACCAGGAAGCCCTGCAGCCCTGTGCACTGGTCAGCCTGGTGAGGAAAGACAAGGGGGGTGGGGGGGAGGGATGTTTAGTCCAGGCAGCAGAAGTTGCTCCTTCCTCTCTGTGGCCTCATGAGGACATTTCAGGGAATTTCCAGCAGCAGAGGAAGAGCCACCGCAGTAGGTGACAGGGTGGCCCAGATGCCAAGTGTTGGACACTGACCCATGTGAATCCCCCAGGGAAGCCCTTTAGCCACAGCGGTGGGAGAGTGGCCAGACGCACCTCGCAGGGCGGGCAGCTGCCACCAGCTCAGCAGCAGAACAGGGACAGGTTTGGGGATGGGGTTTGGACAACGGTGAGTGAGGCAAAGCCAGGCTCAGCACAGCTGCAGAGCTCTGGAAGAGGCCAGTCAGAGCTGCCACCGCCCACACAGTCACCGGGATGTCTGTCCCCAGCTGCACGCAGCTGGACATGGCTGCAGCAGCAGCCAAGCAGGAACAAAGAGGGAATTGCACAGCTCAGCACCGCCGGCGCCTGGGGGCTGCGGCGCTGTGGAGCGGCTCCAACACCCCAGCGGCGCCATGTCCCACTGCCGGCCAATGGCAGCTGCTGCAGAACAGGATTAACATTAATTAATATATTAAATCTAAACCCAGCCTGGCTAGTCCAGCAGGGAGGGTGAGTCTGAGAAATGAGTCTTTGTCCTCGACTCACCACCCACAAGCCTCCCCCACCCCTACCAGCTTGCGGATGCGGTCGAGGACCAGGTCGATGATCTCCTTGCCGATGGTGTAGTGCCCACGGGCGTAGTTGTTGGCCGCATCCTCCTTGCCCGTGATCAGCTGCTCGGGGTGGAAGAGCTGCCGGTACGTCCCTGTGCGCACCTCGTCTGCGGGGAGAGCCCACCCGTCCTGTTAGCACCCAGTATCCCAGGAACACCGGGCATCCCATACACACCAGACACCCCCTGCCCCTCCCTCCCACGCTCACCGATCACCGTGGGCTCCAGGTCCACGAAGACGGCCCGCGGCACGTGCTTGCCAGCCCCCGTCTCGCTGAAGAAGGTGTTGAAGGAGTCGTCCCCCCCACCGATGGTCTTGTCGCTGGGCATCTGCCCATCGGGCTGGATGCCGTGCTCCAGGCAGTACAGCTCCCAGCAGGCGTTGCCGATCTGCACGCCCGCTTGGCCCACGTGGATGGAGATGCACTCACGCTGCGGGGACAGGACAAGGTGCTGTGTCACCCCCAGGTTCCCTCCTTTGTCCCCGCACCAGCTGCAGCACCCACCAGGGACCCCGTGGGGATGCTGCCCCCAGGACAGGCTGGCACTGAGCTGGAAAGGGCCATTGCCCAGGGCTGGATGTGGCCCAATCCTGCCCAGACGTACCCCATTGTTCTGGGCCACACCCAATGAGGGGGGGGGCCTCCACTCTGGGGGTCCCATCCTGCCCTCGAGGAAGCTGGGACCCTGCCCGTTGTGGGATGGGGAGCTCAGCACTGGGGGCTCATCCTGCCCCAAGGGACTGGAACCACACCCAGGGCAAGATGGAAAGCCCCGAGGGTCCTATCCTGCCCCACTCGCCCTGTTGAGACACAGCAATGCCCAGTGCAGGGAGGGGGCGCAGCACCGGGGCTCCCACTGAACTAGGGTCACACCCAGTAGGGGTCCCCATCCTGCTCTACCTTGTCCTCCAGTGCGGGTGAGGCTGCTCAGCACCAGGGGACCCATCCTGCCCTGCCCCTCCCACTGCGCCCAGACCACACTCCACACCGGCGGACCCATCCTGCCCCGTTAAACCGGGACCACGCCCAGCGCAGGCTGAGGGATCGGCACCGGGGCGGGGGGTGTCTGTCCTGCCCAGTTTAACGGGAGCCACGCCCAGTGCGGGTCCGGCCCGGCACCGGGAAGGGGGGCCCTATCCTGCCCCATCGAACCAAGGCCACGCCCAGTACAGGCTGAGGGCTCAGTACCGGGGACCCATCCTGCCCGGTTTAACGGGAGCCACGCCCAGTACGGGCTCCGGGCTCGGCCCCGGGGACCCGTCCTGCCCGGTTTAACGGCAGCCACACCCATCGCGGGCTGAAGGCTCAGCCCCAGGGACCCATCCTGCTCGGTTTAATGGGCATCGTGCCTGGTGCGGGCTCGGTCCCGGGGGTCCCATCCTGCCTGGTTGAACGGGAACCACGCCCGGTGGCGGTTCGGTGCTCAGCCCCGGTGAACGGAGGGCACCCACCCAACCCAGCTGAACGGGAGCCACGGCGCCGAGCCCCGGGCGACCCCCCTGCCCGGTTTAACGCGAGCCACACCCGGTGCGGGGTCAACGCCGAGGCCAAGGGCCCCATCCCGCTCATCCTGCGCGGGGCGGGGGGCAGGAGGAAACCGGGGACAATAGCAGGAGCGGGGGGAATGGCAATCGGCGACAACGGCAGCAGGGGGGACCCCTCCCCGCGCCCCCCCACTCACCATGGTGGCGGTCGCTCCGGGGCGGTCTCACAGCCCGACGCTGAGGCGGTCGATGTAAGAGGCGCGGCGGAGCGCGGGGCTCGGCGCGGGGCTTTATAGCGCCGGCGGGGCGGGGCCGGGGGCGGCGGCGGCGGCGGCCATTGGTGCGGCCGGGATGAGGTAATGCCCCCCCCGGAGCCACAGACAAAGGCCGGGTGATGCGCGGGGGGGGGCCGGGGGCTGCGGCGGCCACGGAGCGGCCCCGCCGCCGGTTCCTGCCCGCCGCCGTCTGGGCCTCGCCGATGTCCTTGTCCCCAGCCCCGCCGTGCCCCGGGCTCTGTCCGCAGCCATGTCCTTGTCCTCAGCCACGTCCTTGTCCCCAGCCGTGTCCCTGCCGTGTCCTGGCCCCCTTTCTTGGCCAAGCCACTGGCTCTGGCCACGCCCTGGTGCCCATTTTCTGTTGTGCCACTGTCCCCAGGCTGGCTGTGTAGCACTGCCCTTGTTCTCAACCGTGTCCCTGTCCCCATCCCCAGCTGTGCCACCATCCTCCTGTCTGGCCACTGCCCTGGTTCCCAGTTATGCTCCTGTCCCCATCCTCAGCCACACCCTGGTTCCTGTTCCTGACCAGGCTGTTGTCCCCATCCCTGGTCACACTCTGGTCCCCATCCCAGCCACACCCTAATTTCCATCCCTGGCCATGCCCCTGCCCCCACCCCTGGCGACACTGTCCCCATGCCTCGTCATGCCCCAGTGCCCTGGTTCCCAGCCATGCCTTGGCCCCCGTCCCCACGATGGCCCGATGCCTGTCCTGGCCCTTTCCCGGCTCTGCCTCTTTGTCTGTTCAGGCAGCAGAGACCAGCCCTGTGGGGCCCAGCCGGGGGGGACAAAGCACCTTCCCCCACTGCAGCTGGGGACAAACAGGGTCAGGGGGCTGGGGATGGCAGGGGGACACGAGGGACAAAGCCCTGGGGTGGCTCCCAGTGCAGTTTTGGGGGCTGGGGGCCCCATACTGAATGGCAGCTGCTCTGTGGCAACTGGTGGCTGGGACACAGCTGGTACACGGGGACACGCGTGTCCCAGACACCCCTCCATCTGCTGCAGCCCCTGCATGGCCCCCCCAGGCCACCGGCCCTGAGGCTCTGGGGGGTTGCCACTCCTTGGGGGGGTTCTCCCTCTTGTTTGTCCCTGGTTCGGGGTGGGGGTTGTTCCCCCCAAGGTGGGGGGCTCCAGGGGGCTCGTTGCCTGCAGAGGAGTGAGCCCACGCTGCACGCATGGGCAGGGCTGGCCCCAGCTGCCACAGGTGGAGCTGCCAGGATGCCCCCCCCACCCCGCCACTGAGAAATCACATTTTTCTCTGCATTTCTCACATTATGCAGATTTCTGGGCAGCTTCAGGTTCCCACATCCCCACTGCCAGCCCCATGTTCCTGCTACAAGCCCCACACTCTGCCGGCTCGATGCTTTTGGGGTGCTGCTGAAGTGGGTGGGAGCAGAGAGGGGGCTGGGGCTGCAGACAAAGAGGGGCTGGGAACTGGGCATCGCCCACCAGAACAAAGGACTGGGCAGCCCTGGCTGCACCAAGTGGAGGAGAACCGGGAGATTTGGCTCCCGCTGGGCTGGTCCCCATTGCAAAGGGTGTTTTGGGGGACCCTGGGCCCAGAAACAGGGCAGCTCCCCACCCTGACCCCCCAGATGGGTCCGCCCCTGCATGGGAAATGCCTCCTGCCTTTGTCTCCCCACAGCCCTGAGCCCTCAGCACCGGTGTAAGGCCAGGCAGGGTGTCCCCAGAGTGTCCCCAGGGCCTGGGGTTTTGAGGACTCACAACAGCCTCCACCTCCAGGTCCTCTCTCCAGGTTGGGGGGGTCCCTGCCCATCCTGACCCCCGAGCTGTGGGCAAGGGGTGCCCTGCAGGGCAGTGGGTGACTCAGGCCCCCCTGGGCAGTGTAGGGTATAGAGTGAGGGGCCCTGGGTGCTGGGGGTACTGCCCCCCCGGCCCCCTCCCATCTCATTAGGTATGGAAGGCCACTCGTCCCCTCTCGGCTGCTGCCAGGCAACAGGACCTGGTGGTGAGGTTGCTAGGAGACCAGTTGCTAGGAGACAGCCTGGGACCACCCCCCACATTCCCCTTCCCCAACAGCCATCTCGAGGTCTGGCCAGGAGGAGGGGGTGTGGGGAAGCGGGGGTTGGGGTCCCCCTGCTGCCTGGCCCTGCTGTGCTGGGGGGGAGCACCATTCCCAGGCCCCCCCTGGGCCTGACCCCGCTGTGTTGCGGCCAGGGGCGACACACAGACCCCAGGGGCGACACACAGACCCCAGGGGCCCCCAGTGCCCAGCCCCAATGCACCCTGCCATGGGGGTCACCCGCCCCAGGGCCCCCTCGACGTCCAGCCCCAGTGTGTGCCAGTGTGGGGGGCTCTGGCCCAGCTCCCAACCCCCCCTGCCTCCCAGCCCCCCCGGCTCTTCCCGGCCGCCTGTGCTGTGTTGACTGTTGGTAGCAACGCGGCAGCTCCTGGTGACAGTTGCTGCCCCCCCCGCCATGTCTCCTGCCTGGGCACCACCGAGTGGGACAAGCTGTCAGTCCCACTGGGGTCGCCCTCAGCCGTGCAGACCCCCCAGCCCTGCCCATGGCTGCCCCCCCCTGGGCTGGGCATCTCAGCGGGCTCTGAGAGTCAGTGTCCTCGCTCCCCCCAGCAGCACAGCCCAGCGTGGGCTAATTTCCCAGGCACTGGCTCCCTGCCTGCAACTCGGTGAAGTTTCCAGTCTCCCGCAGTTTGGGCTGTTCCTGGGGTCTGTCACTGGTGACCTCACGGCCCATGGCCGGGACACATCCGCCCCCAGGGATCAGGGGGTCCCAGCCTCGGTGGGGGCTGCCGCAGCTCCCAGAGAAGGGATGACGTCCCGGGCACTGGCTGCTGCTATTTTTAACCTGTTTTCCCACTGAACGTGACATGTTAGTGCCCGATCTGTCCGTCTGTCTGTCCCCTGCCACCATCGATGTGACAGGCTCATTGAAACGGAGAGACACGGCTGCTCCAGGCGGGGGCTGCTCCTCGCTGGGGTGTAGGATGAGGCGCTGGTGCAGTGTGGGGGGGGAGCAGCAGACAGACCCTGCAGTTCCCCGGCTGGCTCAGGGCGGGGGAGGCTGGTGGAGGCGGTGACACCTGTCCCTGTCCCTGCCTGACCCCACGGCCCCCCTCAAAGGGCAGGGCAAGGGATCCCTGGCTCCAGATGCTGGGGGCAGTGGGTGAGCCCACCCCCATGGGAAGGAACGGGGGGGTGTCACTGCGTGTCCCTGCAGCCTGGGTGCCCCGTGACCCCCCCCCACACTCCCCTTTCCCTTCTGGCACTGTGGGAGCCACAACAAAAGGGAGGCGGGTGGGACACAGGGAGCAGGACGGGGCGCAGGGGAGGCAGCCGCGGTGGCGCGGGGGGCGGTGGGGAGGGGGCTGCGGCGTCGCTCGGCGCTCCTGGGGCAGCACCGCATTGCGGCAAAGCCTGCAATAAAGGAGCATGGTGGTGGTGGCAGCAGGAGAGACCCTGCTACTGGGGGGGCCTCGGCTCTGCCCAGCCCCCCCTGACCCCCAGCAGGGCCGGGGGGGGGGTTCAGGGAGCTCTAGTGGCATCAGTGGCCGTAGGAGTCGGTGTTGCTGGGACACTGGACACCCCTGCCCCAGGCAGGTGCCAGCAGCAAGGATGTGCCCAGGGAGTGAGGTGACACCCAGGGAATGGAGGGACATGGGGGGTACCCAAGGAGTGGGGGAGAGACTGGGGGTGCCCCGTTGTGCCCAGCGCTGTGCGGTGGGAGGCCGGGTGCGGCACTCAGGCTGGTCCCTGGGGATGTCCTGGTCTCCCCACCCCCAGCCTTGCACAGGGACAGTGTCCCTTTACCGGGAGGGGGGGACACCAAGGGAGTGGCCCCACTGCAGGGGTTCGGTTCAAAGCCCAGCATGGGGATCTCCTGGGCTGCCCCCATCCCCAAACTCATCTCTGGCCCTGGGAACGTGAGCCCGACCCACCCAACCCACGCTCACCCCAGCCCAGGGCAAGGGGGGTCCCAGGGCAGGACCGGGCACTGCTCCCTGGGCTGAGTGTGGGGTGACCCCCCCGCCCCGCCCGTTCTGCCCCACAGGAGCTGCCCCTGTGTGGGGTCCCCTGAGAAGCCCCCCCAGGGGCTGGCACGGAAACACGGGCGGCAGCCGAGGACAGAAGCCGGCGCGGCGGGAGCCCGCGGGGCTTCCCACGGGAACGGGACGGGGACAGCAGAGACCCGCCCCCAGCTGAGCCCCCTAAACCTCATACGCCCCCCAACCCCGCTGCCCCCGATAACCCCCAACCCGCCCGCCCGTCCGACGCCCCCCCCGCCCACCACATTCCACCCTGCTGACGTCACCCTCTCCGACTTTCGAACCGGCCAATCGGAATCGAGGTGGGTCGGCGCGGGGCGTGGCCTCGGGGGTGCTGTGCCCCGCCCCGCGGGAGGCCACGCCCCCAGGGGCTCGGCGGGAGCCGCGGGTCCCGGTGCCGGAGCGGCCGCGGTGGGGCCGGGCCCGGGGGCGTGGGGACACTGTGGGCAGCCGGGGGCCGTGGGACCCCCGTGGGGCTGCAGTCCGGGGGGCGAAGGCTCCTTGTGTGTCCAGGACACCTCGTGGGGCTGCCGAGCATGGGCAGGCCCTGAGTAGGGTGACACGGGGCCATGTGAGCCCCCGGTGTGGGGCCCGGAGCCGCGGGGGGACACGGCACGGCGTGTGGCCTGGGCTCCCGCTCACGTCCCGGACACGTCCCCACAGCCACCCCTGGGGCTGCCAAAGCCAGGAGGGGAACCTGCCCCGAGGGGGTGTGGGGGTGCTGGGGGGCCCTGACTGTCACCCCTGCCCTGGGGACCGTCACCGGGAGCACGAGTGGGAGCGAGTCATGATGGCGGGGGAAGCCCCCTCTCACCCTGGCCCTGAGCACGACCAGCACCAGCTGGGATGGGGAAAACTCTTCCCGGCTCCTGGAACTTGTTCTCACCCCAAACAGAGGCGGTTGCCGGCCATGGGGCTCAACCGGTGTGATGGTGGGGGCTGAGCCCCCCCCGTGTCCCCGCAGCGTGAGTGCATCTCCATCCACGTGGGCCAAGCGGGCGTGCAGATCGGCAACGCCTGCTGGGAGCTGTACTGCCTGGAGCACGGCATCCAGCCCGATGGGCAGATGCCCAGCGACAAGACCATCGGTGGGGGGGACGACTCCTTCAACACCTTCTTCAGCGAGACGGGGGCTGGCAAGCACGTGCCGCGGGCCGTCTTCGTGGACCTGGAGCCCACGGTGATCGGGGAGCGTGGGAGGGAGGGGCACGGGGTGTCTGGTGTGTATGGGAATGTAGCAGAAGATTTGGTGAGGAGGTTAGTTAAATGTAAATATGCTCAAGTGACTTGCGCCTGTCTGTAGAAAAAGCGCATACATCACACTAATTGTTTTACTGACCTTGTGTGCTTGATGAGTAGAACCTCTGTGTTAGATAACATAGGCCTGTGAGAAACTCCAGGCACCTTATCACTATGTCTGAGATTCTTGCTTTGTTGTGAGAAAGAGCAGGAGGCTGTGCCTGCCTGAAGCCTTGAAATACAGGCGAGCTCAGCAGGCCCAGTGATCTTCCAGTAGGGCTGAACTTACCAGCACCTGCGTCCCCGCTTGTGTCACCTCTGCCTGGGAGCTCAGGTGCGACTTCGGAGATCCCCCAGTAGAGAGGTAACTAAAATAAAACTTACTCTTTGCAATGCATTTGTGGCCTCTGGCTCTTCTTGCGACGTGCCTGCGTATGTGTACACAGGTGTTAATGGGATGCCCGGTGTTCCTGGGATACTTACTGGGTGCTAGCGGGACGGGTGGGCTCTCCCCGCAGACGAGGTGCGCACAGGGACGTACCGGCAGCTCTTCCACCCCGAGCAGCTGATCACGGGCAAGGAGGATGCGGCCAACAACTACGCCCGTGGGCACTACACCATTGGCAAGGAGATCATCGACCTGGTCCTCGACCACATCCGCAAGCCAGTGAGCATCCCATGGGGGTCTCACAGTGTGGGTCCATCACTGGGGGGTGGTTGAGGACAAAGGGACAACTGTGTCCCTGGTGGGTGATCAGCAGGTCCTTCTCACCCCATCAGCACTTCAGGACAAAAGGCGGGGCTGCCCCTGGAGGGACCTGCTGCCCCAGGGGTGGGTGACAGGTATGGGCTGTCCCCAGTGCCCACATGGGACACACCTGCCCCAGGGCAGCACAGCCCCATCCCAAGCTGGTGCCAAGCCAGGCCATGGGGAGGAGACCACATGCCCAGGGCAGAGCAGCCACACAGCCCTATTTTGGGTGCTGGTGCAGCACTGGTTTGACTGGTGTGGCTGCCTGAGCTCTTTGAACCTCTGGTTCCCACGCTGGTGCTGGCTGGACCTACCGTGCCACCGGCTCCGCTCGGGGAGCTCCTGAACTTCAAAGTCTGAGCTGGCTGCCCACAGGCTTGCATGGAGGGGGTGGCTTCTGCTGCACCGATCCCGGGGAAGACAAGGGTGCGAAGCCAAGGCTGACCTGCTCGAACACTGCCCCAGGCTGACCAGGGCTGCAGGGCTTCCTGGTGTTCCACAGCGTCGGGGGTGGCACCGGCTCTGGCTTCACCTCCCTGCTCATGGAGCGCCTCTCTGTCGACTACGGCAAGAAATCCAAGCTGGAGTTACAGAATCACAGAATCACAGAATGTTAGGGATTGGAAGGGACCTCAAAAGATCATCCAGTCCAATCCCCCTGCCGGAGCAGGAACACCTAGGTGAGGTTACACAGGAAGGCGTCCAGGCGGGTTTTGAATGTCTCCAGAGAAGAAGACTCCACAACCTCCCTGGGCAGCCTGTTCCAGTGTTCCGTCACCCTCACTGAGAAGAAGTTTCTTCTCAAATTTAAGTGGAACCTCTTGTGTTCCAGCTTGAACCCATTACCCCTTGTCTTACTGTTGGTTGTCACCAAGAAGAGCCTGGCTCCATCCTCGTGACACCCACCCTTTATATATTTATAAACATTGATGAGGTCACCCCTCAGTCTCCTCTTCTCCAAGCTAAAGAGCCCCAGCTCCTCAGCCTTTCCTCATAAGGGAGATGCTCCACTCCCTTCAGCATCTTTGTGGCCCTGCGCTGGACTCTCTCCAGCAGTTCCCTGTCCTTCTGGAACTGAGGGGCCCAGAACTGGACACAATATTCCAGATGAGGTCTCACCAGGGCAGAGTAGAGGGGAAGCAGAACCTCTCTCGACCTACTAACCACCCCGCTTCTAATACACCCCAGGATGCCATTGGCCTTCTTGGCCACAAGGGCCCAGTGCTGGCTCATGGTCACCCTGCTGTCCCCAGGACCCCCAGGTCCCTTTCCCCTACACTGCTCTCTAATAGGTCATTCCCCAACCTATACTGGAACCTGGGGTTGCTCCTGCCCAGATGCAAGACTCTACATTTTCCCTTGTTATATTTCATTAAATTTTTCCCCACCCAACTCTCTAGCCTGTCCAGATCTCGCTGGATGGCAGCACAGCCCTCTGGCGTGTCAGCCACTCCACCCAGCTTGGTGTCATCAGCTGATAGTACACTCAATTCCCTCATCCAAGTCGTTGATGAATATATTGAATAATACTGGTCCCAGTACCGACCCTTGCGGCACTCCACTAGATACAGCCCTCCAACCAGACTCCACCCCATTGACCACGACTCTCTGGCTTCTTTCCTTCAGCCAGTTTGCGGTCCACCTCAATACCCGATCGTCCAGTCCACACTTCTTCAGTTTAGCCATGAGGATGCTGTGGGAGACGGTGTCAAATGCTTTACTGAAGTCAAGGTAGACCACATCCACTGCTCTGCCATCGTCAATCCACCTTGTTATGTCTTCATAAAAGGCTATGAGGTTGGTCAAGCATGACTTCCCCTTGGTGAAGCCATGTTGACTGCCCCTGATGACCCTCTTATCCTTGATATGTCTTAAGATGGCACCAAGGATAAGGTGTTCCATCACTTTCCCAGGGATGGAGATGAGGCTGACCGGTCTATAGTTGCCCGGGTCCTCCTTCTTGCCCTTTTTGAAGACCGGACTGGCATTTGCTTTCCTCCAGTCCTCAGGCACCTCTCCCGTTTCCCAAGACTTGGCAAAGATGATGGAGAGCGGTTCAGCAATGACTTCAGCCAGCTCCCTCAGCATCTGCGGGTTCTCCATCTACCCGGCCCCGCAGGTCTCCACGGCCGTGGTGGAGCCCTACAACTCCATCCTCACCACCCACACCACCCTGGAGCACTCCGACTGTGCCTTCATGGTGGACAACGAGGCCATCTATGACATCTGCCGCCGCAACCTGGACATCGAGAGGCCAACCTACACCAACCTCAACCGCCTCATTAGCCAGATCGTGTCCTCCATCACGGCCTCCCTGCGCTTCGATGGGGCCCTGAACGTCGACCTGACGGAGTTCCAGACCAACCTGGTGCCGTACCCCCGCATCCACTTCCCGCTGGCCACCTACGCCCCTGTCATCTCTGCCGAGAAGGCTTACCACGAGCAGCTCTCGGTGGCCGAGATCACCAACGCCTGCTTCGAGCCGGCCAACCAGATGGTGAAGTGCGACCCACGGCACGGCAAGTACATGGCGTGCTGCCTGCTGTACCGCGGGGACGTGGTGCCCAAGGATGTCAATGCTGCCATCGCCACCATCAAGACCAAGCGCACCATCCAGTTTGTGGACTGGTGTCCCACTGGTTTCAAGGTTGGCATCAACTACCAGCTGCCCACGGTGGTGCCCGGGGGCGACCTGGCCAAGGTGCAGCGCGCTGTGTGCATGCTGAGCAACACCACGGCCATCGCCGAGGCCTGGGCCCGCCTGGACCACAAGTTTGACCTGATGTACGCCAAGCGGGCGTTCGTGCACTGGTACGTGGGGGAGGGCATGGAGGAGGGGGAGTTCTTGGAGGCCCGTGAGGACATGGCTGCTCTGGAGAAGGATTACGAGGAGGTGGGGGTGGATTCGGTGGAAGGGGAGAAATGCTAGTGCCTTGTCTTTTCTGCCAGTTCTACTATGATTCTGTTCATTAAAATTGTTCTTTCCAGTCTTTCTTCATTTATTGTCTGGATGTCCCGAGGGGAGGGGGGGGTCCTGGCTGAGCCGAGCTGGCCTGGGGGCTGCGTGGGACTGGGGTCCCTTAGCCTGGGCTGTGCTGTGAGCTGGCTGTGCTGTGCTGGGCTGCCTGCCCTGGGGAGTGCTTCATGTCCTCCTCCCCACTCCATTGTCCCCAGGGGTCCCTGTCACATGGGGGGATCCCAGGTGGGGTGAGGACCCCTGGGAAGAGCCCCCAGAGCCCTGCACCCGTCCTCATGGTCCATGGGCAGGATCTGGCCCTGGGCATGGCTGATGCAGACGGGCTGTGCCTGCTGTCATGCTGCTCCTGGCATGGAGCTGGTCTCTGTGTGGTTCTCTGCAGAGCTGGGGGGGCTGGGTGGGAGGGGAGACCCCCCAGCCCCTGAGCAGGGGCACTGACCCCTTCCCGTAAGCACTGCCTTCGCTGTCCGGGAAGGGGAGCCTGGGGGGGGCAGAGTTTGTTCTCCAGCACTGCCCCTGCGCATGTCAGCTCCAGCAGAGCCGAGTCATGGCTGTCCCTACAAAATGGGGGGGACAGGCCCCGCTCCCCGGCTGCTGGGATGGGCAGAACCTGCATTGCCTGAGTACCCCGGGCAGGATGGGACCCAGCTGAGGTGGGGGCTCCGCTCGGACCTGCAGCTGGGGTTGAGGATGGGGCTCACTCTGCAGCCCCCAGTCCCACTCTACACCCCAGTGGAGGGGGCAGCACTCCCCCTCTCCCCATGCTACTTGAGGGGTACCCTATAACCCTCAGTACTGCCCTGCACCCCACGGGGTCCCCCAGCTGCTTTCCTGCATCCCCCCGCCATCCCTGGCCCCGGCGCTACCGGGATCCTCTGCCTGCACCCCCGAGGGGGGACCCTACAGCCCCCGGCCCCGAATCCCGAGGGGGTCCCTGGCTGCTCCCGGGCCCTCTCCCCGCCGCCCCCCCGCCGAGGGGACCCCCGCACCCCCGGTCCCCCCGGCCGGGAGACCCCTCCCCTTGCGCCCGCACCCCCAGGTCCCTCCGGTGGGGCGGAGCCGCCACCCGTTATAAACAGCCGCTACGAGCGGCCGCCGCCCTCCCGGTACCACCATGAGCCGCGGCGGCCGCGCCCTCGGGGCGCCACCGCCCGTCACCGCGGCTGCGGGGCGGCTGGCGGCGCGGAGCGCGGAGCGGGAGGAGCTGGCAGCGCTGAACGATCGCTTCGCCGCTTTCCTGGAGCGGGTGCGGGCGCTGGAGCGGCAAAACGGAGCCCTGAGAGCCGCCCTGGGCCGCGCCGCCGCCGCCGCCGCCCCCGGTGCCGCCGGGCTGGTGCAGGGAGAGCTGCGGGGGCTGCGGGAGCGGCTGCAGCGCCTCGGCCGGGACCGCGATCGGCTCCAGGCCGAGCGAAACGGGCTGGCCACGGACCTGGCGGCCCTGCGGCAGCGGTGGGTGCGGGGGGAGGCACCGGCGGGACGGGGGAGCGGGGGATGCTCCGGGGACTGCGCCGGGATGGGGACAGGGGTTGCACCGCGGGCTGTGGGGGTGACAGGGACCGGGAAATGCACCGAATGGGGACATGTGGATGCGGAGTGCACCGTGGGATGCACCGCGATGGGGTCCGGGGAATGCAGCGAGGTGGGGATGTGGAGTGCATCGGGGGACACTGGAGAGATGGGGACCAGGGGATGCACCGGGATGAGGGATTCACTCGGATGGAGGATGCACCGAGGATGTTGCGGTGGGGCCCGGGGAGGGCGCGGCGGGAACTGGGATAGCGGGGTTCTGCGGAAGGGCGGGGCACTGGGAGGAGCGTGGCGGGGTGGGAACACCGGGAGTGGACCGGGATGAGCACCGGGCGGGGGGAGATGGGACCAGGGCAGGGCTGGACCTCCCCGGGGAAGAGTGTGTCCCAGTGAGGGGCCCTGAAGGGCTGCAGAGGGGTCGTGACAGGGCCCGGGTGGGGTCCCCCACGATCTTGGGGTCCTGTGGGAGGGGCTGGTCCTGTCCTCGCTGTGCAGGGACAGGGACACCCCAGGGAGCAGCTCAGGCTCTTGGGAGTTGCAAGGGGGACGTAGCTCAGGCTTGGGGGGCTCCTCTCCCACCTCCTCCATCCCCGTGTGCCTGCAGTGTGTGAGGCAGGGCAAGGAGGCACCAGGTGGGGGGGCTGCACCCTGTCCTCCACCTCCTTGTCACTTCTAATGTCCTCAGGCTGGAGGATGAGACACAGAAGCGGGAGGATGCGGAGAGGAGCCTGGTGCTGTTCCGCAAGGTGAGGAGGCTGGGGGGGCCCATCGCCCCGTGCAGTGTCTGTTACCCTGTGCTCTCCATGCAGCACACCTCGGTGATGTGCGTGTCCTACGCATGGCCCCTGCCCTGGCTGCCCAGCGATGCCCCATGCACCAGGTGCTCCCTGTCCCACACCGCCCATGGGGTGGGTCCTGAGGGGGTCCCATCCCCTCCATGCTGCCCCACAGCTCGGCCCAGCCCAGCCTCTCCCCATAGGACATGGATGATGCCACACTGTCCCGCCTGGAGCTGGAGCGCAAGGTCGAGCTGCTGATAGATGAGATTGGCTTTCTCAAGAAGCTGCACGAAGAGGTGGGGGCCTTGGCAGGGTTGGGGCGGGTCGGGTCCATGTGCCATATCGTGACGGCCTGTGTGCCCGCGCAGGAACTGCAGGACCTGGAGGTGAGCGCCCCGAGCCCGGCGGTGCCGGCAGAGGTGGAGATCTGCAAGCCAGCGCTGACGGCCGCGCTGCGGGAGATCCGCACCCAGTATGAGAGCATCGCTGTGAAGAACCTGCAGGAAGCTGAGGAGTGGTACAAGTCGAAGGTACCCAGGCTGGGGGGGCCGCAGGTGGGCCGGGGCGCCACAGCAGCCCTGACTTCCCTGGCCCCTGCAGTTCGCTGACCTCTCAGACGCAGCCAACCGCAACCACGAGGCGCTGCGGCTGGCCAAGCAGGAGATGAATGAGTCTCGGCGGCAGATCCAGAGCCTGACCTGCGAGGTGGACGGGCTGAAGGGCATGGTGAGAGCCGCTGAGGGAGTCCAGGGGGTCACAGGCCATAGGTCCCACAAGGCCCCTTCTGCCTCCACAGAATGAGGCATTGCAGCGGCAGATGCAGGAGATGGAGAATGAGTTTGGGGAGGAGATTGGGAACTACCAGGATGTGGTGGGGCGTCTGGAGCAGGAGATCCAGCAGATGAAGGAGGAGATGGCACAGCACCTGCGCGAATACCAGGACCTGCTCAATGTCAAGATGGCCCTGGACATCGAGATCGCCACGTACCGCAAGCTGCTGGAGGGCGAGGAGAGCCGGTGAGGCTGCTCTGCCCTGCGCGGGGACTGGGGACATGTGGCCACATGTCCCTGTCACCACTGGGGTGCAGAGTCTGGCTGGGCGAGAAATTCCCCTCCCTTGGATCATCCTGGTCAGTACCAAATTTTTGTGCGAGGAGGCAGCTCTGGGAACTGTCTCTGCGGGCAAACACAAAGTTCCCATGGGAGGTTCTTGCTGCTGAGATAAAGGCAAGGCCAAGGGAGGGTGCGATGGCGGGGGGGCTGCAGCCCCCAGGCACAGCCCAGCATCAGTTACCTGTGACGTGGGTCACTGACCCATTGGGGTGAAAGGGTCAGGGTCACCAGCAGTGCCTGGGAGCCCCAGACCCCTCCTCACCCCCTCTCCCTGCCCCCCAGGATCACCGTCCCTCTGCACTCCACCACCTCCTTCAGCATGAGGAGCTCAGGTGAGGCGGGGCTGGGGGTCCCCTGCTGTGTCTGGGGGTCTTTCCTCCCTCTCTTGGGGCAGACGTTCCAGGAGGGTGCAGGGGGGTTCCTGTGCCCCTGCCCGGGGTGGTTTTGCACCCACCTGCACCCCTGGGGGCAGTGGGGGCTGACAGCATCTCTGTGCCCCAGCACTGGAGCCGCCCCCAGGGGAGAGCCCAGCGCGGAGGATGGTGCTGATCAAAACCATCGAGATGCAGGACAGGCAGGTTAGGGCTGGGGGCAGCATGGGGGGAGTTCCTTGTCTGGGGGGGGCAGCCCTACCGTGGGGCTGATCCCCAATTCTCTCCCCGCAGCGGCTGGTGACGGAGTCGCACAAGGAGTGAGCGGAGCCGAGCAAGTGCTGGGGGGTCCCGCTGCACCGGCCCATCCTGCACTGCCCGGCGCGGCGGGGTCACCGGCCCCGCTGCGCCCTGTGCTGGCTGGGGAGCAGGAGGGGAGCCCCGCTGCCCCCCCGCTGCCAGCGCCACGAGGCTGTGGCACATCCCGGTGCCTTGTCGCCCCTCCTTATTTATTGCTATTTATTTTTATCCCCTATTTATTTTTAACCCCTATTTATTTTTTCCCCGCTGGAACCTCAGGTGTATTTAACGCTTATCAAACACCTCCCGCGCTGTCCCGGGCCCTGGGGGGTCCTGCCCCCGCCATGGAGGTGGCACCGGCGGGTCCGCGGCACTGTCCCTGGCCCGGGGTCCGTGGGGGGGGTGGGAAGGGGCGCGGGCCTCAGGACTGTCTCCCCCCATGTCCCTATCCTGCTTGAGCAGCAAATAAAGGCTGCGGCGAGGCCGGGCCCGAATCGCTCGTGTGGGTCGGAGACGGGGGGCAGTACCGGGGGCCGGGCCGCGGCCTCCAAGGCCCCGGCGCGGAGCGGCGAACGCCGCTATCCCACAATCCCCCTCCTCGCGGCGCTCTATCCTTCCCATCCTCTCTGTGATCAGCTGCTTCACCTCCTCCCAGAGCTGATAGGTTGATATCAGCCTATCGCTGACAGGCCGAGCCCTGCAGCGGCGCTGACCAATCCCAGCCGGGCTCCCTCCGCCGCTGATTGGCTGGGGTTACGCCGTGGGGCGGGCCGTCTGCCACGGCGGTGCCTTATAAACCGGCGGGAGCCCCCTGGCGGTCGTGACGGGCCCGTGAGCGGCCGCATCTCCCTGAACACCCGAGCCCGTCCAGCCGCCCCCCCGGTGACGGGCGCCGCCATCTCCCGCAGGCCTGGGCGGTGAGGGCCCCCTCTGCCCCCTGTAACCGTGTCCCCCGGGAGGGGCGCCCAGCCGCGCCGCCTCTGTCCTGCGCGGGGGGGCTGGGGTGCCTGTCACCCAGACAGGGGCTGGTACGGGGGGACAGGGGCACCCGGGTCCTCTCCCTGGCTCTGCCCCCCCGCTGGTGCTGTCACCTCCAGACCCCCCAGCACCAGGGTGCAGCCATGCCCTGGGGGGTGCCAGGGGATGCGGAGCCCTTCTGGGCCTCTGTCCCCCTGAAAGGCTCACAGGAGTGGGGGCTCCCCCTGCCCTGACTGGGGGGGCCTGCCCCAGGCAAGGATTATGCTGCAGCTCTTTGTGTGGGGACGAAGGTCAGCAGGACCCACAGGTGCCGGTGAAGGCAGCACCAGCTCTTCCCAGCGTCTCCCCAGTCCCTGTCAGTGCTCAGGGGGTGACCCCAGGCCTGGGGGTGACCCCAGGGGCTCCTGCTGCTCCCTGTCCCCAGCTCGGGGGGTGGTACCTCGAGAACAACTGGTCTTACTGGAAAGACTGAGGCAAAGGTGGCATTAAGTACCTCACCTGTCGCTGTTTCCCCACATCCACTAAAGGACAGAGATTCTCCCCAGCCCTGCCAAAGCTGCTGTGTTTCTGGAACCAGTTTTTGTTTCCTTTTCTAGCAGTAGCTCAGCTATAGTGGGGTTTTGGCATTTCTCATTTTCTCCCTGCACAACCTCACAGTGTCTTGACCCTTCTTCCAAAGGGCAGAATCTCGCATTTTTCCCCAAGTTCCAGCCGGAGCTCTCTGAACCTCCTAGTGATTTCCTTGCCACTGGACTGCATTTCCCGCAGACATCTGGGAAGCAGAAATGCTTTTTATTTTTTATTTTTTTAAAAAAGGGAACATAATCCTCCCTGTGTGCTTCCAGCTCCCCACACCACCATGGAAGTGGTGGAGACAAGGACATTTCGGGGGTCACCAGCAGCTCTGGGGGTAGGCCACTCACCCCATGTCCCCTTGTGGGGGTGACACCCATTGCAGGACCCTGTCACAGCTCAGGCACAGCATCAGCAGCATCGGCCTGTCCCGGTGGCGTGGGCAGCCGGAGCTCGACATCGTGGCGGCTGAGGGTGAAGAGACGGCCGGCGGCCACCAGCGCCAGCAGCATGACGGCTGCGCAGAGCCCAAACATGCTCCTGGTGCCCGTCTGGCGGTCGCTGTCGTGGAGAACCAGCAAACCCAGACATGCCAGTAAATTCAGGGGGAGGCGAAACCAGTTCATCACCCCCAAGCGATCCTTTTCTGGCACCACTTTCTGTCGGAGGAAACCCATAGCCGGGAAGTAAAGCCCGCAGGAGAGTTCGATGAGGAGGAAGGCGAGGAAGGACTCAGCGGGGCTCTCCTGGCCAGGGCTGGTGGAGAAGGTGAGCATGAAAAGGGAGAAGAAGACGAGGAGGACAGCGAGGGCGAGGAGGTGCACGGGCTGCAGGTGGTACCGCCGGGACACGGCCAGGCGGTAGAGTGAGGAGCCCAGTGCGCTGGCGGCCATGAAGGCAGAGAAGACAATGCCCAAGGGAGCACCGTGGGGATCCAGGACAGGCGTCCAGAGGAAGATGAAGATGTAGATGACGCTTTCGAACAAAGCCTGGATGGTTCCCAGGAGAAGGACGCGTCGGTCAGAGAGGAGGCACTTCAAACCGTCGCCGCAGTTTTTGGAGAAAGATCGTTTCTTCCCATAGTTTTCATCCCAATTTTTCACAGCAAAGAACCCGGACAGCACCAGAAAGGGGATGGAGACCATGAATGGGGCCACCGGGCCCAACCCCAACCACTCGGCGAAGAAATCGGCCGCTCCCCCGGCCCCCACCGCGATAATGTTGTTCCAAAAAGCCGCTCGGGAAAAGGTGACAGCAATCCACTCGCTGGGGAAATCATAGCGCTCCACATGCTCATGGACATACCACGCCTCAAAGGCAGAGAAGAGCAACGCTGTGGACAACCCCCCTAGAACCCTTCCCACCACCAGCACCAGGTAATCCCGGGAGAGTTTAACCAAACAACAAACCGAGTAGGTCAAGGAGAAAAGGATGCAGGATTTTTTCCGACCTAACTGATCAACTAAAGATGAAGAAACCAACCCAAAGAGGACGTTGGAGGCGAAGCCGCAGACGTAGAGGATGGCAATCTGTCCCTCCAGGAAGCGGTAGTGCTGGTACAGTTTGTAGAGGTACGGTCCCTGCAGCCAGTCGGCGGCCAGCGCCGGCAGGTAGCTGCGGTAGTAGCCGCGCTGGAAGCGGCGGAAAGCCGGGTTGGCGTGGTGGGGGGCGGCGGGAGGCCGGGGGCGGCAGGCAGGCAGCTCCAGAGCCAGGCAGGCGGCCAGCAGGAGGGCGCAGGCGGCGTAGGAGGCGAGGAACATGGTGGCGGGGGGACCCCTGGCATCGCCGGGGGGCTGCGGAGACCCTGGGCAGGGGGCGGGGGGGCGCGGGTCAGGCACTCCCCCTCAGCTCGGCCCTAAACGGCGCCTGTGGCTCCGCCGGCCCCACTGCCCCCCCGCCCGTCACCCTCCCGGCCCAGGCGGCCCCTCCCCACCTGCCGCAGGGCTCCCAGGCGCCCCCGGCCCTGCTCCCCACACGGGCCCCCGGACCCACCTGCCCCTCAGCGGCGGGCGCTCCGGCCCCTCCACGCAGCCACTTCCGCTTCCGCCGGGCGCCGCCATCTTGGCGCGCGTCACGTGACGCGGGCCCGCCTCCTGCCCGCGGGGGCGTTTGGTCTCTCGGTCACTTTTGTGCTCGGCCGGGGAGGGCTGTGGGATGTCTGTGGGGTACAGGTGCCTATAGGGCCCCTCACAGGTGTCTGCAGGGCGCCCGTGGGGCAGCAGTGTCTATGAGGTCCCTTGTGGGGTGTCTGCAGCGTATCTATAGCGTGTCTGTGTAGCAGTAGTGCCTGCAGGGGCCCTCGTGGGTTGTCTGGAGGTGTCTGTGGGGTGTCCGTGGGGTGGCAGCGCCTACTGGGCCTCTCACAGTGGAGCCCGTGGGGTGTCTATGGGTCAGCGGTACCTATAGGGACCTGCATGGGGTGTCTACACGCTGTTTATAGGAACACAAAATAATTGAGCAAAAGACCCTTTAGACCATCGAGTGCTGCCGTTAACCCAATGCTGCCCACTCCACCACTCTGCCCTGTCCGTCAGTGCCACCTCCACACGTCCCATCGATCTCCCCACGGCTGGTGACCCCCCCCACGCCATCCTCTGGGTGGCCCTTTGGGTGAGGGAATTGTCTCCAGTCTCCAGCCTCAACCTCCCCTGGCGCAACTTGAGGCCGTTTCCTCTGGTCCTGGTGCTTGTTCCTGGGGAGCAGAGCCCGACCCCCCCTGGCTCCAAGCTCCTTTCAGGCAGGTCAGAGATCAGAAGGTCTCCCCTCAGCTCCTGTTCTCCAGCTGAACCCCCAGCTCCCTCAGCCGCTCCCATCACCCTTGTGCTCCAGCCCCTCACCAGCTCCGTTCCCTTCTCTCAACTCGCTCCAGCACCTCAAGGCCTTTCTTGGCGTGAGGGGCCCAGAACTGCCCCCAGGATTCGGGTTTGGCCTCCCCAGTACCCAGCACAGTGACGGTCGCTGCCCTGGGCCTGCTGGCCACACCAGCCAGGAGGCTGGTGGCCTCTTGGCCACCTGGGCACACGCTGGCTCATGTTCAGCCACTGTCACCAACACCCCCAGGGCCTTTTCCAGCCGCTCTTCCCCATCCTGTAGTGTTCATGGGGTTGTTGTGACCCAAGTGCAGGACTTGGCCTTGTTAAACCTCAGACAATTGGCCTCAGCCCATCAATCCAGATCCCTCTGTAGATCTTTCCCACCCTCCAGCAGATCAACACCCCCACCTAGCTGGCAAACCGAGGGTACATGGATCCCCTGTCCAGATATTTTGTAGGAAACAATTATTCTGCAAATAGAATAGGCTCAGGCAGGATCACTCAGCAAAGCAATTTTTTTAATAACGATATTGCAACACCGGGTGTTCTACCTAAAGGCAGGCACACCTAATAGGGAAAAAGCCCCTGCTTATATCGCCCCAAAATCCCGGCGCAACGTCCCTCCCCTGCTCCCCATTGGTTGGTACTTCAGGGTTTACAGACCACCCGACGCCTGCCTCAGTTTACATACCATACCCTTCCCTTATCAATCTGTTTAAGATACGGATTCCTGGTACTTTGGCTACCCTTCCCCCTAAATTAACTTGTAAATACAGGTATCAGTATATATTGCGGGAAGAGGCTGTGTTTGACATTAAGGATTCATAGTTGGATGTTTCTCGGTCCTTCCCCCGTGCTGGGGTGAGGCGCCAGGTCCTCGGTTATGTAAAAACAACGGTTCTTCGGTAAACGTTCCTTACATCATTGATACAGATACTAAAGAGAACAGGCACAAATACTGAGCCCTGGGGCAACCCCGTGTCCGGGACGTGACTCCGTTCACCTCAGTTCTTTGGGCCCGGCCACCCCGCCAGGTCTCTACCCAGCTTCGGAGCCGCTCGGCAGCCTTCGGAGCCGCTCGGCAGCCTTCGGAGACACTCGGCAGCCTTCGGAAAGACTCGGCAGCCTTCGGAAAGACTCGGCAGCCTTCGGAAAGACTCGGCAGCCTTCGGAAAGACTCGGCAGCCTTCGGACCCGCCCGGCAGCCTTCGGAGCGGCCCGGCAGCCTTCGGAGCCGCCCGGCAGCCTTCGGAGCCGCCCGGCAGCCTTCGGAGCCGCCCGGCAGCCTTCGGAGCCGCCCGGCAGCCTTCGGAAAGACTCGGCAGCCTTCGGAGCCGCCCGGCGGCCTTCGGAGCCGCTCGCCAGCCTTCGGAGACACTCGGCGGAGATTGGCACCTCCCGGTAGCGTCAGTTTCAGCTCGGCGTCGCTCGTCAGCGTCCGATCGGACTCGGCTCGGCTCGGCTCGGCTCGGCTCGGCTCGGCTCGGCTCGGCCCGCAGCAGTGCCGGGGCCGGGCGGCGATGGCGGCGGGGCGCGGCGGGGCACACGGAGCCTTGCAGCACGGCTCGCTGCAGCGCCTGGCGGCAGCGCAGGGCCCGGCACGGCTCGGCACGGCTCGGCACAGCCTCGCACGGCGCATTCTCTGCTCCGGCACAGCCCGGCCCGGTGCGGCGGTGCCGAGCCGCTGCGCTTGTACGGGATTAGCTGGAGGTGTCACCGGGGCAGCTCCCGGCCCGCCCGGCAGCACGCGAGGGCGAACCCCGGGGGCGGCCGCCCCTGCCCCGGGCGGCGCTCCGTGCCCAACGCTGTCCCCGTGCGGCCCCCCCCGCCACGGCGGCACCCGCGGCCCCGCGTGTCATCCCCGCGCCTGTGCCGAGAGCCCACCCCCATACCCCAGGCACGGTGCAAATGCCCCGACCCCGTGCAAATGCTCCCTCAAGCAATTGCCCCAGCCCCCGTGCAAATGCCCTGCCCATGCCTCAGTTTCCCCAAGTTGCAGGGGCGGCACCCCTATACTCACCGCAGCTGCTGGGCACCTGCCCAGGGGGCTCCCCGCGCGGGGGATGCAGGAGGGTCCGGGGTCCCCCCCTCACTTGATGCTCAGCCGGGGGCGGCGTGGAGGGGGACAACGGGATGGGCAGCACGGGGAGGGGGGACAGCAGGGCGGGGGAGGGGAGCAGCGGGGGGGGAGGCAGCACGGGGATTGTGGGTGACAGGGTGGGGGGTGGCACAGGGGGCAGCAGGGGGGGTGACATTGAGGGTGACAGGGAGCGGGGCAGCAGGGTGGGGGGCAGCAGGGTGGGGGGCAGGGAGGGGGGCAGCAGGGAGGGGGGCAGCAGGGAGGGGGGCAGGGTGGGGGGCAGCAGGGAGGGGGGCAGCAGGGAGTGGGGCAGCAGGGAGGGGGGCAGGGTGGGGGGCAGCAGGGTGGGGGACAGGGAGCGGGGCAGCAGGGAGGGGGGCAGCAGGGAGGGGGGCAGGGTGGGGGGCAGCAGGGGGGGTGACTTTGAGGGTGACAGGGTGGGGAGCAGCAGGGCAGGGAGTGACACTGAGGGTGACACGCTGGGGGGCAGCAGGGGGGGTGACATTGAGGGCGACAAGGTGAGGGGTGACACTGGGGACAACTGGGTGGGGGACAGCAAGGCAGGGGGTGACACTGGGAGCAGCTGGGTGGGCGACAGTGGGGGTAACAGGCGGGGGGACAGGCCAGGGGGGGCCCCCCGCGGCGGCAGGGCCGGGGGCCCGGCCAGCCCAGCCCCATGGCGGTGCCGCCCCCGGCCCCCCCGCCCGCCCGGGGGATTTACGGCCCAGAGCCGCTGAGCGGGGGCGGCGCACGTGGCAGCGCCCATGGGTGCGGGGGCTGGGCCCCCCCGGCTGTGACCGGCACCGGCCGCACGCGGGACACGCCGGGGGGGGGGGGGGGGGGGGCCGCGGGCTCGTGCTGCCCCCTGGCGGGGACCGGGGGCTCTGCGGGGCCCGCGACACGGGGGGACGCAGGGGACAGGGGGACATGAGCGACATAGGAACACGGCGGGGCACATGGGAGACACAAAGAACAGGGGAGATGGGGGGACACAGGGAATATGTAGGACACAGGGGGATGTGAGGGACATAGAAGAGACGAGGGGACATGGGAGAAAGGGACAAAGCAGGGTGGCCTGAACCCGTATGGTGACAGTAGTGGGGGCAGGAGGTGCCCTGGGGGCTTTGGGATACCCTGGGGGTGACGCTGGGCTCTGCCACCTCTTGGGAGCATGTGCATGTATGACATGCAGCTGCTGCGTGCGTGTGCCAGCGTGTCACATGTGTGACCAGCCAGCTGCGTGTGCAAGGGTGACACGTGTGCCACCCTGAGCGTCCAGAATGTGTCACCCAGGACATATTGTGTGTGAAAGAGTGTCACCCAGGACATGCCATGCACATGCAAGCATGTCACCGAGGTCATGTCATGTGTGTGCCAGCGCATCACCCAGGACATGCCATGTATGTGCAAGGGTGTCACCCAGGACATGTCATGCATGTGCAAGCATGTCACTGTGGACAGACCATGTAGACATGTGTCACCCAGAACATGCCATGTACGTGCAAATGTGTCACCGAGGTCATGTCATGTGTTTGCGTGTCACCCAGGTCATGCCATACACGTGTAAACATGTCACCTTGGACACACCGTGTAGGCATGTGTCACCCAGAACATGCCATGCACATGCATGTCACACTGGCTGTGCCATGTGTGTCACCTTGCAGACATAAACCTGTCACCCAGGACCTGCCACGCCCAGGCAGGGCCACGGTCCCAGCCACACGGTGTGTGACCCTGTCACGCGTGTCCCTGTCCCCTCGAGGAGGTGGCGGCGCTGTGTTGCATCGTGTCCTCGCACTTCGGGAAAAAATGATGCCCCGCCCATCCCCCCGTGCCTCAGTTTCCCCAGGGCCCGGGAGCCTCTGGCCTAGGGGGAGGGGGAAGAGGAGGAAGAAGAGGAGGGCAGGGGGAGGCTCCGCTGCCGATGGGGTCACGGAAAATAGTTTGAATGGAAAAATTCTTCCCCCGCTGCTCAATGGCCGCTTTGTTCAGCACGGGGCCTGTGGCAGCCCTCGCTCCCGGGGGTGTGTCCTTCCCCCTTCCGCGAGGAAACTGAGGCACGAGGTGGGGGAGGGAGGACACGGGGAGAGGTTGGCAGACGCTGGGTGGTGGTGTGCAAGGGCGTGCAAAGCTATGGAGTGCCATGTGAAACCCGTGCAAAGCCATGCAATGAAACACAACACCAGGCGCAGCTGTGCCATGTTGTGCAATGCCGTGCAACGCTGTGCAATGGTGTGCAATAGTGTGCAATGCTGTGGAAAGCTGTGCAAAGGCGTGCAATGCCATATAATGCCAGACAACGCCGTGCAGCACCGTGCCATGCAAACGAGGCACCTGGGCAGGGGGGAACCCCCCGAAGAAGGTTTCCCCCGAGCACGTGGCACAGATTGAGCGTCACCGCGTGGTCCCGCTCCCCACAGGGACCCACTGTCCCACACCCCACGGGCCCCCACGGGGCTGGGTGCTGCCGTCGGTGGGGGTGGCGCACCCCGCGGCAGGGGTGTGGGTGCAGCTGTTGGGGGGGGCAGGAATGCAGCCGGGCGGGTGCTGCTGGCACAGGCCTTGCATGCCCCAGAACGATGCGCACGTGGGGACACGCCAGCTGCCACGGCCACGTGCCGCGGGTGGGCACATGAGTGTGTGATCACACGCACAGTCACCTAGGCTCCCATGGTCCTGCGTGGTCACACACACTTTGCACGGTCTTGCACACTCATTCATTCCTATACACACTTGTGCGTGCTTGCACATGCTTGTGCATGCTCACACTCATTCGTGCACACCCACATACCCCCGCTCTGCTGTCCCGGGGATGCTCCGGGTGCCCTCTGCCCACATGAGGGACCCAGGCGTCCGGGAGGGGCCCAGGGAGGGGGGTGGGGAGGTGCCTGCCTGCCCCCAGGCCCTGCTTGCTCCTGCCTGCTCCTGCCCAGCCTGCCAGGCCTGCTCTGCCCTGCCTGTCCCTGCCTGCCCTGCCCGTGCCATGGCCATCCCTGCCTGTCTCTGGGGGGTCCCTGCCTGTCCTGCCTGTCCCTGCCCGCACGAGGCCCCGTGCAGGGTGCTGGTGTCTCCCAGCACCCCCGAGCCGCCCGCACACAGGGACACACGCGTTGGTGTGATGCTCCGTACCCCACGATGCCCTGGGAGCGCCAGGGGGGCTTTGGTGTGACCCATGTGGGGGTGAGGGCTCACCAGCAGGCCTTGCACATGCGTGTGCAAGGGGCCCCGTGGCACCCCCTGCACAGCCTGAAGCCTGCGGGGTGTCACATGCATCTGGTGCATAAGCTCCTCACATGAGCGTGAGGACGTGCGTGGGGACACACGCCGCTCACGATGGCCACGCAAGGCTGGCAGCAGCCCCTCCGCCCCGTGCAACCCTTGCACGTACCCCACCACCCCCTCGCACCCTCCTGTGCCCCCCGCACGGCTCCCACTGCCTAGACCCCCGGCCTGGCCCCGTGCGAGGCCACCGGCAGCCGGGCGGGGGCAGCTGCTGGTTTTAATTACCCACAGGGTAATTGGGACCTTTTGGCTGTGGTGAGGACCTTTTGGGGGCCACCTCGTGGTGCTGGGACATGAGCGGGTCCCCTCCCTGAGGGTCCCAGGGCCGGGCACACACATGAGGCGCAGGGACATAGGGGTGGCATGGGGGTGGCCCAAGGGGACATGAATGAGGGGACATGGGGTGGCACAGGGGAGATACATGAGGGAACACAGGGTGGTACAGGGTGACATGGGGGACACACACATGGGGAGACATGAGGCAGCACAGGGTGACATGGGATGTGCACATGGGGGGACATGGGGTGGCACAGGGAGTGGCATGAGGGGACATGGGGGACACACATTAGGGGATGTGGGGTGGCACAGTGGGACATGGGGACACACAAGCGGCTGCACACAGGGGACATGGGGTGGCTGGAGGAAGGAGATGGAGGTGACAGGGGGCACAGGGGGACATGAGGGCACACGAGGGTGTACCCACTGCATTGATCGCCTTGGTTTGGGGGTGACATGGGGACTGGACGGGGAATGAGGAGACTGGGGGACTGGGGAGGGGGCAACAGGGGGCCTGGGGACTGCAAAGACCCAGGGTGGGACTGGGGGACTGGGGAGGGGGTGACATGAGGCGGGGGAGGATTGGGAGGACTAGGGAGGTGACATGGGGACTGGGAGGACTGGGAGAGACTGGGAAGGTGACAGGGGGACCGGGAGGACTGGGAGAGACTGGGGAGGTGACATGGGGACCGGGAGGACTGGGAGAGACTGGGGAGGTGACATGGGGACCGGGAGGACTGGGAAAGACTGGGGAGGTGACATGGGGACCGGGAGGACTGGGAGAGACTGGGAAGGTGACAGGGGGACCGGGAGGACTGGGAGAGACTGGGGAGGTGACATGGGGACCAGGAGGACTGGGAAAGACTGGGGAGGTGACATGGGGACCGGGAGGACTGGGAGAGACTGGGGAGGCGACATGGGGACCGGGAGGACTGGGAAAGACTGGGGAGGTGACATGGGGACCGGGAGGACTGGGGCGGACTGGGAACTGCAGCTGGGGGCGGGGCTGGGGGCAGGTCAGGGCACCCACTCCCTGCTGGGTGTGTGACCCCGTGTGACACCGTGTGTGTGACCCCGTGTGTGTGACACCGCGGCCCCGGCCCCGTGCGTGTCCCTGTCGCTCTGCGCGCCACACGCGCCGCGTGCCCGCGCCCCCCGCAGCCCCCGCGCGCCCCCCCCGCCAGAGGCCGCCAGGCCCCGCCCCCTTCCGGCCCCGCCCCCCCGGCCGCCCCGCCCCGCCCCGCCCCGTGCCGGTCGCTGGGCCGCGGGGCCGGGCCGGGCCGCGCCGCACCCGCCGGGGCCGGGATCGGGGCCGGGATCGGGGCCGGTCGCTCGGTGCCCGCCGCCATGTACGACTGTCTGGAGGCGCTGGCGGGGCCGCGGCGGCTGCACGACGTGACCAACCGCGGGGCCTGCGCGCTGCGCAAGGCGGGGTACGGGCCGCGCTGCGGGGCCCTGCCGCCCTTCGCTTGGCCGCCGCCCGCCCGCCGCGGTACGGGGGGCACGGGGGGGCGGACGGGCCGGGGCCGGGACCGGGGTGGGGCACGGGGGGGGGTACCTGGGGCGGGACGGGACCGGGACCCGGGGTTGGGGGGGGCGGGGGAGCCGGGGCTGCGCGTGGGTGTGGAAATTTGGGTGCGTGAGTGACGCGGGGGGGTGTGGAAAATGGGGTGGGCTGGGGGTGAGCGCAGTGCGGGGGTGTTTGACCCGCACCCCGTTCCGGTAACACCCAGCCCGGGAGGGGCTCGGGGTGGGTTGGGGTCACACTGGTTTTTGGGGGCGGCACCACTTTGGGGGGACCCACTTTGCGAGGGGCACGGGGATCCGGAGCTGGTTTGGGGGGGCACAGGAACTTAGAGCCGGTTTGGGGGTACAGCAGTAGGGACCCGGTTTTGGGGGGGGCACAGGGACGTGGATCCCATTTGGGGGCACCGCTAAAGGACCCCGGTTGCGGGGGCGGAATCTGGCCCCGATTTGGGGTTCTGGACCCATTTGGGGGGCAGCAGTGAGGACCCGGCTTGGGGCCAGAGACCCCATGGGGCCGAGGAAGAGGCCCGGTTGGGTGGGGGGGCCCACGGGGGCAGCCCCAGGTTCTCCCCCCCCGCAGCCCCCCCTTCCCCGCCCCGTGGAAATTTAGGCACAAACACGCCGAGGGGGCACTGGGGGGGGGTCCCGCCACCTCGGGGGGACTCTGGCGACACAGCGGAACACCCCCCAAGCCCGTCCCATCCCCCTCCTGGTGCCCCCAGGCGGGGCGGCCCCCCCGTGTCTCCCCCGGGCCCCCCCCTTTCCCAGCTCCCCGGCCCAACTGGTTCCAGTCCGGGGCTGCCGCACCCGCCCAGCGCCGCTGCCAATGTGGCACTTAACCCCTGCGGGGCCGCCCCAAAACCGCCTCACCCCCCCGGGGGGGCTGGGAGAGGGCGGGGGTGTCCCCCACTTCAGGCGAGCATGGAGCGGGGGGGCAGCATCCCCCGACTGGGGTGGGGGGTTCCATTCGCCCTCCCCCCCCGTCCCCCCCCAAATTAGGCTCCATGGAGGGCTGGGGGGAGGAACTCAGCCTTGGAGCCAGGAAGCCCCCCCCGAAAATGAGGGGGGGTTGGGGCAGTCCCCCCAGTGTTGTGTCCCCACCCCCTCACTGGGGTATGTCTCCCCATGGGGTGCTTTTGGGGTGCTGTTTATTTTGGCTGGATGCCTGGATTTGAATCAGACCCCCCCCCCCAAATCAAAACTGAGCCTTGAGGGAAAACTGAGGCACAGGATGGGGGACCTCAATGTGCCCCCCCCTCAAAAAATCCACCCCCCAGCACCCTGTGTGGGGCAAACACCTTCTGGGAGCCACCAACAGCAGATGAGGGGTCAGATCTAGCCCCCCCAACTTGGGGTGACCCCACAAGGGTTTGAGGGGGGCGGTTGGGGGACGCACATACACATGCTTCCCCCCCCCCCCCCCCCCCCAAAAAAGACCATGCGAGGGGGTGTCGCAGGGTGTGGTGCCTGGTTGCGGTTGCATTTCCAGGGCTGGGGGGAGGGAACGGGGGGGGGCCCTGTTTGTTTTGGGGGGGACCCTGGTGTGTGTCCATGCACATGTATGTGCCGGGGGGGCTCCTGCCTGCGTGTTGTGTGTGTGTGTGTGTGTCCCCTGCGCCCGCCCCCCCCCGGCCCAGCTGCAACCGTTTTAGGGCCGGTTATAAATGGGCTGTTTGACGCTGGGCGAGGGCAGGAATTTCCTCAATTTCAGCAATTTCGGCTTTTTTTTTTTTTTTTTTTTCGTAAAAACACACGCACAAAAAAAACCTCACCCACCCCTGGCGCCCGCCCGGGCTGCGGGGCAGGGTGGGGCCTGCGGGGGTGTGTGTGACACCCCTCCCCCTGCCCCTGCGGTGGCACCCCCAGCCCCCCGGCTTTTGGGGGCCCCAGAAAGGAGCGGGGTGGGGGGGGCCATGGGCGTTTTGGGGACACACAGGGATGCCTGGGGGTGTGGAGGGGGGGTGCTGGGCTGCATCCCCCCCCATAGTTTTGTCCCCCACTCCGTCCCCATCCCTTGGTCTCCTGCCTTTCACGGGCCCCCGCACTGTGAGCAGGGAGGGGGCAGTTTCCCCTCTCTGTGCCTCAGTTTCTCCCCAGCCAGCAACCAGAGGTGGGGGCGGCTCCCAGCCCTGGGGGATCTCATGTTGGAGGGTCTGGGTGGGGGGGCAGGTGTCTCTGGCAACTGCCTGAGCCCTGCCTTGTGTGCCCCCCCCAGCTGTGGAGACCCAGAGCCGCAGCTCGGAGGAGATGGTGCCCAGCTCCCCCTCGCCGCCCCCCCCGCCCCGTGTCTACAAGCCGTGTTTCGTCTGCAGCGACAAGTCCTCGGGGTATCACTATGGCGTCAGCTCCTGCGAGGGCTGCAAGGTGAGGGGATCCCCCCGGACACTGGGGAGCCTCCCTAGCGATACTGGGGAGCCTTACTGGGGGGAGTGGGGACCTCCTGCAGGGGCACTGGTGAGTCCTCGCTGCGGGGCAGTGGGGAAGTTAGGACTGGGGATCCCAGGCAGGGGGACTGAGGAGCCCCCTCAGCCCCCTCTCACGCTCCCATGTCCCCCCCCCAGGGTTTTTTCCGCCGCAGCATCCAGAAGAACATGGTGTACACGTGCCACCGGGACAAGAACTGCCAGATCAACAAGGTGACGCGCAACCGCTGCCAGTTCTGCCGCCTCCAAAAGTGCTTCGAGGTCGGCATGTCCAAGGAAGGTGCGCTGGGGTCCTGGGGGGTCCCGGGTGGGGGGCCACACACTATCATCCTCCCCTGCCCTGGCTTCACTGCTGTCTTGCTGGATCTGTGTCTGCAAGGCTGGGCACCCCATGGTGGGGACAGCCCCGTCCTTCGGGAGGATTTGGGGCTGGGGTGGGGGTGCCCTGCCGCCCGGGGTGGGGGCTTTGGCTGGTGCCCCCCGGGGCGGGGGCAGGCTTGGCAGCCCCTCCAGCCGCATTGTGCTATATGTGGATATCCTGCTCCTGCATCCTGTCCCTGCGCCCCAGTGAAAAGATGCGGGGGGATCAGGAAACACCGCTTGGGAAGGGGGCAGCAGGCATCCCCAAACCTGCCCTGACCCTCCACATGCCCCCCCCCACTCCCTCCCCAGCCGTCCGTAATGACAGGAACAAGAAGAAGAAGGAGGTGAAGGAGGAGGTGACGGCCGAGAGCTACGAGCTGAGCCCGGAGATGGAGGAGCTGGTGCAGAAGGTCAGCAGAGCCCACCAAGAGACCTTCCCCTCCCTCTGCCAGCTGGGCAAATACACCATGGTGAGCACCGGGGGGGTCACCGGGTGGGGGGACGGCACTGTCAGACCCATAGCTACGTCCCCTTGATGTCCCCCCCACCACCAGAACACAAGTGCTGAGCACCGGGTGCAGCTGGATTTGGGGCTGTGGGACAAGTTCAGCGAATTGGCCACCAAATGCATCATCAAGATCGTGGAGTTTGCCAAGCGCCTGCCCGGCTTCACCGCCCTCAGCATGGCTGACCAGATCACCCTGCTCAAGGCCGCCTGTCTGGATATCCTGGTGAGGGTCCTGGCGGGGCTGCGGGTGGGTCAGGGCGGCCCCACACCGTTCCTGACCCCTCTGTTGTAGATGCTGCGGATCTGCACACGCTACACGCCGGAGCAGGACACCATGACCTTCTCGGATGGCCTGACGCTGAACCGGACACAGATGCACAACGCCGGCTTCGGGCCGCTCACCGACCTGGTCTTTGCCTTCGCTGGGCAGCTGCTGCCGCTGGAGATGGACGACACCGAGACCGGGCTGCTCAGCGCCATCTGCCTCATCTGCGGAGGTGGGGACATGAGGACCTGTGGTCCAGGAGGTAGCAGGGACACAGGGACCTCTGCATCAGCAGGCAGTGGGGACACAGAGCCATAGGGACCCCTGAGCCAGGAGGGGGGACATGGGGACACAGGGACCTTTGGGCCAAGAGGTAGCAGGGGACACGGGGACCTCTCTGCCAGGAGGTAGCAGGGATGCCCAGGACATCCCTATACACCAGGCTCAGGTCTGACCACCAGACAAGGGGGAAGAAAGGGGTGACCATGGCTGGTGACACCACCCCCCGGTGTGTCCCCCGGCTCCCCCCACCCAGACCGCATGGACCTGGAGGAGCCAGAGAAGGTGGAGAAGCTGCAGGAGCCGCTGCTGGAGGCCCTGAAGGTTTACGCACGGCGGCGCCGGCCCCACCAGCCCCACATGTTCCCCCGCATGCTCATGAAGATCACTGACCTGCGGGGCATCAGCACCAAGGGTGAGGGGGGGCGGGGGGGCCCCAGGACCCCCAGGGAGCACGTGGTGTGTGTGTGGGGGGGTGCGGGGAGGGTCGAGGCAGGGAGAGGGAGAAGCTTGTGGGGGCGGATACTTGGGGTGCGCGCAGAGGCCTGTGTGTGGGAGGCAGCTCGTCGGGGGGGAAGCTTTGGTGGGGGGGTGCTAAGAGGGTTTGCTCACAGGGAGGGGGGTTGCGGTGGAAGCGCGGGGGGGTGGTCACACACTGTCAGCTGACAGGGGGTCCCGCAGGCGCGGAGCGAGCCATCACGCTGAAGATGGAGATCCCAGGGCCGATGCCCCCCCTCATCCGGGAGATGCTGGAGAACCCCGAGATGTTCCAGGAGGAGGAAGGGGGGGCACAGCCCCCCCCCGAGCCCCCTGCTGCCCAGGACAGCCCCCCTGCCTCCCCATAGCACCCCCTGCCTGCGCTAGGGGGGGGGCCCCCATAACCCCCCACCAGAGTTGGACGTTCACGACTGCCTTCCGGGCCTCCCCCTTTGCTCCGGGGAGGGGGGCATCCCCATGGTTCCCCCCCCAAGTCTGGGGGGGCTCCAGAGACTGATGGAGCCAGCCCGGGGGGGACCCCGTGGCACAGCTATTGCCTTAAGCTGGGGGGGCTCTGGGGGGGCCCCTCCACCCCAACCTCAGCTTCACGCCAAAGCCCCCCCCAGCCCCGCTGCCCCCCCTCCCCCCCCTTATATGGGCAGTGGGGGGGTGGGATGTGAGAGGTGCAAAAATGGACAGAAATTGCCCCCCACCTCCATTAATCCCAGATGCCCCTGGGGTGCCCCCCCCAGCGTGGACTCCCGGGGGGGACCCTGGTGTCCAGGACTTTATTTATTGGAAACAGGGTGGATTTAGGGGGGGCACCCCCATTCCCCCCCACCAGACACTGCTGGGGCGAAGGTGTGACCCCCCTCCATGCCAGGGGAGGAAATTTATTCGCTGGTTTACTTTATTAAGGCGGGGGGAGGCGGGGGGGGGTGTCGCTGCTTGCTGGTTTTGCTTTTTGATGCTGTTGGTGTGGGGGGGACCCCAAAATCCTCCTTCCCCACTGCTGCCTCCCTGCCCCACTGCACAGAACACTATAGAGACCAAAGATGGGGGACATGAGGTGACACCCCCCTCCCTCCACCCCCGCCCCCTGCCTCGTGCTGGGAGGGGAGGTTCCAAGCCATAGTCACGGTGATCTCAATGCTGGGGGGGGCCCTGCCCTGTGCCCCTCCCTGCCCCAACACCCCACCAGCAGCTTTGGGGCGTATCACACCCCGACTGCCCCTGGGACCAAACCGCTCCCCCCAAAATGTCTGTTACTCCCAGCCTGGCTGGACAGCAGGGACTCCCTGCCCCCTCCAAATTCCCCCCTCCCCCATTTTGGGGGTGCACAGCCCTCGGGGGGGGGGGGGGGGGCTGTTACACTACATGGGGCGGTGCCCCACCTGGGCAGCACTTTTCACCTGTTATTTATTCCTTTGCGTTTACACCAGGGTCCCCTGGCCCCAGGCAGGGGGTTCCCCTGCCGCTGCCCCCTGCTGCCCCCCCTGCCATGTTTACAGGCCACCCGCGCCCCCCTCACCCCAGGGTGGGGGACACGGGCTTTTTCTATTTTTGCAAAATAAAGAGACGGAAATTTGGTGCGGGTTCCTGGTGTGGTGTGGGGGAGGGTGTGGGGACACCTCCATGGGGAGGAGACCCTTGAGGGGATGTGGGCACCACCCTGGCATGATGAGGGGCACCCCCTAAGTGGCATTGTTGGAGATTGGGGGGACACCCCTGAGGGTGATGCCCTTCTTGGGGACCCACCGCTTAGTGATAAGGGGGGACACTACTGGGGTAACAGAGGGCAGTGGGGGACATGCCTGGGGGGCTGAAACCCCCAGGGACAATGGGGAGCCCTCCCTGGGGTGGTGGGGAGCACTGTGTACCGCTGGCACCCAATGGGCCCCATCACTCAGTGGTGCAGCCCCCATTCTTCACCAGGACTCACCTTGGCTCCCCAAGGTTCCCCAGCCCTCCCATGGATTTTGACTGGGCTCCCCAGGGTATCCCAGTCCTCCCCAGGACTTCCCTTGGATCCCCAGGGCTCTCCTCAGTTCCACAAGGCTCCCAAGTCCTCTCCAGGGTTTGTGTCAGCTCCTCAGGCTCCCCACTCCTCCCTAGGGCTCTTATCCATTTTCCAGGGCTCCCATGTCCTCACCAGGTATAAGATGCTCAGGGCTCCCCAGCAGTTTGCAGATCTTTGCTCATCTCACTGAGCTCCCCAGTTCTGCCAAGGCCTTCCCTCAGCTCCCTGGGCCTCACCAGTCTTTCCCAGGACTCGCATCAGCTCCCCAGGGCTCTGCAGTCTCCCTCAGGGTTCTCCTCGGCTCCCCACTCCTCCTCTAGGCTTGTTTCAGTTCCCCAGTGCTCACTATGGCTGCCCAGTCCTCACCTTGGACCCTCAGGCCTCCCCAGGCTTTGCCTCAGCTCCACAGGGCTCCCCACTCCTCCCTACGGCTCCCCTCGGCACTCCAGAGCTCCTCAGTCCCCCCTCGGGCTCGCTTCGGCTCCCCAGTTCTTCCCAGAGTTTCCCTTTTCTCCCCTGTGTTCCCCAGTATTCCACAGGAGTTGCCTCAGCTCCCCGGGGCTCCCTAAGTCCTCCCCACATCTCACCTTGTCACCCCAAGGCTCTACAGCACTCCCCAGGGATTTGCCTCCACTTCCCAGGGCTCCCCAGCTGTCCCTAGGGTTTGACTCAGCTCTGCAGTGATCCCCATTCCGTCCCAGGGCTCACCTCATTTCCCCAGCACTCCCCACTCCTCACCAGGGCTCTCTACACTTCCCTTGGTCTCCCCAGTTCTCCCCACGTCTCACGTAGCTTCTCCAGGGCTGTCCAGTCCTCCCCAGGACTCACTTTGGTTCCCCAGAGCTCCCCAGTGCAGCCCAGGGCTTCTCAGATCTCCCAAGGCCTCCACTCAGCTCATTAGGGCTCCCCAAGGATTCCCCAGGGTTCACCTCAACTGCCCACAGCTCCCTATTCTTCTCCAGTGCTCCCAGAGCTCCCCAGTCCTCCCCAGGCACAGAAGTGTTGACGGAGCAGAACTCTCTGCATCACCTGAACCTCACCCAGGCTGCGACACTTGAATGCGCTGCATGGAATGTCCGTGCACCAGGAGCGGGTGCTGAGAGTGATGCCCTGTTTCTCCGGTGGCCGTGGCTGGACCCCACATCAGCTCTTGGCACCAGCCCCAGGGAAGCGATGGCCGTGTCACAGTGGGCAGCGGTGGCTATGTCACCATGATGTCACGGCGGGCCTGTGACACGGGTGCCCTGGCGAGTATAAAGGGGGCTGCTCCCAGAGGTGGGGGAGCATTTGGAGTTCTCCTCCAAATGGTGCTGAGCAGGAGTTTGGAGAGTACTCACCAGAAATCCGTGGCGGGTGGCCAGAGCTGCAGAGCAATGGTGCTGGCCCCAGGACACCCGGGTGCCGGCCGCCCTGGCCCTGGCTCACCTCCCAGTGCCCTGGGACTGACTGGAGGGGCCTGTTCCCACCATGGCTCCCCGCAATGTGTCCCGCTTGCTTTGCAGAGGACTCAGTGGTCAGAGCTGAGAGAAGCTGTCCGGGAGCAGGTTGAGGTCAAGAAGGTACTGGGGACAGGAGGGACGAGGACCCAATAAGTTTGTGGCGGCGCGGACTCTTGACAGGGCCCTTTGCTTCTGCAGCTGCTGACGAAGAAGCTCCAGCACCTCCAGGAGAGATGGGAACGTGTCCAAGAGCCAACAGCTCTGTGAGTGGCCATGGAGCCCTGAGTGAATCTTGGGGCGGTGGGGTTGGGTGTGCTGAGCAGTTTGGGCTCCTGGCCACTCCTCCATCCTGCTCTGGAGAGCCCTTGTCTTCTCCTAAGTGGCTCAAAGCACTTCTCAGCAACTCGGGAGTCCTGGAAGCCACTCTGCACAACTCTGAGCAGCTCCCAAGCTCTCCTACATGCCCCCCAAGCCAGGGGCAGGACGGGTGGGGTGGGTCTGTGCAGTGCTGGGATGCCGGTGGTGCCCGGTGCCAGCCCCAGCAGAGGCTGGGCAGCACCCTGGCTCCCTGTTGGCCAAGCAGGGGGTCGTCACGTCGGCCGAGGTCTCTTCTCACAGCCCAGAACCCTGTGGTGTCCGTAGCAGAGGGAAGACGGCGCAGGGAAACGACCCAGACGAGGTGCTGCTACAGGAGATGGTGGCCGTGCGGCTGGTAGGACAGACAGCCCGGCTGCGGGCCTTGGGCAGGGAAGGGTCTGCATGGTGCCTGGGGAACACTGAATGGGGGAGCGGGTGTCAGCGGGGATGAGGAAGGGGGTCTGAGCCCCCAAACCTCGTCCCCCTGGCACAGCCCAACACATGTCCCTGCTGTGCCTTGGCCTGTAGGAGGAGCAGCTGGCATCGAGGTGGCACCGGAGCACTTCTTGGCTGAGGTGGGTTGCTTGAGGGGCTCGGGGTGCCAGGACTCTTCCCTACGCAGTGGGATGCCCGTGCCTGTGGTCCAAGGGTGTTGAGTAGCTCTGGACTAGTCTGGGGTGAAAGCTTTCTGTGGTTTTTCCTCCCTAGCATGGGTGACACATAGCGGGGATTTTGGGGCCCAGTGGACAGACGCACAGTACAACTGAGAGAGATGCCCGTGCCTCGAACCCCAGTCCTGAGCAGGGAGCGTTGTGCCCAGCACGGTGCAAGGTCCCATGGTGCCGTTCAAAGAGGGTGGCTGGAAGAGCTAAGACCAATTTGCCCCTCTGCTCTGTCTGACCCCTCTCTCCTGTCCCTCAGGAGACTTCTTGTGTTCCTCGCCTTCCTGCAGATCGCCGTCCTCATCGTGGTCCTGCTGAACACGGACGTCCTTAATAACCTTGTCCTACCACGCAAGCTGGCAGCTGCCTTCGGGAGCCGCCCAGCAAATCCCCGATCTTTTGAAATGAATCTAGAAAGAGAATAAAGAAATCGGTGATTGCAGGACACGTGTGTGACCTTGTCAACTCACGTCAGCTGATGGGTCGGAGGGAGGTGGCTGCTGCTTTCCCTGCTGTCTGTGCTCTCCCCTGGACGGCTCTGCCTGTGCACCTCTGTGTGCCCAGTACAGGTTCACGAGAACACGGGGAGTCACAAAGAGCACCTGCAGGCGCAAGAGCTCTCTCAGGAAGAACAATAAAACAGAGGAGAGATGTGGCAGCTCGACTTGCGTATGTCGGTCTCAGCCCTTCTGTGATTCAAAGGAAACTCCTCTGCTTTCATGCTGAAGAGATTTATATCCAGGCGCTCACTGCCTTCCCAAAATACTACGCACAGAGGCATGAGTGAGGTAGCTCCACATGATGCGAATACCATGGGAAGCGAGCGTGGTCGTTGTGGCTCCCCGTCTTCCCCTGAACCTGTCCTCTCTAAGTACGGGTGCACAGGCAGAGCGTCTTAGAAGGAAAGCAACAGCCACCTCCCTCCAACCGGTCACCTGGCGTTCACTGGTGCCCCTCCAGCTGCTGAAGCTCCTGGCAGTTGTGTTCTAAGCAGCGCACAACAGCACGGTTCAGGGAAGAGGAGTCGCACAGAGGCACAGAGGCCCTGACACAGCCCCGGCCACCACAGCCGGGGGAACACGGGAAGAGGAGGGGACACTGACCTCCATGCCGAGCTGCTCCATGCTTTCCTGCAGCTCCTGCTGCTTCTTCCCAGGACACTGCTGTGCCTCCCTCTGCCTTTCCCTCAAAGAGCTCTGCCTGGAAGAGGAGAGGGAACAGGAACGGCTCCAGGAGGGCCAGGGGCTGGAGGAGAACCCCCATGGTGACACCGGCCAGGGCCCAACGTCACAGCGCCCAGTGTTCCCCCCGCAGCCCACGCCTGAGTTCCTGTCCCACACAGTGGCCCCAGCCACACGAGTGACGGTCACTCCTCCCACCCCCTTCCCCAAAGCCATCTTGCTGCGCCTGCACACCCACATCAGGGTTCCCTGTGCAGCGCAGCCAACAGCCCGGGGGATCTCCAGAGGCCCAGTCCCTCCGCCGCGGACACATATTGACGGGGCAAGTTCACCTGCGTGTGTGTTCCCCTCCCTCCCTGCCCCGCACCCCCCATCACACCCCAGCCTCCCCGCTGGTCACCTGCAAGTGCTCCTGTGGGACACGAGGGGACGAGGAGCAGCCAGCAGGCCACCCGCGCACTCCAGCCGCAGCGCTCCGCCCCGCGCCGGCCCCTCCCGGCTGCCCTCGGGCGCTGCCTTTGCTCCGCGGCCTCTCCCGTAGCCAGCCCTGCAGGCAGCGGGGCCGGGGCCGGGCACAGGGACCCCCAGGCCCCGCCCTGCCCGTGCTCCGCCGCCCAACACACTCTGCACCGAGCCCTCCAGCACGGCCACCCACCCGCAGCTACTCAACCAACCAGGGCGCTCTCCCTTCTGCTCCACCAATGAGCGAGCCGCTGCTGCGCCCAGGGGCGGGGCCGGCCCGGGAGCTGCCTGTGCTACCTGACTGCGGGGCGGGCACATCCGGGCTCCTCAGCGGCGGCCCCGCCAGGGCGGCCCTGGCCCCTGGGGCCCGGGCGGAGCGGGATTGTAGGGAGCAGCGGTTTTGCAAAGAGAATGGGCCCAGGCAGGGTCTCTCAGCAAAGCATATTTTAATAACGATATTGCAACACCGGGTGTTCTACCTAAAGGCAGGCACACCTAATAGGGAAAAAGCCCCTGCTTATATCGCCCCAAACTCCCGGCGCAACGTCCCTCCCCTGCTCCCCATTGGTTGGTACTTCAGGGTTTACAGACCACCCGACGCCTGCCTCAGTTTACATACCATACCCTTCCCTTATCAATCTGTTTAAGATACGGATTCCTGGTACTTTGGCTACCCTTCCCCCTAAATTAACTTGTAAGTCAGGTATATACAGGTATCAGTATATATTGCGGGAAGAGGCCGTGTTTGACATGAAGGATTCATAGTTGCATGTCTCTCGGTCCTTCCCCCGTGCTGGGGTGAGGCGCCAGGTCCTCGGTTATGTAAAAACAACGGTTCTTCGGTAAACGTTCCTTACAACTTTCCTCCTCTCCTTCGTTTTACTTTTGTTGGTTTTGCATTATCTTATGATACAGTCTAGTAGGTGGCTTCAAGCTGGGACAACATAATTTCACATTTTTCTTCAGGAGTTATGCATTCAGCATTGCTTCTTTCTTCTTGTTCTTTCAGCAGCATCATTTGATCTGAGTATGGCAGTGGCCCTAAAGGCATTTGCTTTGATAGAGCTGCCTCAATAAGGCGTTGAACAAGTCCTCGGACACACGGAACGATGCAGCATGCTACAGAAATTAGTGCTCCTGCTGCTACGATTAAAGAAGTCAAAACAGATACTATCATTTCTTTCCATTTTCCAAACCAAGATTCTAACAATCCCGTGTGTGGACTATCTATTCCTGAATTCTCAGCCAATTCTTCTGCTGAAGTTGTGGGTCCTTGCAAAGCTCTGGTTACACATACACCATCTTTTTCTGCCAACATCATCTCTAGGACCATGTTATTTTCCCATGCCGTTCTATTGGTAGCATCTAATAGTTCAGTGATTCCTTTAACTGCTTGTCTAGTATAACTTATAAATCGTTTGCTGTAATAAATGCTATTTATCCAGCCTGCATTCTGGTTTATAGTTACTCACCAGAGTAAAAAGGATTCAAAACCCACTGTTACTTGATTTCTTGCTTTGCGTTCGTTGGGGACCCCTCCGGAGACCCCAATCGAATCGACATAAACTCTGTCATCAAAGGAAAACCCTGAACTCCTTTTTCTGTTGCCCTGATGAATCACAGTGTTCAAATGCCAGGGTAAACGGAATTGCCAATTGAACAATGTCACAGGTACCTTCCCAGTGCGGGGGGTAAAATGGAATGAAGTGTCATCTTCCCACGTCACCACCAAAGATCCGCTCAAGAAGCATTTGAGGACGTATGAGGACCGACTTCCCGTGACTCTACACACCTACTCATGTTCCTAGGAACCTGGTATCATTCTTGCCCCGTCGTGAGAGACAGGCAGTATGATTTCCAATTATTCCTGAAAATGCCAGGGGAATTTTGATATTTTTCCCTGCAAGGCTGTAAATAGTAGGGAGAGAGCATGACACGACTTATTTCCCCATGCCGTAGGGTCTTGGCATAAGGCTAAGATGCACTCCATCCCCTGTCAATCCTTGCGCCATCCCAGAGGGAAGGGTACCACTTTGGGCCACAGGCCTTCCTGGTGCACACGCATAGCAATTGCTCTTCTTTAGGCTTTGCACCGTATATTTGATCCATTCTACCCAGGCATTTGTATCTCCATATCCTGTTTCTCCTTCAAAGGTTTCTCTTAAATCCGATATTTAACACTTATATTTTGAACCTTCCCGGGGCATTTTTTTTTCTACTAATGTTTGTTCATGATCCATAAACCCCACTTACTGAATCATGTACTCCCTGTATTGTAATTAGCAAAGGGTTGCACTGCAGGGACTCACATCCCGGGAGAGATTGCCCTTTAGATGAGGTAATTTTGCTTTTCAACTCTATAACTGTTTATTGCTCACTGTCCATCATCTAATCTCTGTGGTCCAGATAACACTGTACCAGGAGGTGCAATGAGAGCCAGCAACAAAAACTATGCACTTATTTAAATCATCCTTAGACTCCGTCCCCTTGGACACATGTGTTTGTTTTCGTAACTCAATTCTCTTTAGCTCTTCCATCCCCACAATTAAGGATCTGGCAAGCATCTACTCAAATTGTTAGGGAACCTTCAGTTTCAGCGATGTTAATGTTAAGTAACCCATTTGTAAATTCTACATCATACAGGATTAATAATCCCCCCAAATTTCCATTTCATTTTCATCTCTGTATCTTTAGTCGAAGGGGGTTGTCAGCTGTCAGTACTTGCCACTCATCATTGTCCTTTGGAGGTCCGATTGGCCCTTTAATCCATGTGTAATGAGCCCACCACCCTTTCTCGGCTGGTTGTGCTGCTGTCTCGGTGATCAGCAGAACTTGAAATGCTCCGTCCCAATCTGGCTGAAGCTTAGTTTCCTTCCAGGATTTGACCAGGACCCGGTTTCCAGGCTGAAACTTGTGAGCTGCAAACTCTAAAGGCAGAGTTTGTGCTAGAAGGCCTTGGTGCCTGAGAGAAGATAGAAAAGAAGACAACCCGAGTATACAGTTTTTGAGAAACATATCCTTTGTTCCAGCTGTGGGGTCCATCTGCTATTTCTGCCCAGGTATGGTAGCCCAAAGAGCATTTCATAAGGTGAAACTCCTGTATCCTTGTGAGAGGCAGTTCTGATTCTCAGCAAGGCTATAGGTAGACATCTAGTCCAGGATAATTTAGTTTCTAACACTAATTTTGACAATTGCTTCTTTGAGGTCTGGTTCATCATTTCTCCTTTTCCAGATGAAGGGGGATGCCAGGGAGTATGAAAATCCCAAGATATCTCCAAACTGTCCATTAGTCTTTGCAGTACCCTGGAGGCAAAATGATCTGAGCCTTGGTCTGAGCCTGTATTTTCCACTATTCCATATCTAGGAATAATTTGTTTTAAAATCACTTTTGCTACCACTGCCACTGTGGCAGCGCTCGGAGGGAAAGCTTCTACCCTCCCGCTAAGGTGATCAACCAACACTAGTATGTATTCAATTCGACCAGCTACAGGTAAATCAACTTGAGTATTTCGAAAGGGTTGTAAACTTGGACTCTGCCCTCCTGCAGGCTGCTTTCTAAGTGCCTTTTTATTAATTTTGTTACAAACCACCCATCTTTCACAAATTTGCTTGGCTATAGCATAAATTCCAGTACACCCATATTTTCGTAACACTATGTCACACATTTCTCGTGTTCCCCAATAACTCTCCTGATGTAAAATTGCTAATACCTCCCACACGATTTGCTTATTTAACATTTCTCTACCATCTGGGAGTACCCATTTCCCACTCTGTTCCCTGGCTCCTAATTCTCGGCGGACTTCTTTTTATTTTTCATTGAGAACTGGAGTTTCTTGCAGGGCCAGGACCTCGGGCGTGAGATAACTTAGAGTTATTGCTTCAGGTTTTAAGGCTGCTTCTCGGGCCATTTCATCTGCTAACTGATTTCCCCTGGCACAAAATCACAGAATCACAGAATCACAGAATGTTAGGGATTGGAAGGGACCTCAAAAGATCATCTAGTCCAATCCCCCTGCCAGAGCAGGAAAACTTAGGTGAGGTTACACAGGAAGGCGTCCAGGCGGGTTTTGAATGTCTCCAGAGAAGGAGAATCCACAACCCCCCTGGGCAGCCTGTTCCAGTGTTCCGTCACCCTCACTGAGAAGAAGTTTCTTCTCACATTTAAGTGGAACCTCTTGTGTTCCAGCTTGGACCCATTACCCCTTGTCTTACTGTTGGTTGTCACCGAGAAGAGCCTAGCTCCATCCTCGTGACACCCACCCTTTATATATTTATAAACATTAATGAGGTCACCCCTCAGTCTCCTCTTCTCCAAGCTAAAGAGACCCAGCTCCCTCAGCCTTTCCTCATAAGGGAGATGCTCCACTCCCTTAATCATCTTTGTGGCCCTGCGCTGGACTCTCTCCAGCAGTTCCCTGTCCTTCTGGAACTGAGGGGCCCAGAACTGGACACAATATTCCAGATGAGGTCTCACCAGGGCAGAGTAGAGGGGAAGGAGAACCTCTCTGGACCTACTAACCACCCCCCTTCTAATACACCCCAGGATGCCATTGGCCTTCTTGGCCACAAGGGCACAGTGCTGGCTCATGGTCATCCTGCTGTCCACCAGGACCCCCAGGTCCCTTTCCCCTACACTGCTCTCTAATAGGTCATTCCCCAACCTGTACTGGAACCTGGGGTTGTTCCTGCCCAGATGCAAGACTCTACATTTCCCCTTGTTATATTTCATTAAATTTTTCCCCGCCCAACTCTCTAGCCTGTCCAGGTCTCGCTGGATGGCAGCACAGCCCTCTGGCTTGTCAGCCACTCCTCCCAGCTTGGTGTCATCAGCAAACTTGCTGATAGTACACTCAATTCCCTCATCCAAGTCATTGATGAATATATTGAACAGTATTGGTCCCAGAACTGACCCTTGAGGCACTCCACTAGATACAGGCCTCCAACCAGACTCCGCCCCATTGATCACAACTCTCTGGCTTCTTTCCTTCAGCCAGTTTGCAGTCCACCTCACTACCCGATCATCCAGTCCACTCTTCCTCAGTTTTGCCATGAGGATGCTGTGGGAGACGGTGTCAAATGCTTTGCTGAAGTCGAGGTAGACCACATCCACTGCTCTGCCATCATCAATCCACCTTGTTACGTCTTCATAAAAGGCTATGAGGTTGGTCAAACACGACTTCCCCTTGGTGAAGCCATGTTGACTGTCCCTGATGACCCTCTTATCCTTGATATGTCTTAAGATGGCACCAAGGATAAGGTGTTCCATCACTTTCCCAGGGATGGAGGTGAGGCTGACCGGTCTATAGTTGCCCGGGTCCTCCTTCTTGCCCTTTTTGAAGACCGGAGTGATATTTGCTTTCCTCCAGTCCTCAGGCACCTCTCCCGTTTCCCAAGACTTGGCAAAGATGACGGAGAGCGGTCCAGCAATGACTTCAGCCAGCTCCCTCAGCACCCGCGGGTGCATCCCATCTGGACCCATGGATTTATGGATGTCCAGATTGCTTAATTGCTCCCTAACCCAGTCCTCATCAACTGAGGCAGACTCCTCCATTGCCCTGCCTTCCTCTGGGGCCTCAGGGGTACGGGGCTCCTCAGGACAGCCTCCGGCAGAGTAGACAGAGACAAAGAAGGAGTTTCCCCTCTGATGTCCATTAACATGTACTACGGCCACTTCTATTAGTGACGTCAGATTACGTGACGCTTGTCCAATAGTTCTTCATGAACCAATTCTTCCCCTTTGCTATTAATTAGACCTCGTTCTTCCCAGATTTTCCCAAAGGTGTGCACTACTCCAAATGCACATCTAGAATCATAACAGGTGGTACCTTCTTTTCCTTCCAACATTTGCAGTGCCTGATTCAGACTCAAAACAGAAAATGGTGGCAGCAGGGGCACCAAGATCACCTCAAAACAGAAAATGGTGGCAGCAGGGGCACCAAGATCACCTCAAAACAGAAAATGCTGGCAGCAGGGGCACCAAGATCACCTCAGGACTCAGAATGGCGGCCAGAGAGGAGGCAGGATCACCTCACGACAAAGACAGACCTTGTCCCCGGTGCAAAATCCGGCACTTGCCCTTGTTAAATTTCATGTGGTTGGTGATTGCCCAGTTCTCCAATTTGCACAGATCCCTCTGCAGGGCCTCTCTGCCCTCCAGAGTGTCAACAGCTCCTCCCAATTTTGTGTCATCGGCGAACATATTTATTATTCCCCCAAGTCCGGGGTCCAACTCATTAATAAAGACATTAAAGAGTCCTGGCCCTAAGATGGATCCCTGTGGAACCCGCTGGTGACTGGTCGCCAGCCAGACATGACCCCATTTAACTAGAACCCTTGGAGCACGGCCTGTCGGCCAATTGCTCACCCACTGCATTGTGTGTTTATCCAGCCGTGTGCGGGACATCTTGTCCAGGAGGATACTGTGAGCGATACTATCAAAAGCTTTTCTGAAATCCAAAAAGATCACGTCAATGCGCTTCTCTTGGTCAGCTAGGTGGGTAACCCTGGGGTAGAAAGAAATTAAGTTGGTCAAGCAGGACTTTCCCCTCATGAACCCGTGCTGGCTGGGACCAATGACTGTGTTGTCGTTCAGATGTTTTTCAATAACTCCCAGAATAATCTCCATGGTTTTGCCAGGCACAGGAGTGAGGCTGACGGGCCTGTAGTTGCCAGGGTCACCCCTCTTGCCTTTCTTGTAGACTGGGACAACGTTTGCAGCTTCCAGCCTTCCGGGACCTCTCCAGATTCCCAGGAGCGATGAAAAATCACAGGCAGAGGTCTCCCTATGACACGAGCCAGCTCTTTAAGCACCCTTGGATGAACCCCATCAGGCCCCATCAACTTGTAGGGATCTACTGGAGGAGCACACCCCGTACAAGTCCCGGATTGATTGGGAGTTTATTGTTCGCTCTAGCCCAGGGCTAGGGAAGCCCCCGAGCCCATCTTCGGTGTTGAAGACCGAGGCAAAGAAAGTATTAACGTTCTTGGCTTTATCTGTGTCCGTGTTAGTAAGTCCAGTCCACACTTCTTCAGCTTAGCCGTGAGGATGCTGTGGGAGACGGTGTCAAATGCTTTACTGAAGTCAAGGTAGACCACATCCACCGCTCTGCCTTCATCAGTCCACCTTGTTATGTCTTCATAAAAGGCTATGAGGTTGGCCAAGCATGACTTCCCCTTGGTGAAGCCATGTTGACTGCCCCTGATGACCCTCTTATCCTTGATATGTCTTAGGATGGCACCAAGGATAAGGTGTTCCATCACTTTCCCAGGGATGGAGGTGAGGCTGACCGGTCTATAGTTGCCCGGGTCCTCCTTCTTGCCCTTTTTGAAGACCGGACTGGCATTTGCTTTCCTCCAGTCCTCAGGCACCTCTCCCGTTTCCCAAGACTTGGCAAAGATGATGGAGAGCGGTCCAGCAATGACTTCAGCCAGCTCCCTCAGCACCCGCGTGTGCATCCCATCTGGACCCATGGATTTATGGATGTCCAGATTGCTTAACTGGTCCCTAACCCAGTCCTCATCAACTGAGGCAAACTCCTCCATTGCCCTGCCTTCCTCTGGGGCCTCAGGGGTACGGGGCTCCTCAGGACAGCCTCCGGCAGAGTAGACAGAGACAAAGAAGGCATTCAGTAATTCTGCCTTCTCTGCATCTTCTGTCACCAGGGCACCCACCCCATTCATCAGTGGGCCTACATTGCCTCTGGTGTTAGTTTTGTCTGCCTTGTATTTGAAGAAGCTCTTTCTGTTGTCCTTGACCCCTCTTGCCAGGTTTAACTCTAAGGAGGCCTTAGCTTTCCTAGTTGCCTCCCTACATCCTTTAACAACAGCCTTATATTCTTCCCAAGTGGCCAGCCCCTCCTTCCATGATTTGTAAACTCTCCTCAATGGCCCCTCCGTCCCATATCAAGATGGGCTTGGAGGCATCCACCCTCCCATGTCTGCCATGCCTCTTCTGCGCCGCAGGACACCCCGCCCGCTCTTTGTCAGCCTGCTGCTGGCTGTCGTCTTCGCTCCGGCTGCTGTGGTGCTCTAGGCCTCCTGGTACGACCTCAAGCTCTTGGAACGCCTCCTGTGTCGTGTGCTGTGTGAGGAGACCTACACCAACCTGGCGTATGCACCGGGAAGGATCCTCCCCGTGGTCAGTGAGGGGCTGCTGCCCTTTTGACCGCTCCCCCCAAAAAAAGCCTTGTCTATCTCCACCTCCGTGTGCTCGGGGGCCTTTGTCGGGGTGCAGGGAGAGGGTCTCGCTCCACATGCCAGTTCCCGCACCCTCCAGGCAGGGTCCAGTCTCATTTTGGAAAAAAACACCACTGTCCCCCGCCCCTCACAGTTTCCCTGGCCTCATTGCGCCGCATCCCACGAGGCCCGTTCCAGCGATCTCGTAGCCGGTGGGCTGTCCCCAAGGCCCTGTCCCTGCTGACCCCACAGCCAGCGGCCGGCACAGCCTCAGCTGCTCCCTGCCAGCTTCTGCAGCCGCTCGCAGGTCTCGCTGCCAAGCAGAAAGGGTCTGTTGGATGGAGACTGGAGCCACTTGGCCTGCAACTCTGGAATGCAGCACCGCTGCACGCAGCTGCTGGCAGGGCCGCAGCACGTGGGTCACTGCCTGGCTGCCGTGTGCCCCCAGCCCTTCTTCCTCCTGGTGTCCCCGCCGTGGGTCAGCAGCTACGGCTCTCTGAGCACGAGGGACAACCCTTCCTCTTGGGAGGCTGCAAGCACGGTGTCTGTCCAGGCTAGAGCAGAGGGCTAGTCTATAATCTTCCCCTTCCTGAGCTGTAGTTGCCCCCCGGGGCTGGATGCTGGATCCAAACGGGGGCTGGATGCTTGAGCCCTGTGCTGGAGCCCACACGGTGTGGCCGTCCACGCACATGTGCACACCAGCGGTAGACGCGTGTGTGAGTGGGTGTCTGTGTGTGCCTGCTGGGAGTCCCTGCGCAGCCCGGCTCCTGCTTGGCCCTGGGGTGGGCAGCTGAGGCAGCCGGATGGCCGAGGAACAGGCAAAGCCCACAGGGAGCTGCCGACACGTTGCGCCCGCAGTCGCTCCTGCCCGTGCGCTAAGAGCGGTGCTGAGAGTGATGCCGGTGGCCGTGGCTGGACCCACACCAGCTCCGGGCACCAGCCGCAGGGAGGTGATGGCCGTGCCACAGTGGGCAGCGGTGTAGGGGGCTGCTGCGGGGAGGGTCGAGGCAGGGAGAGGGGGAAGCTTGCGGGGTGTAAGGAACTTTTGACAAAGAAATGTTGTTTTTACAAAACTGGGGACCTGGCGCCTGACCCCAGCTGGGGGGAATGACCATGAAACGTCAGACTATGAATCCTTAATGTAAAACAAAGTCTCTTCAAAGTAATCCCGGAATGCATACTGATTCCTGTATTTCAAAAAGTTAATCTAGAGGGAAGATTAGCCAAGGAGCCAAACCCCCATATTTTAAAGAGATCGATAAGGGGAAGGGGGTTGTCAGAATTAGATGAATGAAATACGCAAACCGAGGCAGGCGTCGGGTGGTCTGTAAACCCTGCAGTACCAACCAATGGGGAACAGGAGAGGGAATTTGCGGCCGGGATTTTGGGGGGATGTGAGGGCTTTTTGCCCTATACTTTGTGTCTACGTTTAGGTAGAACACCTGGTCTTTCAAAATCGTTACTAAAATATGCTTTGCTGAGAGATCCTACCTGGGCCTGTAAAATTTGCAAAATAATTGTTTCCTACACAGGGGAAACTTGGGCTGCTTGCAGGGACCTGTTCGTGGGGTGCAGCTCGCAACAAGGTGCAACAAGGACAGAAATTGTCCCCCCCCATTAGTCCCAGATTCCTCTGGGGTGGCCCCCCGGCGTGGACTCCCCCCTCCTTGCTGAGCCAGGGGGTATCCTGGTGTCCAGGACTTTATGTATTTGAAACAGGGTGGATTTAGGGGGAGCAGCCCCATGCCCCCCAAACAGACACTGCTGAGGTGAAGGTGTGACCCCGCTCCATGCCGGGGGGAAATTTATTTGCTGGTTTGCTTTATAAAGGTTGGGGGGGTGTCGCTGCTTCTGGGTTTTGCTTTTTGATGCTGTTGGTATCAAGGGGACCCCAAAATCGTCCTCCCCCACTGCTGCCTCCCTATGCCACTGCACAGAACACTATAGAGACCAAAGATGGGGGACATGAGGTGACACCCCCCTGCCCCCAGGCCCCCTTTGTTGCTGGGAGGGGAGGTTCCAAGCCATAGTCACGGTGATCTCAATGCTGGCGGGGGCCCTGCCCTGTGCCCCTCCCTGCCCCAACACCCCACCAGCAGCTTTGGGGCGTATCACACCCCGACTGCCCCTGGGACCAAACTGCTCCCCCCAAAATGTCTGTTACTGACAGCAGCTCCTCCCTGCCCCCTCCAAATTCTCTCCCCATTTTGGGGGTGCACAGCCCTCTCGGGAAGGGGGGGTTGTTACACTACACGGGTCAGTGCCCGCCCTGGGCAGCACTTTTCACCTGTTATTTACTCCTTTGCATTTACACCAGGGTCCAAGATGTCCCCTCACAACGTTTACAGCCCACTCGAGACCCCCGAGCCCCAGGGTGGGGGGCACGGGATTGTTGCAAAATAAAGAGATGGAAATTTGGTGCGGGTTCCTGGTGTGGTGTGGGGGAGGGTGTGGGGACACCTCCATGGGGAGGAGACCCTTGGGGTGATGTGGGCACCACCCTGGCATGATGAGGGGCACCCCCTACCTGGCACTGGTGGAGACACCCCTGTTGGTGATTGGGTGGCACCCCTGAGGGTGATGGGTGATGCCCTTCCTGGGGAACCCCCCTTAGTGACAAGGGGGGACACTACTGGGGTAACAGGAGCAGTGGGGGACATGCCCGGGGGGCTGAAACCCCCAGGGACAATGGGGAGCCCTCCCTGGGGTGGTGGGCAGCACTGTGTACCGCTGGCACCCAATGGGCCCCATCACTCAGTGTCTGCAGCCCCCACCCTCCCTGGCCCTCCCAGCCCGTCTGCAAAGCAGAAGCCCGTGGGCTCCCCCACCCCAAAGGGCTTCCCAGGGCTCGCTTCATCTCCCTTGGACTGCCCGAGACTCCCAAAGTATCTCCTTGGCTCCCCAGGACACCCCAGGTTTGCCCAGTCCCCAGGGCTCACCTTGTGCCCTAAAGCCGCCCAGGAAACACCTCAGCTCCCCAGTGCAGCTCAGGCCTCGCTTCGTCCCCCCAGGGCTCCCCATTTTTCACCAGGACTCAGCTTGGCTCCCCAAGGTTCCCCAGCCTTCTCAAGGATTTTCCATCTGCTCCCCACGGTACCCCAGGACTTCCCTGGTATCCCCAGGGCTCCTCTCTAGGGCTCTCCTCCATTCCCCAGGGCTCCCCTGTCCTCCCGAGGGATCGCCTCAGATCCTCAGGGCTCCGCAGTCCTCGCCTTGGTTCCCACTTCTCCCCAGTCCACTCTAGGACTCATCTGGGCTCCCCAGTCATTTGCAGATCTCTTGCCCATCTCACAGAGCTCCCCTGTTCTGCCGAGGCCTCGCCTCAGCTCCCTGGGCCTCACCAGTCTTTTCCACGACTCACATCAGCTCACCCGGGTCCCGGCCGCCCTGGCCCTGGCTCACCTCCCAGTGCCCTGGGACTGACTGGAGGGGCCTGTTCCCACCATGGCTCCCCAAAATGTGTCCCGCTTGCTTTGCAGAGGAAGCAGTGGTCAGAGGTGAGAGAAGCTGTTCAGGAGCAGGTTGAGGTCAAGAAGTTACTGGGGTACGCCTCCTCAGGGCTCCCCATTCTTCATCAGGACTCACCTTGGCTCCCCAGGGTTCCCCAGCCCTCCCATGGAATGACTCGGCTCCCCATGGTATCCCAGTCCTCCCCAGGACTGCCCTTGGATCCCCAGGGCTCTCCTCAGTTCCACAAGGCTCCCAGTCCTCACGTTCCTTCCCAGAGCACCCCAGCATTTTGCAGATCTTTGCTCATCTCACTGAGCTCCCCAGTTCTGCCAAGGCCTTCCCTCAGCTCCCTGGGCCTCACCAGTCTTTCCCAGGACTCGCATCAGCTCCCCAGGGCTCTGCAGTCTCCCTCAGGGTTCTCCTCGGCTCCCCACTCCTCCTCTAGGCTTGTTTCAGTTCCCCAGTGCTCACTATGGCTGCCCAGTCCTCACCTTGGACCCTCAGGCCTCCCCAGGCTTTGCCTCAGCTCCACAGGGCTCCCCACTCCTCCCTACGGCTCCCCTCGGCACTCCAGAGCTCCTCAGTCCCCCCTCGGGCTCGCTTCGGCTCCCCAGTTCTTCCCAGAGTTTCCCTTTTCTCCCCTGTGTTCCCCAGTATTCCACAGGAGTTGCCTCAGCTCCCCGGGGCTCCCTAAGTCCTCCCCACATCTCACCTTGTCACCCCAAGGCTCTACAGCACTCCCCAGGGATTTGCCTCCACTTCCCAGGGCTCCCCAGCTGTCCCTAGGGTTTGACTCAGCTCTGCAGTGATCCCCATTCCGTACCAGGGCTCACCTCATTTCCCCAGCACTCCCCACTCCTCACCAGGGCTCTCTACACTTCCCTTGGTCTCCCCAGTTCTCCCCACGTCTCACGTAGCTTCTCCAGGGCTGTCCAGTCCTCCCCAGGACTCACTTTGGTTCCCCAGAGCTCCCCAGTGCAGCCCAGGGCTTCTCAGATCTCCCAAGGCCTCCACTCAGCTCATTAGGGCTCCCCAAGGATTCCCCAGGGTTCACCTCAACTGCCCACAGCTCCCTATTCTTCTCCAGTGCTCCCAGAGCTCCCCAGTCCTCCCCAGGCACAGAAGTGTTGACGGAGCAGAACTCTCTGCATCACCTGAACCTCACCCAGGCTGCGACACTTGAATGCGCTGCATGGAATGTCCGTGCACCAGGAGCGGGTGCTGAGAGTGATGCCCTGTTTCTCCGGTGGCCGTGGCTGGACCCCACATCAGCTCTTGGCACCAGCCCCAGGGAAGCGATGGCCGTGTCACAGTGGGCAGCGGTGGCTATGTCACCATGATGTCACGGCGGGCCTGTGACACGGGTGCCCTGGCGAGTATAAAGGGGGCTGCTCCCAGAGGTGGGGGAGCATTTGGAGTTCTCCTCCAAATGGTGCTGAGCAGGAGTTTGGAGAGTACTCACCAGAAATCTGTGGCGGGTGGCCAGAGCTGCAGAGCAATGGTGCTGGCCCCAGGACACCCGGGTGCCGGCCGCCCGGGCCCTGGCTCACCTGCCAGTGCCCTGGGACTGACTGGAGGGGCCTGTTCCCACCATGGCTCCCCACAATGTGTCCCGCTTGCTTTGCAGAGGACTCAGTGGTCAGAGCTGAGAGAAGCTGTCCAGGAGCAGGTTGAGGTCAAGAAGGTACTGGGGACAGGAGGGACGAGGACCCAATAAGTTTGTGGCGGCGCGGACTCTTGACAGGGCCCTTTGCTTCTGCAGCTGTTGACGAAGAAGCTCCAGCACCTCCAGGAGAGATGGGAACGTGTCCAAGAGCCAACAGCTCTGTGAGTGGCCATGGAGCCCTGAGTGAATCTTGGGGCGGTGGGGTTGGGTGTGCTGAGCAGTTTGGGCTCCTGGCCACTCCTCCATCCTGCTCTGGAGAGCCCTTGTCTTCTCCTAAGTGGCTCAAAGCACTTCTCAGCAACTCGGGAGTCCTGGAAGCCACTCTGCACAACTCTGAGCAGCGCCCAAGCTCTCCTACATGCCCCCCAAGCTAGGGGCGGGACGGGTGGGGTGGGTCTGTGCAGTGCTGGGATGCCGGGGGTGCCTGGTGCCAGCCCCAGCAGAGGCTGGGCAGCACCCTGGCTCCCTGTTGGCCAAGCAGGGGGTCGTCACACCGGCCGAGGTCTCTTCTCACAGCCCAGAACCCTGTGGTGTCCGTAGCAGAGGGAAGACGGCGCAGGGAAACGACCCAGACGAGGTGCTGCTACAGGAGATGGTGGCCGTGCGGCTGGTAGGACAGACAGCCCGGCTGCGGGCCTTGGGCAGGGAAGGGTCTGCATGGTGCCTGGGGAACATTGAATGGGGGAGCAGGTGTCAGCGGGGATGAGGGAGGGGGTCTGAGCCCCCAAACCTCGTCCCCCTGGCACAGCCCAACACATGTCCCTGCTGTGCCTTGGCCTGTAGGAGGAGCAGCTGGCATCGAGGTGGCACCGGAGCACTTCTTGGCTGAGGTGGGTTGCTTGAGGGGCTCGGGGTGCCAGGACTCTTCCCTACGCAGTGGGATGCCCGTGCCTGTGGTCCAAGGGTGTTGAGTAGCTCTGGACTAGTCTGGGGTGAAAGCTTTCTGTGGTTTTTCCTCCCTAGCATGGGTGGACATATAGGGGGGATTTTGGGGCCCAGTGCACAGACGCACAGTACAACTGAGAGAGATGCCCGTGCCCCGAACCCCAGTCCTGAGCAGGGAGCGTTGTGCCCAGCACGGTGCAAGGTCCCATGGTGCCGTTCAAAGAGGGTGGCTGGAAGAGCTAAGACCAATTTGCCCCTCTGCTCTGTCTGACCCCTCTCTCCTGTCCCTCAGGAGACTTCTTGTGTTCCTCGCCTTCCTGCAGATCGCCGTCCTCATCGTGGTCCTGCTGAACACGGACGTCCTTAATAACTTTATCCTACCACGCAAGCTGGCAGCTGCCTTCGGGAGCCGCCCAGCAAATCCCCGATCTTTTGAAATGAATCTAGAAAGAGAATAAAGAAATCGGTGATTGCAGGACACGTGTGTGACCTTGTCAACTCACGTCAGCTGATGGGTCGGAGGGAGGTGGCTGCTGCTTTCCCTGCTGTCTGTGCTCTCCCCTGGACGGCTCTGCCTGTGCACCTCTGTGTGCCCAGTACAGGTTCACGAGAACACGGGGAGTCACAAAGAGCACCTGCAGGCGCAAGAGCTCTCTCAGGAAGAACAATAAAACAGAGGAGAGATGTGGCAGCTCGACTTGCGTATGTCGGTCTCAGCCCTTCTGTGATTCAAAGGAAACTCCTCTGCTTTCATGCTGAAGAGATTTATATCCAGGCGCTCACTGCCTTCCCAAAATACTACGCACAGAGGCATGAGTGAGGTAGCTCCACATGATGCGAATACCATGGGAAGCGAGCGTGGTCGTTGTGGCTCCCCGTCTTCCCCTGAACCTGTCCTCTCTAAGTACGGGTGCACAGGCAGAGCGTCTTAGAAGGAAAGCAACAGCCACCTCCCTCCAACCGGTCACCTGGCGTTCACTGGTGCCCCTCCAGCTGCTGAAGCTCCTGGCAGTTGTGTTCTAAGCAGCGCACAACAGCACGGTTCAGGGAAGAGGAGTCGCACAGAGGCACAGAGGCCCTGACACAGCCCCGGCCACCACAGCCGGGGGAACACGGGAAGAGGAGGGGACACTGACCTCCATGCCGAGCTGCTCCATGCTTTCCTGCAGCTCCTGCTGCTTCTTCCCAGGACACTGCTGTGCCTCCCTCTGCCTTTCCCTCAAAGAGCTCTGCCTGGAAGAGGAGAGGGAACAGGAACGGCTCCAGGAGGGCCAGGGGCTGGAGGAGAACCCCCATGGTGACACCGGCCAGGGCCCAACGTCACAGCGCCCAGTGTTCCCCCCGCAGCCCACGCCTGAGTTCCTGTCCCACACAGTGGCCCCAGCCACACGAGTGACGGTCACTCCTCCCACCCCCTTCCCCAAAGCCATCTTGCTGCGCCTGCACACCCACATCAGGGTTCCCTGTGCAGCGCAGCCAACAGCCCGGGGGATCTCCAGAGGCCCAGTCCCTCCGCCGCGGACACATATTGACGGGGCAAGTTCACCTGCGTGTGTGTTCCCCTCCCTCCCTGCCCCGCACCCCCCATCACACCCCAGCCTCCCCGCTGGTCACCTGCAAGTGCTCCTGTGGGACACGAGGGGACGAGGAGCAGCCAGCAGGCCACCCGCGCACTCCAGCCGCAGCGCTCCGCCCCGCGCCGGCCCCTCCCGGCTGCCCTCGGGCGCTGCCTTTGCTCCGCGGCCTCTCCCGTAGCCAGCCCTGCAGGCAGCGGGGCCGGGGCCGGGCACAGGGACCCCCAGGCCCCGCCCTGCCCGTGCTCCGCCGCCCAACACACTCTGCACCGAGCCCTCCAGCACGGCCACCCACCCGCAGCTACTCAACCAACCAGGGCGCTCTCCCTTCTGCTCCACCAATGAGCGAGCCGCTGCTGCGCCCAGGGGCGGGGCCGGCCCGGGAGCTGCCTGTGCTACCTGACTGCGGGGCGGGCACATCCGGGCTCCTCAGCGGCGGCCCCGCCAGGGCGGCCCTGGCCCCTGGGGCCCGGGCGGAGCGGGATTGTAGGGAGCAGCGGTTTTGCAAAGAGAATGGGCCCAGGCAGGGTCTCTCAGCAAAGCATATTTTAATAACGATATTGCAACACCGGGTGTTCTACCTAAAGGCAGGCACACCTAATAGGGAAAAAGCCCCTGCTTATATCGCCCCAAACTCCCGGCGCAACGTCCCTCCCCTGCTCCCCATTGGTTGGTACTTCAGGGTTTACAGACCACCCGACGCCTGCCTCAGTTTACATACCATACCCTTCCCTTATCAATCTGTTTAAGATACGGATTCCTGGTACTTTGGCTACCCTTCCCCCTAAATTAACTTGTAAGTCAGGTATATACAGGTATCAGTATATATTGCGGGAAGAGGCCGTGTTTGACATGAAGGATTCATAGTTGCATGTCTCTCGGTCCTTCCCCCGTGCTGGGGTGAGGCGCCAGGTCCTCGGTTATGTAAAAACAACGGTTCTTCGGTAAACGTTCCTTACAACTTTCCTCCTCTCCTTCGTTTTACTTTTGTTGGTTTTGCATTATCTTATGATACAGTCTAGTAGGTGGCTTCAAGCTGGGACAACATAATTTCACATTTTTCTTCAGGAGTTATGCATTCAGCATTGCTTCTTTCTTCTTGTTCTTTCAGCAGCATCATTTGATCTGAGTATGGCAGTGGCCCTAAAGGCATTTGCTTTGATAGAGCTGCCTCAATAAGGCGTTGAACAAGTCCTCGGACACACGGAACGATGCAGCATGCTACAGAAATTAGTGCTCCTGCTGCTACGATTAAAGAAGTCAAAACAGATACTATCATTTCTTTCCATTTTCCAAACCAAGATTCTAACAATCCCGTGTGTGGACTATCTATTCCTGAATTCTCAGCCAATTCTTCTGCTGAAGTTGTGGGTCCTTGCAAAGCTCTGGTTACACATACACCATCTTTTTCTGCCAACATCATCTCTAGGACCATGTTATTTTCCCATGCCGTTCTATTGGTAGCATCTAATAGTTCAGTGATTCCTTTAACTGCTTGTCTAGTATAACTTATAAATCGTTTGCTGTAATAAATGCTATTTATCCAGCCTGCATTCTGGTTTATAGTTACTCACCAGAGTAAAAAGGATTCAAAACCCACTGTTACTTGATTTCTTGCTTTGCGTTCGTTGGGGACCCCTCCGGAGACCCCAATCGAATCGACATAAACTCTGTCATCAAAGGAAAACCCTGAACTCCTTTTTCTGTTGCCCTGATGAATCACAGTGTTCAAATGCCAGGGTAAACGGAATTGCCAATTGAACAATGTCACAGGTACCTTCCCAGTGCGGGGGGTAAAATGGAATGAAGTGTCATCTTCCCACGTCACCACCAAAGATCCGCTCAAGAAGCATTTGAGGACGTATGAGGACCGACTTCCCGTGACTCTACACACCTACTCATGTTCCTAGGAACCTGGTATCATTCTTGCCCCGTCGTGAGAGACAGGCAGTATGATTTCCAATTATTCCTGAAAATGCCAGGGGAATTTTGATATTTTTCCCTGCAAGGCTGTAAATAGTAGGGAGAGAGCATGACACGACTTATTTCCCCATGCCGTAGGGTCTTGGCATAAGGCTAAGATGCACTCCATCCCCTGTCAATCCTTGCGCCATCCCAGAGGGAAGGGTACCACTTTGGGCCACAGGCCTTCCTGGTGCACACGCATAGCAATTGCTCTTCTTTAGGCTTTGCACCGTATATTTGATCCATTCTACCCAGGCATTTGTATCTCCATATCCTGTTTCTCCTTCAAAGGTTTCTCTTAAATCCGATATTTAACACTTATATTTTGAACCTTCCCGGGGCATTTTTTTTTCTACTAATGTTTGTTCATGATCCATAAACCCCACTTACTGAATCATGTACTCCCTGTATTGTAATTAGCAAAGGGTTGCACTGCAGGGACTCACATCCCGGGAGAGATTGCCCTTTAGATGAGGTAATTTTGCTTTTCAACTCTATAACTGTTTATTGCTCACTGTCCATCATCTAATCTCTGTGGTCCAGATAACACTGTACCAGGAGGTGCAATGAGAGCCAGCAACAAAAACTATGCACTTATTTAAATCATCCTTAGACTCCGTCCCCTTGGACACATGTGTTTGTTTTCGTAACTCAATTCTCTTTAGCTCTTCCATCCCCACAATTAAGGATCTGGCAAGCATCTACTCAAATTGTTAGGGAACCTTCAGTTTCAGCGATGTTAATGTTAAGTAACCCATTTGTAAATTCTACATCATACAGGATTAATAATCCCCCCAAATTTCCATTTCATTTTCATCTCTGTATCTTTAGTCGAAGGGGGTCGTCAGCTGTCAGTACTTGCCACTCATCATTGTCCTTTGGAGGTCCGATTGGCCCTTTAATCCATGTGTAATGAGCCCACCACCCTTTCTCGGCTGGTTGTGCTGCTGTCTCGGTGATCAGCAGAACTTGAAATGCTCCGTCCCAATCTGGCTGAAGCTTAGTTTCCTTCCAGGATTTGACCAGGACCCGGTTTCCAGGCTGAAACTTGTGAGCTGCAAACTCTAAAGGCAGAGTTTGTGCTAGAAGGCCTTGGTGCCTGAGAGAAGATAGAAAAGAAGACAACCCGAGTATACAGTTTTTGAGAAACATATCCTTAGTTCCAGCTGTGGGGTCCATCTGCTATTTCTGCCCAGGTATGGTAGCCCAAAGAGCATTTCATAAGGTGAAACTCCTGTATCCTTGTGAGAGGCAGTTCTGATTCTCAGCAAGGCTATAGGTAGACATCTAGTCCAGGATAATTTAGTTTCTAACACTAATTTTGACAATTGCTTCTTTGAGGTCTGGTTCATCATTTCTCCTTTTCCAGATGAAGGGGGATGCCAGGGAGTATGAAAATCCCAAGATATCTCCAAACTGTCCATTAGTCTTTGCAGTACCCTGGAGGCAAAATGATCTGAGCCTTGGTCTGAGCCTGTATTTTCCACTATTCCATATCTAGGAATAATTTGTTTTAAAATCACTTTTGCTACCACTGCCACCGTGGCAGCGCTCGGAGGGAAAGCTTCTACCCTCCCGCTAAGGTGATCAACCAACACTAGTATGTATTCAATTCGACCAGCTACAGGTAAATCAACTTGAGTATTTCGAAAGGGTTGTAAACTTGGACTCTGCCCTCCTGCAGGCTGCTTTCTAAGTGCCTTTTTATTAATTTTGTTACAAACCACCCATCTTTCACAAATTTGCTTGGCTATAGCATAAATTCCAGTACACCCATATTTTCGTAACACTATGTCACACATTTCTCGTGTTCCCCAATAACTCTCCTGATGTAAAATTGCTAATACCTCCCACACGATTTGCTTATTTAACATTTCTCTACCATCTGGGAGTACCCATTTCCCACTCTGTTCCCTGGCTCCTAATTCTCGGCGGACTTCTTTTTATTTTTCATTGAGAACTGGAGTTTCTTGCAGGGCCAGGACCTCGGGCGTGAGATAACTTAGAGTTATTGCTTCAGGTTTTAAGGCTGCTTCTCGGGCCATTTCATCTGCTAACTGATTTCCCCTGGCACAAAAGGAGTTTCCCCTCTGATGTCCATTAACATGTACTACGGCCACTTCTATTAGTGACGTCAGATTACGTGACGCTTGTCCAATAGTTCTTCATGAACCAATTCTTCCCCTTTGCTATTAATTAGACCTCGTTCTTCCCAGATTTTCCCAAAGGTGTGCACTACTCCAAATGCACATCTAGAATCATAACAGGTGGTACCTTCTTTTCCTTCCAACATTTGCAGTGCCTGATTCAGACTCAAAACAGAAAATGGTGGCAGCAGGGGCACCAAGATCACCTCAAAACAGAAAATGGTGGCAGCAGGGGCACCAAGATCACCTCAAAACAGAAAATGGTGGCAGCAGGGGCACCAAGATCACCTCAGGACTCAGAATGGCGGCCAGAGAGGAGGCAGGATCACCTCACGACAAAGACAGACCTTGTCCCCGGTGCAAAATCCGGCACTTGCCCTTGTTAAATTTCATGTGGTTGGTGATTGCCCAATTCTCCGATTTGTCCAGATGCCTCTGCAGGGCCTCTCTGCCCTCCAGAGTGTCAACAGCTCCTCCCAATTTTGTGTCATCGGTGAACTTACTTAGTATTCCCCCAAGTCCGGGGTCCAACTCATTAATAAAGACATTAAAGAGTCCTGGCCCTAAGATGGATCCCTGTGGAACCCGCTGGTGACTGGTCGCCAGCCAGACATGACCCCATTTAACTAGAACCCTTGGAGCACGGCCTGTCGGCCAATTGCTCACCCACTGTATTGTGTGTTTATCCAGCCGTGTGCTGGACATCTTGTCCAGGAAGATACTGTGAGCGATACTATCAAAAGCTTTTCTGAAATCCAAAAAGATCACGTCAATGCGCTTCTCTTGGTCAGCTAGGTGGGTAACCCTGGGGTAGAAAGAAATTAAGTTGGTCAAGCAGGACTTTCCCCTCATGAACCCGTGCTGGCTGGGACCAATGACTGTGTTGTCGTTCAGATGTTTTTCAATAACTCCCAGAATAATCTCCATGGTTTTGCCAGGCACAGGAGTGAGGCTGACGGGCCTGTAGTTGCCAGGGTCTCTTGCCTTTCTTGTAGACTGGGACAACGTTTGCAGCTTCCAGCCTTCCGGGACCTCTCCAGATTCCCAGGAGCGATGAAAAATCACAGGCAGAGGTCTCCCTATGACACGAGCCAGCTCTTTAAGCACCCTTGGATGAACCCCATCAGGCCCCATCAACTTGTAGGGATCTACTGGAGGAGCACACCCCGTACAAGTCCCGGATTGATTGGGAGTTTATTGTTCGCTCTAGCCCAGGGCTAGGGAAGCCCCCGAGCCCATCTTCGGTGTTGAAGACCGAGGCAAAGAAAGTATTAACGTTCTTGGCTTTATCTGTGTCCGTGTTAGTAAGTCCAGTCCACACTTCTTCAGCTTAGCCGTGAGGATGCTGTGGGAGACGGTGTCAAATGCTTTACTGAAGTCAAGGTAGACCACATCCACCGCTCTGCCTTCATCAGTCCACCTTGTTATGTCTTCATAAAAGGCTATGAGGTTGGCCAAGCATGACTTCCCCTTGGTGAAGCCATGTTGACTGCCCCTGATGACCCTCTTATCCTTGATATGTCTTAGGATGGCACCAAGGATAAGGTGTTCCATCACTTTCCCAGGGATGGAGGTGAGGCTGACCGGTCTATAGTTGCCCGGGTCCTCCTTCTTGCCCTTTTTGAAGACCGGACTGGCATTTGCTTTCCTCCAGTCCTCAGGCACCTCTCCCGTTTCCCAAGACTTGGCAAAGATGATGGAGAGCGGTCCAGCAATGACTTCAGCCAGCTCCCTCAGCACCCGCGTGTGCATCCCATCTGGACCCATGGATTTATGGATGTCCAGATTGCTTAACTGGTCCCTAACCCAGTCCTCATCAACTGAGGCAAACTCCTCCATTGCCCTGCCTTCCTCTGGGGCCTCAGGGGTACGGGGCTCCTCAGGACAGCCTCCGGCAGAGTAGACAGAGACAAAGAAGGCATTCAGTAATTCTGCCTTCTCTGCATCTTCTGTCACCAGGGCACCCACCCCATTCATCAGTGGGCCTACATTGCCTCTGGTGTTAGTTTTGTCTGCCTTGTATTTGAAGAAGCTCTTTCTGTTGTCCTTGACCCCTCTTGCCAGGTTTAACTCTAAGGAGGCCTTAGCTTTCCTAGTTGCCTCCCTACATCCTTTAACAACAGCCTTATATTCTTCCCAAGTGGCCAGCCCCTCCTTCCATGATTTGTAAACTCTCCTCAATGGCCCCTCCGTCCCATATCAAGATGGGCTTGGAGGCATCCACCCTCCCATGTCTGCCATGCCTCTTCTGCGCCGCAGGACACCCCGCCCGCTCTTTGTCAGCCTGCTGCTGGCTGTCGTCTTCGCTCCGGCTGCTGTGGTGCTCTAGGCCTCCTGGTACGACCTCAAGCTCTTGGAACGCCTCCTGTGTCGTGTGCTGTGTGAGGAGACCTACACCAACCTGGCGTATGCACCGGGAAGGATCCTCCCCGTGGTCAGTGAGGGGCTGCTGCCCTTTTGACCGCTCCCCCCAAAAAAAGCCTTGTCTATCTCCACCTCCGTGTGCTCGGGGGCCTTTGTCGGGGTGCAGGGAGAGGGTCTCGCTCCACATGCCAGTTCCCGCACCCTCCAGGCAGGGTCCAGTCTCATTTTGGAAAAAAACACCACTGTCCCCCGCCCCTCACAGTTTCCCTGGCCTCATTGCGCCGCATCCCACGAGGCCCGTTCCAGCGATCTCGTAGCCGGTGGGCTGTCCCCAAGGCCCTGTCCCTGCTGACCCCACAGCCAGCGGCCGGCACAGCCTCAGCTGCTCCCTGCCAGCTTCTGCAGCCGCTCGCAGGTCTCGCTGCCAAGCAGAAAGGGTCTGTTGGATGGAGACTGGAGCCACTTGGCCTGCAACTCTGGAATGCAGCACCGCTGCACGCAGCTGCTGGCAGGGCTGCAGCACGTGGGTCACTGCCTGGCTGCCGTGTGCCCCCAGCCCTTCTTCCTCCTGGTGTCCCCGCCGTGGGTCAGCAGCTACGGCTCTCTGAGCACGAGGGACAACCCTTCCTCTTGGGAGGCTGCAAGCACGGTGTCTGTCCAGGCTAGAGCAGAGGGCTAGTCTATAATCTTCCCCTTCCTGAGCTGTAGTTGCCCCCCGGGGCTGGATGCTGGATCCAAACGGGGGCTGGATGCTTGAGCCCTGTGCTGGAGCCCACACGGTGTGGCCGTCCACGCACATGTGCACACCAGCGGTAGACGCGTGTGTGAGTGGGTGTCTGTGTGTGCCTGCTGGGAGTCCCTGCGCAGCCCGGCTCCTGCTTGGCCCTGGGGTGGGCAGCTGAGGCAGCCGGATGGCCGAGGAACAGGCAAAGCCCACAGGGAGCTGCCGACACATTGCGCCCGCAGTCGCTCCTGCCCGTGCGCTAAGAGCGGTGCTGAGAGTGATGCCGGTGGCCGTGGCTGGACCCACACCAGCTCCGGGCACCAGCCGCAGGGAGGTGATGGCCGTGCCACAGTGGGCAGCGGTGTAGGGGGCTGCTGCGGGGAGGGTCGAGGCAGGGAGAGGGGGAAGCTTGCGGGGTGTAAGGAACTTTTGACAAAGAAATGTTGTTTTTACAAAACTGGGGACCTGGCGCCTGACCCCAGCTGGGGGGAATGACCATGAAACGTCAGACTATGAATCCTTAATGTAAAACAAAGTCTCTTCAAAGTAATCCCGGAATGCATACTGATTCCTGTATTTCAAAAAGTTAATCTAGAGGGAAGATTAGCCAAGGAGCCAAACCCCCATATTTTAAAGAGATCGATAAGGGGAAGGGGGTTGTCAGAATTAGATGAATGAAATACGCAAACCGAGGCAGGCGTCGGGTGGTCTGTAAACCCTGCAGTACCAACCAATGGGGAACAGGAGAGGGAATTTGCGGCCGGGATTTTGGGGGGATGTGAGGGCTTTTTGCCCTATACTTTGTGTCTACGTTTAGGTAGAACACCTGGTCTTTCAAAATCGTTACTAAAATATGCTTTGCTGAGAGATCCTACCTGGGCCTGTAAAATTTGCAAAATAATTGTTTCCTACACAGGGGAAACTTGGGGTGCTTGCAGGGACCTGTTCGTGGGGTGCAGCTCGCAACAAGGTGCCACAAGGACAGAAATTGTCCCCCCCATTAGTCCCAGATTCCTCTGGGGTGGCCCCCCGGCGTGGACTCCCCTCTCCTTGCTGAGCCGGGGGGTATCCTGGTGTCCAGGGCTTTATGTATTTGAAACAGGGTGGATTTAGGGGGAGCAGCCCCATGCCCCCCAAACAGACACTGCTGAGGTGAAGGTGTGACCCCGCTCCATGCCGGGGGGAAATTTATTTGCTGGTTTGCTTTATAAAGGTTGGGGGGGTGTCGCTGCTTCTGGGTTTTGCTTTTTGATGCTGTTGGTATCAAGGGGACCCCAAAATCGTCCTCCCCCACTGCTGCCTCCCTATGCCACTGCACAGAACACTATAGAGACCAAAGATGGGGGACATGAGGTGACACCCCCCTGCCCCCAGGCCCCCTCTGTTGCTGGGAGGGGAGGTTCCAAGCCATAGTCACGGTGACCTCAATGCTGGGGGGGGCCCTGCCCTGTGCCCCTCCCTGCCCCAACACCCCACCAGCAGCTTTGGGGCGTATCACACCCCGACTGCCCCTGGGACCAAACTGCTCCCCCCAAAATGTCTGTTACTGACAGCAGCTCCTCCCTGCCCCCTCCAAATTCTCTCCCCATCTTGGGGGTGCACAGCCCTCTCGGGAAGGGGGGGTTGTTACACTACACGGGTCAGTGCCCACCCTGGGCAGCACTTTTCACCTGTTATTTATTCCTTTGCATTTACACCAGGGTCCAAGATGTCCCCTCACAACGTTTACAGCCCACTCGAGACCCCCGAGCCCCAGGGTGGGGGGCACGGGATTGTTGCAAAACAAAAAGAGATGGAAATTTGGTGCGGGTTCCTGGTGTGGTGTGGGGGAGGGTGTGGGGACACCTCCATGGGGAGGAGACCCTTGGGGTGATGTGGGGACCACCCTGGCATGATGAGGGGCACCCCCTACCTGGCACTGGTGGAGACACCCCCTGTTGGTGATTGGGGGGCACCCCTGAGGGTGATGGGTGATGCCCTTCCTGGGGACCCCCCTTAGTGACAAGGGGGGACACTACTGGGGTAACAGGAGCAGTGGGGGACATGCCCGGGGGACTGAAACCCCCAGGGACAATGGGGAGCCCTCCCTGGGGTGGTGGGCAGCACTGTGTACCGCTGGCACCCAATGGGCCCCATCACTCAGTGCCTGCAGCCCCCACCCTCCCTGGCCCTCCCAGCCCGTCTGCAAAGCAGAAGCCCGTGGGCTCCCCCACCCCAAAGGGCTTCCCAGGGCTCGCTTCATCTCCCTTGGACTGCCCGAGACTCCCAAAGTATCTCCTTGGCTCCCCAGGACACCCCAGGTTTGCCCAGTCCCCAGGGCTCACCTTGTGCCCTAAAGTCGCCCAGGAAACACCTCAGCTCCCCAGTGCAGCTCAGGCCTCGCTTCGTCCCCCCAGGGCTCCCCATTTTTCACCAGGACTCAGCTTGGCTCCCCAAGGTTCCCCAGCCTTCTCAAGGATTTTCCATCTGCTCCCCACGGTACCCCAGGACTTCCCTGGTATCCCCAGGGCTCCTCTCTAGGGCTCTCCTCCATTCCCCAGGGCTCCCCTGTCCTCCCGAGGGATCGCCTCAGATCCTCAGGGCTCCGCAGTCCTCGCCTTGGTTCCCACTTCTCCCCAGTCCACTCTAGGACTCATCTGGGCTCCCCAGTCATTTGCAGATCTCTTGCCCATCTCACAGAGCTCCCCTGTTCTGCCGAGGCCTCGCCTCAGCTCCCTGGGCCTCACCAGTCTTTTCCACGACTCACATCAGCTCACCCGGGTCCCGGCCGCCCTGGCCCTGGCTCACCTCCCAGTGCCCTGGGACTGACTGGAGGGGCCTGTTCCCACCATGGCTCCCCAAAATGTGTCCCGCTTGCTTTGCAGAGGAAGCAGTGGTCAGAGGTGAGAGAAGCTGTTCAGGAGCAGGTTGAGGTCAAGACGTTACTGGGGTACGCCTCCTCAGGGCTCCCCATTCTTCATCAGGACTCACCTTGGCTCCCCAGGGTTCCCCAGCCCTCCCATGGATTTTGACTGGGCTCCCCAGGGTATCCCAGTCCTCCCCAGGACTTCCCTTGGATCCCCTGGGCTCTCCTCAGTTCCACAAGGCTCCCAGTCCTCACGTTCCTTCCCAGAGCACCCCAGCATTTTGCAGATCTTTGCTCATCTCACTGAGCTCCCCAGTTCTGCCAAGGCCTTCCCTCAGCTCCCTGGGCCTCACCAGTCTTTCCCAGGACTCGCATCAGCTCCCCAGGGCTCTGCAGTCTCCCTCAGGGTTCTCCTCGGCTCCCCACTCCTCCTCTAGGCTTGTTTCAGTTCCCCAGTGCTCACTATGGCTGCCCAGTCCTCACCTTGGACCCTCAGGCCTCCCCAGGCTTTGCCTCAGCTCCACAGGGCTCCCCACTCCTCCCTACGGCTCCCCTCGGCACTCCAGAGCTCCTCAGTCCCCCCTCGGGCTCGCTTCGGCTCCCCAGTTCTTCCCAGAGTTTCCCTTTTCTCCCCTGTGTTCCCCAGTATTCCACAGGAGTTGCCTCAGCTCCCCGGGGCTCCCTAAGTCCTCCCCACATCTCACCTTGTCACCCCAAGGCTCTACAGCACTCCCCAGGGATTTGCCTCCACTTCCCAGGGCTCCCCAGCTGTCCCTAGGGTTTGACTCAGCTCTGCAGTGATCCCCATTCCGTCCCAGGGCTCACCTCATTTCCCCAGCACTCCCCACTCCTCACCAGGGCTCTCTACACTTCCCTTGGTCTCCCCAGTTCTCCCCACGTCTCACGTAGCTTCTCCAGGGCTGTCCAGTCCTCCCCAGGACTCACTTTGGTTCCCCAGAGCTCCCCAGTGCAGCCCAGGGCTTCTCAGATCTCCCAAGGCCTCCACTCAGCTCATTAGGGCTCCCCAAGGATTCCCCAGGGTTCACCTCAACTGCCCACAGCTCCCTATTCTTCTCCAGTGCTCCCAGAGCTCCCCAGTCCTCCCCAGGCACAGAAGTGTTGACGGAGCAGAACTCTCTGCATCACCTGAACCTCACCCAGGCTGCGACACTTGAATGCGCTGCATGGAATGTCCGTGCACCAGGAGCGGGTGCTGAGAGTGATGCCCTGTTTCTCCGGTGGCCGTGGCTGGACCCCACATCAGCTCTTGGCACCAGCCCCAGGGAAGCGATGGCCGTGTCACAGTGGGCAGCGGTGGCTATGTCACCATGATGTCACGGCGGGCCTGTGACACGGGTGCCCTGGCGAGTATAAAGGGGGCTGCTCCCAGAGGTGGGGGAGCATTTGGAGTTCTCCTCCAAATGGTGCTGAGCAGGAGTTTGGAGAGTACTCACCAGAAATCCGTGGCGGGTGGCCAGAGCTGCAGAGCAATGGTGCTGGCCCCAGGACACCCGGGTGCCGGCCGCCCTGGCCCTGGCTCACCTCCCAGTGCCCTGGGACTGACTGGAGGGGCCTGTTCCCACCATGGCTCCCCGCAATGTGTCCCGCTTGCTTTGCAGAGGACTCAGTGGTCAGAGCTGAGAGAAGCTGTCCGGGAGCAGGTTGAGGTCAAGAAGGTACTGGGGACAGGAGGGACGAGGACCCAATAAGTTTGTGGCGGCGCGGACTCTTGACAGGGCCCTTTGCTTCTGCAGCTGCTGACGAAGAAGCTCCAGCACCTCCAGGAGAGATGGGAACGTGTCCAAGAGCCAACAGCTCTGTGAGTGGCCATGGAGCCCTGAGTGAATCTTGGGGCGGTGGGGTTGGGTGTGCTGAGCAGTTTGGGCTCCTGGCCACTCCTCCATCCTGCTCTGGAGAGCCCTTGTCTTCTCCTAAGTGGCTCAAAGCACTTCTCAGCAACTTGGGAGTCCTGGAAGCCACTCTGCACAACTCTGAGCAGCTCCCAAGCTCTCCTACATGCCCCCCAAGCCAGGGGCAGGACGGGTGGGGTGGGTCTGTGCAGTGCTGGGATGCCGGTGGTGCCCGGTGCCAGCCCCAGCAGAGGCTGGGCAGCACCCTGGCTCCCTGTTGGCCAAGCAGGGGGTCGTCACGTCGGCCGAGGTCTCTTCTCACAGCCCAGAACCCTGTGGTGTCCGTAGCAGAGGGAAGACGGCGCAGGGAAACGACCCAGACGAGGTGCTGCTACAGGAGATGGTGGCCGTGCGGCTGGTAGGACAGACAGCCCGGCTGCGGGCCTTGGGCAGGGAAGGGTCTGCATGGTGCCTGGGGAACATTGAATGGGGGAGCAGGTGTCAGCGGGGATGAGGGAGGGGGTCTGAGCCCCCAAACCTCGTCCCCCTGGCACAGCCCAACACATGTCCCTGCTGTGCCTTGGCCTGTAGGAGGAGCAGCTGGCATCGAGGTGGCACCGGAGCACTTCTTGGCTGAGGTGGGTTGCTTGAGGGGCTCGGGGTGCCAGGACTCTTCCCTACGCAGTGGGATGCCCGTGCCTGTGGTCCAAGGGTGTTGAGTAGCTCTGGACTAGTCTGGGGTGAAAGCTTTCTGTGGTTTTTCCTCCCTAGCATGGGTGACACATAGCGGGGATTTTGGGGCCCAGTGGACAGACGCACAGTACAACTGAGAGAGATGCCCGTGCCTCGAACCCCAGTCCTGAGCAGGGAGCGTTGTGCCCAGCACGGTGCAAGGTCCCATGGTGCCGTTCAAAGAGGGTGGCTGGAAGAGCTAAGACCAATTTGCCCCTCTGCTCTGTCTGACCCCTCTCTCCTGTCCCTCAGGAGACTTCTTGTGTTCCTCGCCTTCCTGCAGATCGCCGTCCTCATCGTGGTCCTGCTGAACACGGACGTCCTTAATAACCTTGTCCTACCACGCAAGCTGGCAGCTGCCTTCGGGAGCCGCCCAGCAAATCCCCGATCTTTTGAAATGAATCTAGAAAGAGAATAAAGAAATCGGTGATTGCAGGACACGTGTGTGACCTTGTCAACTCACGTCAGCTGATGGGTCGGAGGGAGGTGGCTGCTGCTTTCCCTGCTGTCTGTGCTCTCCCCTGGACGGCTCTGCCTGTGCACCTCTGTGTGCCCAGTACAGGTTCACGAGAAGACGGGGAGTCACAAAGAGCACCTGCAGGCGCAAGAGCTCTTTTAGGAAGAACAATAAAACAGAGGAGAGATGTGGCAGCTCGACTTGCGTATGTCGGTCTCAGCCCTTCTGTGATTCAAAGGAAACTCCTCTGCTTTCATGCTGAAGAGATTTATATCCAGGCGCTCACTGCCTTCCCAAAATACTACGCACAGAGGCATGAGTGAGGTAGCTCCACATGATGCGAATACCATGGGAAGCGAGCGTGGTCGTTGTGGCTCCCCGTCTTCCCCTGAACCTGTCCTCTCTAAGTACGGGTGCACAGGCAGAGCGTCTTAGAAGGAAAGCAACAGCCGCCTCCCTCCAACCGGTCACCTGGCGTCCATTGATGCCCCTCCAGCTGCTGAAGCTCCTGGCAGTTGTGTTCTAAGCAGCGCACAACAGGACGGTTCAGGGAAGAGGAGTCGCACAGAGGCACAGAGGCCCTGACACAGCCCCGGCCACCACAGCCGGGGGAACACGGGAAGAGGAGGGGACACTGACCTCCATGCCGAGCTGCTCCATGCTTTCCTGCAGCTCCTGCTGCTTCTTCCCAGGACACTGCTGTGCCTCCCTCTGCCTTTCCCTCAAAGAGCTCTGCCTGGAAGAGGAGAGGGAACAGGAACGGCTCCAGGAGGGCCAGGGGCTGGAGGAGAACCCCCATGGTGACACCGGCCAGGGCCCAACGTCACAGCGCCCAGTGTTCCCCCCGCAGCCCACGCCTGAGTTCCTGTCCCACACAGTGGCCCCAGCCACACGAGTGACGGTCACTCCTCCCACCCCCTTCCCCAAAGCCATCTTGCTGCGCCTGCACACCCACATCAGGGTTCCCTGTGCAGCGCAGCCAACAGCCCGGGGGATCTCCAGAGGCCCAGTCCCTCCGCCGCGGACACATATTGACGGGGCAAGTTCACCTGCGTGTGTGTTCCCCTCCCTCCCTGCCCCGCACCCCCCATCACACCCCAGCCTCCCCGCTGGTCACCTGCAAGTGCTCCTGTGGGACACGAGGGGACGAGGAGCAGCCAGCAGGCCACCCGCGCACTCCAGCCGCAGCGCTCCGCCCCGCGCCGGCCCCTCCCGGCTGCCCTCGGGCGCTGCCTTTGCTCCGCGGCCTCTCCCGTAGCCAGCCCTGCAGGCAGCGGGGCCGGGGCCGGGCACAGGGACCCCCAGGCCCCGCCCTGCCCGTGCTCCGCCGCCCAACACACTCTGCACCGAGCCCTCCAGCACGGCCACCCACCCGCAGCTACTCAACCAACCAGGGCGCTCTCCCTTCTGCTCCACCAATGAGCGAGCCGCTGCTGCGCCCAGGGGCGGGGCCGGCCCGGGAGCTGCCTGTGCTACCTGACTGCGGGGCGGGCACATCCGGGCTCCTCAGCGGCGGCCCCGCCAGGGCGGCCCTGGCCCCTGGGGCCCGGGCGGAGCGGGATTGTAGGGAGCAGCGGTTTTGCAAAGAGAATGGGCCCAGGCAGGGTCTCTCAGCAAAGCATATTTTAATAACGATATTGCAACACCGGGTGTTCTACCTAAAGGCAGGCACACCTAATAGGGAAAAAGCCCCTGCTTATATCGCCCCAAACTCCCGGCGCAACGTCCCTCCCCTGCTCCCCATTGGTTGGTACTTCAGGGTTTACAGACCACCCGACGCCTGCCTCAGTTTACATACCATACCCTTCCCTTATCAATCTGTTTAAGATACGGATTCCTGGTACTTTGGCTACCCTTCCCCCTAAATTAACTTGTAAGTCAGGTATATACAGGTATCAGTATATATTGCGGGAAGAGGCCGTGTTTGACATGAAGGATTCATAGTTGCATGTCTCTCGGTCCTTCCCCCGTGCTGGGGTGAGGCGCCAGGTCCTCGGTTATGTAAAAACAACGGTTCTTCGGTAAACGTTCCTTACAACTTTCCTCCTCTCCTTCGTTTTACTTTTGTTGGTTTTGCATTATCTTATGATACAGTCTAGTAGGTGGCTTCAAGCTGGGACAACATAATTTCACATTTTTCTTCAGGAGTTATGCATTCAGCATTGCTTCTTTCTTCTTGTTCTTTCAGCAGCATCATTTGATCTGAGTATGGCAGTGGCCCTAAAGGCATTTGCTTTGATAGAGCTGCCTCAATAAGGCGTTGAACAAGTCCTCGGACACACGGAACGATGCAGCATGCTACAGAAATTAGTGCTCCTGCTGCTACGATTAAAGAAGTCAAAACAGATACTATCATTTCTTTCCATTTTCCAAACCAAGATTCTAACAATCCCGTGTGTGGACTATCTATTCCTGAATTCTCAGCCAATTCTTCTGCTGAAGTTGTGGGTCCTTGCAAAGCTCTGGTTACACATACACCATCTTTTTCTGCCAACATCATCTCTAGGACCATGTTATTTTCCCATGCCGTTCTATTGGTAGCATCTAATAGTTCAGTGATTCCTTTAACTGCTTGTCTAGTATAACTTATAAATCGTTTGCTGTAATAAATGCTATTTATCCAGCCTGCATTCTGGTTTATAGTTACTCACCAGAGTAAAAAGGATTCAAAACCCACTGTTACTTGATTTCTTGCTTTGCGTTCGTTGGGGACCCCTCCGGAGACCCCAATCGAATCGACATAAACTCTGTCATCAAAGGAAAACCCTGAACTCCTTTTTCTGTTGCCCTGATGAATCACAGTGTTCAAATGCCAGGGTAAACGGAATTGCCAATTGAACAATGTCACAGGTACCTTCCCAGTGCGGGGGGTAAAATGGAATGAAGTGTCATCTTCCCACGTCACCACCAAAGATCCGCTCAAGAAGCATTTGAGGACGTATGAGGACCGACTTCCCGTGACTCTACACACCTACTCATGTTCCTAGGAACCTGGTATCATTCTTGCCCCGTCGTGAGAGACAGGCAGTATGATTTCCAATTATTCCTGAAAATGCCAGGGGAATTTTGATATTTTTCCCTGCAAGGCTGTAAATAGTAGGGAGAGAGCATGACACGACTTATTTCCCCATGCCGTAGGGTCTTGGCATAAGGCTAAGATGCACTCCATCCCCTGTCAATCCTTGCGCCATCCCAGAGGGAAGGGTACCACTTTGGGCCACAGGCCTTCCTGGTGCACACGCATAGCAATTGCTCTTCTTTAGGCTTTGCACCGTATATTTGATCCATTCTACCCAGGCATTTGTATCTCCATATCCTGTTTCTCCTTCAAAGGTTTCTCTTAAATCCGATATTTAACACTTATATTTTGAACCTTCCCGGGGCATTTTTTTTTCTACTAATGTTTGTTCATGATCCATAAACCCCACTTACTGAATCATGTACTCCCTGTATTGTAATTAGCAAAGGGTTGCACTGCAGGGACTCACATCCCGGGAGAGATTGCCCTTTAGATGAGGTAATTTTGCTTTTCAACTCTATAACTGTTTATTGCTCACTGTCCATCATCTAATCTCTGTGGTCCAGATAACACTGTACCAGGAGGTGCAATGAGAGCCAGCAACAAAAACTATGCACTTATTTAAATCATCCTTAGACTCCGTCCCCTTGGACACATGTGTTTGTTTTCGTAACTCAATTCTCTTTAGCTCTTCCATCCCCACAATTAAGGATCTGGCAAGCATCTACTCAAATTGTTAGGGAACCTTCAGTTTCAGCGATGTTAATGTTAAGTAACCCATTTGTAAATTCTACATCATACAGGATTAATAATCCCCCCAAATTTCCATTTCATTTTCATCTCTGTATCTTTAGTCGAAGGGGGTCGTCAGCTGTCAGTACTTGCCACTCATCATTGTCCTTTGGAGGTCCGATTGGCCCTTTAATCCATGTGTAATGAGCCCACCACCCTTTCTCGGCTGGTTGTGCTGCTGTCTCGGTGATCAGCAGAACTTGAAATGCTCCGTCCCAATCTGGCTGAAGCTTAGTTTCCTTCCAGGATTTGACCAGGACCCGGTTTCCAGGCTGAAACTTGTGAGCTGCAAACTCTAAAGGCAGAGTTTGTGCTAGAAGGCCTTGGTGCCTGAGAGAAGATAGAAAAGAAGACAACCCGAGTATACAGTTTTTGAGAAACATATCCTTAGTTCCAGCTGTGGGGTCCATCTGCTATTTCTGCCCAGGTATGGTAGCCCAAAGAGCATTTCATAAGGTGAAACTCCTGTATCCTTGTGAGAGGCAGTTCTGATTCTCAGCAAGGCTATAGGTAGACATCTAGTCCAGGATAATTTAGTTTCTAACACTAATTTTGACAATTGCTTCTTTGAGGTCTGGTTCATCATTTCTCCTTTTCCAGATGAAGGGGGATGCCAGGGAGTATGAAAATCCCAAGATATCTCCAAACTGTCCATTAGTCTTTGCAGTACCCTGGAGGCAAAATGATCTGAGCCTTGGTCTGAGCCTGTATTTTCCACTATTCCATATCTAGGAATAATTTGTTTTAAAATCACTTTTGCTACCACTGCCACCGTGGCAGCGCTCGGAGGGAAAGCTTCTACCCTCCCGCTAAGGTGATCAACCAACACTAGTATGTATTCAATTCGACCAGCTACAGGTAAATCAACTTGAGTATTTCGAAAGGGTTGTAAACTTGGACTCTGCCCTCCTGCAGGCTGCTTTCTAAGTGCCTTTTTATTAATTTTGTTACAAACCACCCATCTTTCACAAATTTGCTTGGCTATAGCATAAATTCCAGTACACCCATATTTTCGTAACACTATGTCACACATTTCTCGTGTTCCCCAATAACTCTCCTGATGTAAAATTGCTAATACCTCCCACACGATTTGCTTATTTAACATTTCTCTACCATCTGGGAGTACCCATTTCCCACTCTGTTCCCTGGCTCCTAATTCTCGGCGGACTTCTTTTTATTTTTCATTGAGAACTGGAGTTTCTTGCAGGGCCAGGACCTCGGGCGTGAGATAACTTAGAGTTATTGCTTCAGGTTTTAAGGCTGCTTCTCGGGCCATTTCATCTGCTAACTGATTTCCCCTGGCACAAAAGGAGTTTCCCCTCTGATGTCCATTAACATGTACTACGGCCACTTCTATTAGTGACGTCAGATTACGTGACGCTTGTCCAATAGTTCTTCATGAACCAATTCTTCCCCTTTGCTATTAATTAGACCTCGTTCTTCCCAGATTTTCCCAAAGGTGTGCACTACTCCAAATGCACATCTAGAATCATAACAGGTGGTACCTTCTTTTCCTTCCAACATTTGCAGTGCCTGATTCAGACTCAAAACAGAAAATGGTGGCAGCAGGGGCACCAAGATCACCTCAAAACAGAAAATGGTGGCAGCAGGGGCACCAAGATCACCTCAAAACAGAAAATGCTGGCAGCAGGGGCACCAAGATCACCTCAGGACTCAGAATGGCGGCCAGAGAGGAGGCAGGATCACCTCACGACAAAGACAGACCTTGTCCCCGGTGCAAAATCCGGCACTTGCCCTTGTTAAATTTCATGTGGTTGGTGATTGCCCAATTCTCCGATTTGTCCAGATGTCTCTGCAGGGCCTCTCTGCCCTCCAGAGTGTCAACAGCTCCTCCCAATTTTGTGTCATCGGTGAACTTACTTAGTATTCCCCCAAGTCCGGGGTCCAACTCATTAATAAAGACATTAAAGAGTCCTGGCCCTAAGATGGATCCCTGTGGAACCCGCTGGTGACTGGTCGCCAGCCAGACATGACCCCATTTAACTAGAACCCTTGGAGCACGGCCTGTCGGCCAATTGCTCACCCACTGTATTGTGTGTTTATCCAGCCGTGTGCTGGACATCTTGTCCAGGAAGATACTGTGAGCGATACTATCAAAAGCTTTTCTGAAATCCAAAAAGATCACGTCAATGCGCTTCTCTTGGTCAGCTAGGTGGGTAACCCTGGGGTAGAAAGAAATTAAGTTGGTCAAGCAGGACTTTCCCCTCATGAACCCGTGCTGGCTGGGACCAATGACTGTGTTGTCGTTCAGATGTTTTTCAATAACTCCCAGAATAATCTCCATGGTTTTGCCAGGCACAGGAGTGAGGCTGACGGGCCTGTAGTTGCCAGGGTCACCCCTCTTGCCTTTCTTGTAGACTGGGACAACGTTTGCAGCTTCCAGCCTTCCGGGACCTCTCCAGATTCCCAGGAGCGATGAAAAATCACAGGCAGAGGTCTCCCTATGACACGAGCCAGCTCTTTAAGCACCCTTGGATGAACCCCATCAGGCCCCATCAACTTGTAGGGATCTACTGGAGGAGCACACCCCGTACAAGTCCCGGATTGATTGGGAGTTTATTGTTCGCTCTAGCCCAGGGCTAGGGAAGCCCCCGAGCCCATCTTCGGTGTTGAAGACCGAGGCAAAGAAAGTATTAACGTTCTTGGCTTTATCTGTGTCCGTGTTAGTAAGTCCAGTCCACACTTCTTCAGCTTAGCCGTGAGGATGCTGTGGGAGACGGTGTCAAATGCTTTACTGAAGTCAAGGTAGACCACATCCACCGCTCTGCCTTCATCAGTCCACCTTGTTATGTCTTCATAAAAGGCTATGAGGTTGGCCAAGCATGACTTCCCCTTGGTGAAGCCATGTTGACTGCCCCTGATGACCCTCTTATCCTTGATATGTCTTAGGATGGCACCAAGGATAAGGTGTTCCATCACTTTCCCAGGGATGGAGGTGAGGCTGACCGGTCTATAGTTGCCCGGGTCCTCCTTCTTGCCCTTTTTGAAGACCGGACTGGCATTTGCTTTCCTCCAGTCCTCAGGCACCTCTCCCGTTTCCCAAGACTTGGCAAAGATGATGGAGAGCGGTCCAGCAATGACTTCAGCCAGCTCCCTCAGCACCCGCGTGTGCATCCCATCTGGACCCATGGATTTATGGATGTCCAGATTGCTTAACTGGTCCCTAACCCAGTCCTCATCAACTGAGGCAAACTCCTCCATTGCCCTGCCTTCCTCTGGGGCCTCAGGGGTACGGGGCTCCTCAGGACAGCCTCCGGCAGAGTAGACAGAGACAAAGAAGGCATTCAGTAATTCTGCCTTCTCTGCATCTTCTGTCACCAGGGCACCCACCCCATTCATCAGTGGGCCTACATTGCCTCTGGTGTTAGTTTTGTCTGCCTTGTATTTGAAGAAGCTCTTTCTGTTGTCCTTGACCCCTCTTGCCAGGTTTAACTCTAAGGAGGCCTTAGCTTTCCTAGTTGCCTCCCTACATCCTTTAACAACAGCCTTATATTCTTCCCAAGTGGCCAGCCCCTCCTTCCATGATTTGTAAACTCTCCTCAATGGCCCCTCCGTCCCATATCAAGATGGGCTTGGAGGCATCCACCCTCCCATGTCTGCCATGCCTCTTCTGCGCCGCAGGACACCCCGCCCGCTCTTTGTCAGCCTGCTGCTGGCTGTCGTCTTCGCTCCGGCTGCTGTGGTGCTCTAGGCCTCCTGGTACGACCTCAAGCTCTTGGAACGCCTCCTGTGTCGTGTGCTGTGTGAGGAGACCTACACCAACCTGGCGTATGCACCGGGAAGGATCCTCCCCGTGGTCAGTGAGGGGCTGCTGCCCTTTTGACCGCTCCCCCCAAAAAAAGCCTTGTCTATCTCCACCTCCGTGTGCTCGGGGGCCTTTGTCGGGGTGCAGGGAGAGGGTCTCGCTCCACATGCCAGTTCCCGCACCCTCCAGGCAGGGTCCAGTCTCATTTTGGAAAAAAACACCACTGTCCCCCGCCCCTCACAGTTTCCCTGGCCTCATTGCGCCGCATCCCACGAGGCCCGTTCCAGCGATCTCGTAGCCGGTGGGCTGTCCCCAAGGCCCTGTCCCTGCTGACCCCACAGCCAGCGGCCGGCACAGCCTCAGCTGCTCCCTGCCAGCTTCTGCAGCCGCTCGCAGGTCTCGCTGCCAAGCAGAAAGGGTCTGTTGGATGGAGACTGGAGCCACTTGGCCTGCAACTCTGGAATGCAGCACCGCTGCACGCAGCTGCTGGCAGGGCTGCAGCACGTGGGTCACTGCCTGGCTGCCGTGTGCCCCCAGCCCTTCTTCCTCCTGGTGTCCCCGCCGTGGGTCAGCAGCTACGGCTCTCTGAGCACGAGGGACAACCCTTCCTCTTGGGAGGCTGCAAGCACGGTGTCTGTCCAGGCTAGAGCAGAGGGCTAGTCTATAATCTTCCCCTTCCTGAGCTGTAGTTGCCCCCCGGGGCTGGATGCTGGATCCAAACGGGGGCTGGATGCTTGAGCCCTGTGCTGGAGCCCACACGGTGTGGCCGTCCACGCACATGTGCACACCAGCGGTAGACGCGTGTGTGAGTGGGTGTCTGTGTGTGCCTGCTGGGAGTCCCTGCGCAGCCCGGCTCCTGCTTGGCCCTGGGGTGGGCAGCTGAGGCAGCCGGATGGCCGAGGAACAGGCAAAGCCCACAGGGAGCTGCCGACACATTGCGCCCGCAGTCGCTCCTGCCCGTGCGCTAAGAGCGGTGCTGAGAGTGATGCCGGTGGCCGTGGCTGGACCCACACCAGCTCCGGGCACCAGCCGCAGGGAGGTGATGGCCGTGCCACAGTGGGCAGCGGTGTAGGGGGCTGCTGCGGGGAGGGTCGAGGCAGGGAGAGGGGGAAGCTTGCGGGGTGTAAGGAACTTTTGACAAAGAAATGTTGTTTTTACAAAACTGGGGACCTGGCGCCTGACCCCAGCTGGGGGGAATGACCATGAAACGTCAGACTATGAATCCTTAATGTAAAACAAAGTCTCTTCAAAGTAATCCCGGAATGCATACTGATTCCTGTATTTCAAAAAGTTAATCTAGAGGGAAGATTAGCCAAGGAGCCAAACCCCCATATTTTAAAGAGATCGATAAGGGGAAGGGGGTTGTCAGAATTAGATGAATGAAATACGCAAACCGAGGCAGGCGTCGGGTGGTCTGTAAACCCTGCAGTACCAACCAATGGGGAACAGGAGAGGGAATTTGCGGCCGGGATTTTGGGGGGATGTGAGGGCTTTTTGCCCTATACTTTGTGTCTACGTTTAGGTAGAACACCTGGTCTTTCAAAATCGTTACTAAAATATGCTTTGCTGAGAGATCCTACCTGGGCCTGTAAAATTTGCAAAATAATTGTTTCCTACACAGGGGAAACTTGGGCTGCTTGCAGGGACCTGTTCGTGGGGTGCAGCTCGCAACAAGGTGCCACAAGGACAGAAATTGTCCCCCCCATTAGTTCCAGATTCCTCTGGGGTGGCCCCCCGGCGTGGACTCCCCTCTCCTTGCTGAGCCGGGGGGTATCCTGGTGTCCAGGGCTTTATGTATTTGAAACAGGGTGGATTTAGGGGGAGCAGCCCCATGCCCCCCAAACAGACACTGCTGAGGTGAAGGTGTGACCCCGCTCCATGCCGGGGGGAAATTTATTTGCTGGTTTGCTTTATAAAGGTTGGGGGGGTGTCGCTGCTTCTGGGTTTTGCTTTTTGATGCTGTTGGTATCAAGGGGACCCCAAAATCGTCCTCCCCCACTGCTGCCTCCCTATGCCACTGCACAGAACACTATAGAGACCAAAGATGGGGGACATGAGGTGACACCCCCCTGCCCCCAGGCCCCCTCTGTTGCTGGGAGGGGAGGTTCCAAGCCATAGTCACGGTGATCTCAATGCTGGCGGGGGCCCTGCCCTGTGCCCCTCCCTGCCCCAACACCCCACCAGCAGCTTTGGGGCGTATCACACCCCGACTGCCCCTGGGACCAAACTGCTCCCCCCAAAATGTCTGTTACTGACAGCAGCTCCTCCCTGCCCCCTCCAAATTCTCTCCCCATCTTGGGGGTGCACAGCCCTCTCGGGAAGGGGGGGTTGTTACACTACACGGGTCAGTGCCCGCCCTGGGCAGCACTTTTCACCTGTTATTTACTCCTTTGCATTTACACCAGGGTCCAAGATGTCCCCTCACAACGTTTACAGCCCACTCGAGACCCCTGAGCCCCAGGGTGGGGGGCACGGGATTGTTGCAAAACAAAGAGAGATGGAAATTTGGTGCGGGTTCCTGGTGTGGTGTGGGGGAGGGTGTGGGGACACCTCCATGGGGAGGAGACCCTTGGGGTGATGTGGGGACCACCCTGGCATGATGAGGGGCACCCCCTACCTGGCACTGGTGGAGACACCCCCTGTTGGTGATTGGGGGGCACCCCTGAGGGTGATGGGTGATGCCCTTCCTGGGGACCCCCCCTTAGTGACAAGGGGGGACACTACTGGGGTAACAGGAGCAGTGGGGGACATGCCCGGGGGACTGAAACCCCCAGGGACAATGGGGAGCCCTCCCTGGGGTGGTGGGCAGCACTGTGTACCGCTGGCACCCAATGGGCCCCATCACTCAGTGCCTGCAGCCCCCACCCTCCCTGGCCCTCCCAGCCCGTCTGCAAAGCAGAAGCCCGTGGGCTCCCCCACCCCAAAGGGCTTCCCAGGGCTCGCTTCATCTCCCTTGGACTGCCCGAGACTCCCAAAGTATCTCCTTGGCTCCCCAGGACACCCCAGGTTTGCCCAGTCCCCAGGGCTCACCTTGTGCCCTAAAGTCGCCCAGGAAACACCTCAGCTCCCCAGTGCAGCTCAGGCCTCGCTTCGTCCCCCCAGGGCTCCCCATTTTTCACCAGGACTCAGCTTGGCTCCCCAAGGTTCCCCAGCCTTCTCAAGGATTTTCCATCTGCTCCCCACGGTACCCCAGGACTTCCCTGGTATCCCCAGGGCTCCTCTCTAGGGCTCTCCTCCATTCCCCAGGGCTCCCCTGTCCTCCCGAGGGATCGCCTCAGATCCTCAGGGCTCCGCAGTCCTCGCCTTGGTTCCCACTTCTCCCCAGTCCACTCTAGGACTCATCTGGGCTCCCCAGTCATTTGCAGATCTCTTGCCCATCTCACAGAGCTCCCCTGTTCTGCCGAGGCCTCGCCTCAGCTCCCTGGGCCTCACCAGTCTTTTCCACGACTCACATCAGCTCACCCGGGTCCCGGCCGCCCTGGCCCTGGCTCACCTCCCAGTGCCCTGGGACTGACTGGAGGGGCCTGTTCCCACCATGGCTCCCCAAAATGTGTCCCGCTTGCTTTGCAGAGGAAGCAGTGGTCAGAGGTGAGAGAAGCTGTTCAGGAGCAGGTTGAGGTCAAGACGTTACTGGGGTACGCCTCCTCAGGGCTCCCCATTCTTCATCAGGACTCACCTTGGCTCCCCAGGGTTCCCCAGCCCTCCCATGGATTTTGACTGGGCTCCCCAGGGTATCCCAGTCCTCCCCAGGACTTCCCTTGGATCCCCTGGGCTCTCCTCAGTTCCACAAGGCTCCCAGTCCTCACGTTCCTTCCCAGAGCACCCCAGCATTTTGCAGATCTTTGCTCATCTCACTGAGCTCCCCAGTTCTGCCAAGGCCTTCCCTCAGCTCCCTGGGCCTCACCAGTCTTTCCCAGGACTCGCATCAGCTCCCCAGGGCTCTGCAGTCTCCCTCAGGGTTCTCCTCGGCTCCCCACTCCTCCTCTAGGCTTGTTTCAGTTCCCCAGTGCTCACTATGGCTGCCCAGTCCTCACCTTGGACCCTCAGGCCTCCCCAGGCTTTGCCTCAGCTCCACAGGGCTCCCCACTCCTCCCTACGGCTCCCCTCGGCACTCCAGAGCTCCTCAGTCCCCCCTCGGGCTCGCTTCGGCTCCCCAGTTCTTCCCAGAGTTTCCCTTTTCTCCCCTGTGTTCCCCAGTATTCCACAGGAGTTGCCTCAGCTCCCCGGGGCTCCCTAAGTCCTCCCCACATCTCACCTTGTCACCCCAAGGCTCTACAGCACTCCCCAGGGATTTGCCTCCACTTCCCAGGGCTCCCCAGCTGTCCCTAGGGTTTGACTCAGCTCTGCAGTGATCCCCATTCCGTCCCAGGGCTCACCTCATTTCCCCAGCACTCCCCACTCCTCACCAGGGCTCTCTACACTTCCCTTGGTCTCCCCAGTTCTCCCCACGTCTCACGTAGCTTCTCCAGGGCTGTCCAGTCCTCCCCAGGACTCACTTTGGTTCCCCAGAGCTCCCCAGTGCAGCCCAGGGCTTCTCAGATCTCCCAAGGCCTCCACTCAGCTCATTAGGGCTCCCCAAGGATTCCCCAGGGTTCACCTCAACTGCCCACAGCTCCCTATTCTTCTCCAGTGCTCCCAGAGCTCCCCAGTCCTCCCCAGGCACAGAAGTGTTGACGGAGCAGAACTCTCTGCATCACCTGAACCTCACCCAGGCTGCGACACTTGAATGCGCTGCATGGAATGTCCGTGCACCAGGAGCGGGTGCTGAGAGTGATGCCCTGTTTCTCCGGTGGCCGTGGCTGGACCCCACATCAGCTCTTGGCACCAGCCCCAGGGAAGCGATGGCCGTGTCACAGTGGGCAGCGGTGGCTATGTCACCATGATGTCACGGCGGGCCTGTGACACGGGTGCCCTGGCGAGTATAAAGGGGGCTGCTCCCAGAGGTGGGGGAGCATTTGGAGTTCTCCTCCAAATGGTGCTGAGCAGGAGTTTGGAGAGTACTCACCAGAAATCCGTGGCGGGTGGCCAGAGCTGCAGAGCAATGGTGCTGGCCCCAGGACACCCGGGTGCCGGCCGCCCTGGCCCTGGCTCACCTCCCAGTGCCCTGGGACTGACTGGAGGGGCCTGTTCCCACCATGGCTCCCCGCAATGTGTCCCGCTTGCTTTGCAGAGGACTCAGTGGTCAGAGCTGAGAGAAGCTGTCCGGGAGCAGGTTGAGGTCAAGAAGGTACTGGGGACAGGAGGGACGAGGACCCAATAAGTTTGTGGCGGCGCGGACTCTTGACAGGGCCCTTTGCTTCTGCAGCTGCTGACGAAGAAGCTCCAGCACCTCCAGGAGAGATGGGAACGTGTCCAAGAGCCAACAGCTCTGTGAGTGGCCATGGAGCCCTGAGTGAATCTTGGGGCGGTGGGGTTGGGTGTGCTGAGCAGTTTGGGCTCCTGGCCACTCCTCCATCCTGCTCTGGAGAGCCCTTGTCTTCTCCTAAGTGGCTCAAAGCACTTCTCAGCAACTCGGGAGTCCTGGAAGCCACTCTGCACAACTCTGAGCAGCGCCCAAGCTCTCCTACATGCCCCCCAAGCTAGGGGCGGGACGGGTGGGGTGGGTCTGTGCAGTGCTGGGATGCCGGGGGTGCCTGGTGCCAGCCCCAGCAGAGGCTGGGCAGCACCCTGGCTCCCTGTTGGCCAAGCAGGGGGTCGTCACACCAGCCGAGGTCTCTTCTCACAGCCCAGAACCCTGTGGTGTCCGTAGCAGAGGGAAGACGGCGCAGGGAAACGACCCAGACGAGGTGCTGCTACAGGAGATGGTGGCCGTGCGGCTGGTAGGACAGACAGCCCGGCTGCGGGCCTTGGGCAGGGAAGGGTCTGCATGGTGCCTGGGGAACATTGAATGGGGGAGCAGGTGTCAGCGGGGATGAGGGAGGGGGTCTGAGCCCCCAAACCTCGTCCCCCTGGCACAGCCCAACACATGTCCCTGCTGTGCCTTGGCCTGTAGGAGGAGCAGCTGGCATCGAGGTGGCACCGGAGCACTTCTTGGCTGAGGTGGGTTGCTTGAGGGGCTCGGGGTGCCAGGACTCTTCCCTACGCAGTGGGATGCCCGTGCCTGTGGTCCAAGGGTGTTGAGTAGCTCTGGACTAGTCTGGGGTGAAAGCTTTCTGTGGTTTTTCCTCCCTAGCATGGGTGGACATATAGGGGGGATTTTGGGGCCCAGTGCACAGACGCACAGTAGAACTGAGAGAGATGCCCGTGCCCCGAACCCCAGTCCTGAGCAGGGAGCGTTGTGCCCAGCACGGTGCAAGGTCCCATGGTGCCGTTCAAAGAGGGTGGCTGGAAGAGCTAAGACCAATTTGCCCCTCTGCTCTGTCTGACCCCTCTCTCCTGTCCCCCAGGAGACTTCTTGTGTTCCTCGCCTTCCTGCAGATCGCCGTCCTCATCGTGGTCCTGCTGAACACGGACGTCCTTAATAACTTTATCCTACCACGCAAGCTGGCAGCTGCCTTCGGGAGCCGCCCAGCAAATCCCCGATCTTTTGAAATGAATCTAGAAAGAGAATAAAGAAATCGGTGATTGCAGGACACGTGTGTGACCTTGTCAACTCACGTCAGCTGATGGGTCGGAGGGAGGTGGCTGCTGCTTTCCCTGCTGTCTGTGCTCTCCCCTGGACGGCTCTGCCTGTGCACCTCTGTGTGCCCAGTACAGGTTCACGAGAACACGGGGAGTCACAAAGAGCACCTGCAGGCGCAAGAGCTCTCTCAGGAAGAACAATAAAACAGTGGAGAGATGTGGCAGCTCGACTTGCGTATGTCGGTCTCAGCCCTTCTGTGATTCAAAGGAAACTCCTCTGCTTTCATGCTGAAGAGATTTATATCCAGGCGCTCACTGCCTTCCCAAAATACTACGCACAGAGGCATGAGTGAGGTAGCTCCACATGATGCGAATACCATGGGAAGCGAGCGTGGTTGTTGTGGCTCCCCGTCTTCCCCTGAACCTGTCCTCTCTAAGTACGGGTGCACAGGCAGAGCGTCTTAGAAGGAAAGCAACAGCCACCTCCCTCCAACCGGTCACCTGGCGTTCACTGGTGCCCCTCCAGCTGCTGAAGCTCCTGGCAGTTGTGTTCTAAGCAGCGCACAACAGCACGGTTCAGGGAAGAGGAGTCGCACAGAGGCACAGAGGCCCTGACACAGCCCCGGCCACCACAGCCGGGGGAACACGGGAAGAGGAGGGGACACTGACCTCCATGCCGAGCTGCTCCATGCTTTCCTGCAGCTCCTGCTGCTTCTTCCCAGGACACTGCTGTGCCTCCCTCTGCCTTTCCCTCAAAGAGCTCTGCCTGGAAGAGGAGAGGGAACAGGAACGGCTCCAGGAGGGCCAGGGGCTGGAGGAGAACCCCCATGGTGACACCGGCCAGGGCCCAACGTCACAGCGCCCAGTGTTCCCCCCGCAGCCCACGCCTGAGTTCCTGTCCCACACAGTGGCCCCAGCCACACGAGTGACGGTCACTCCTCCCACCCCCTTCCCCAAAGCCATCTTGCTGCGCCTGCACACCCACATCAGGGTTCCCTGTGCAGCGCAGCCAACAGCCCGGGGGATCTCCAGAGGCCCAGTCCCTCCGCCGCGGACACATATTGACGGGGCAAGTTCACCTGCGTGTGTGTTCCCCTCCCTCCCTGCCCCGCACCCCCCATCACACCCCAGCCTCCCCGCTGGTCACCTGCAAGTGCTCCTGTGGGACACGAGGGGACGAGGAGCAGCCAGCAGGCCACCCGCGCACTCCAGCCGCAGCGCTCCGCCCCGCGCCGGCCCCTCCCGGCTGCCCTCGGGCGCTGCCTTTGCTCCGCGGCCTCTCCCGTAGCCAGCCCTGCAGGCAGCGGGGCCGGGGCCGGGCACAGGGACCCCCAGGCCCCGCCCTGCCCGTGCTCCGCCGCCCAACACACTCTGCACCGAGCCCTCCAGCACGGCCACCCACCCGCAGCTACTCAACCAACCAGGGCGCTCTCCCTTCTGCTCCACCAATGAGCGAGCCGCTGCTGCGCCCAGGGGCGGGGCCGGCCCGGGAGCTGCCTGTGCTACCTGACTGCGGGGCGGGCACATCCGGGCTCCTCAGCGGCGGCCCCGCCAGGGCGGCCCTGGCCCCTGGGGCCCGGGCGGAGCGGGATTGTAGGGAGCAGCGGTTTTGCAAAGAGAATGGGCCCAGGCAGGGTCTCTCAGCAAAGCATATTTTAATAACGATATTGCAACACCGGGTGTTCTACCTAAAGGCAGGCACACCTAATAGGGAAAAAGCCCCTGCTTATATCGCCCCAAACTCCCGGCGCAACGTCCCTCCCCTGCTCCCCATTGGTTGGTACTTCAGGGTTTACAGACCACCCGACGCCTGCCTCAGTTTACATACCATACCCTTCCCTTATCAATCTGTTTAAGATACGGATTCCTGGTACTTTGGCTACCCTTCCCCCTAAATTAACTTGTAAGTCAGGTATATACAGGTATCAGTATATATTGCGGGAAGAGGCCGTGTTTGACATGAAGGATTCATAGTTGCATGTCTCTCGGTCCTTCCCCCGTGCTGGGGGGAGGCGCCAGGTCCTCGGTTATGTAAAAACAACGGTTCTTCGGTAAACGTTCCTTACAACTTTCCTCCTCTCCTTCGTTTTACTTTTGTTGGTTTTGCATTATCTTATGATACAGTCTAGTAGGTGGCTTCAAGCTGGGACAACATAATTTCACATTTTTCTTCAGGAGTTATGCATTCAGCATTGCTTCTTTCTTCTTGTTCTTTCAGCAGCATCATTTGATCTGAGTATGGCAGTGGCCCTAAAGGCATTTGCTTTGATAGAGCTGCCTCAATAAGGCGTTGAACAAGTCCTCGGACACACGGAACGATGCAGCATGCTACAGAAATTAGTGCTCCTGCTGCTACGATTAAAGAAGTCAAAACAGATACTATCATTTCTTTCCATTTTCCAAACCAAGATTCTAACAATCCCGTGTGTGGACTATCTATTCCTGAATTCTCAGCCAATTCTTCTGCTGAAGTTGTGGGTCCTTGCAAAGCTCTGGTTACACATACACCATCTTTTTCTGCCAACATCATCTCTAGGACCATGTTATTTTCCCATGCCGTTCTATTGGTAGCATCTAATAGTTCAGTGATTCCTTTAACTGCTTGTCTAGTATAACTTATAAATCGTTTGCTGTAATAAATGCTATTTATCCAGCCTGCATTCTGGTTTATAGTTACTCACCAGAGTAAAAAGGATTCAAAACCCACTGTTACTTGATTTCTTGCTTTGCGTTCGTTGGGGACCCCTCCGGAGACCCCAATCGAATCGACATAAACTCTGTCATCAAAGGAAAACCCTGAACTCCTTTTTCTGTTGCCCTGATGAATCACAGTGTTCAAATGCCAGGGTAAACGGAATTGCCAATTGAACAATGTCACAGGTACCTTCCCAGTGCGGGGGGTAAAATGGAATGAAGTGTCATCTTCCCACGTCACCACCAAAGATCCGCTCAAGAAGCATTTGAGGACGTATGAGGACCGACTTCCCGTGACTCTACACACCTACTCATGTTCCTAGGAACCTGGTATCATTCTTGCCCCGTCGTGAGAGACAGGCAGTATGATTTCCAATTATTCCTGAAAATGCCAGGGGAATTTTGATATTTTTCCCTGCAAGGCTGTAAATAGTAGGGAGAGAGCATGACACGACTTATTTCCCCATGCCGTAGGGTCTTGGCATAAGGCTAAGATGCACTCCATCCCCTGTCAATCCTTGCGCCATCCCAGAGGGAAGGGTACCACTTTGGGCCACAGGCCTTCCTGGTGCACACGCATAGCAATTGCTCTTCTTTAGGCTTTGCACCGTATATTTGATCCATTCTACCCAGGCATTTGTATCTCCATATCCTGTTTCTCCTTCAAAGGTTTCTCTTAAATCCGATATTTAACACTTATATTTTGAACCTTCCCGGGGCATTTTTTTTTCTACTAATGTTTGTTCATGATCCATAAACCCCACTTACTGAATCATGTACTCCCTGTATTGTAATTAGCAAAGGGTTGCACTGCAGGGACTCACATCCTGGGAGAGATTGCCCTTTAGATGAGGTAATTTTGCTTTTCAACTCTATAACTGTTTATTGCTCACTGTCCATCATCTAATCTCTGTGGTCCAGATAACACTGTACCAGGAGGTGCAATGAGAGCCAGCAACAAAAACTATGCACTTATTTAAATCATCCTTAGACTTCGTCCCCTTGGACACATGTGTTTGTTTTCGTAACTCAATTCTCTTTAGCTCTTCCATCCCCACAATTAAGGATCTGGCAAGCATCTACTCAAATTGTTAGGGAACCTTCAGTTTCAGCGATGTTAATGTTAAGTAACCCATTTGTAAATTCTACATCATACAGGATTAATAATCCCCCCAAATTTCCATTTCATTTTCATCTCTGTATCTTTAGTCGAAGGGGGTCGTCAGCTGTCAGTACTTGCCACTCATCATTGTCCTTTGGAGGTCCGATTGGCCCTTTAATCCATGTGTAATGAGCCCACCACCCTTTCTCGGCTGGTTGTGCTGCTGTCTCGGTGATCAGCAGAACTTGAAATGCTCCGTCCCAATCTGGCTGAAGCTTAGTTTCCTTCCAGGATTTGACCAGGACCCGGTTTCCAGGCTGAAACTTGTGAGCTGCAAACTCTAAAGGCAGAGTTTGTGCTAGAAGGCCTTGGTGCCTGAGAGAAGATAGAAAAGAAGACAACCCGAGTATACAGTTTTTGAGAAACATATCCTTTGTTCCAGCTGTGGGGTCCATCTGCTATTTCTGCCCAGGTATGGTAGCCCAAAGAGCATTTCATAAGGTGAAACTCCTGTATCCTTGTGAGAGGCAGTTCTGATTCTCAGCAAGGCTATAGGTAGACATCTAGTCCAGGATAATTTAGTTTCTAACACTAATTTTGACAATTGCTTCTTTGAGGTCTGGTTCATCATTTCTCCTTTTCCAGATGAAGGGGGATGCCAGGGAGTATGAAAATCCCAAGATATCTCCAAACTGTCCATTAGTCTTTGCAGTACCCTGGAGGCAAAATGATCTGAGCCTTGGTCTGAGCCTGTATTTTCCACTATTCCATATCTAGGAATAATTTGTTTTAAAATCACTTTTGCTACCACTGCCACCGTGGCAGCGCTCGGAGGGAAAGCTTCTACCCTCCCGCTAAGGTGATCAACCAACACTAGTATGTATTCAATTCGACCAGCTACAGGTAAATCAACTTGAGTATTTCGAAAGGGTTGTAAACTTGGACTCTGCCCTCCTGCAGGCTGCTTTCTAAGTGCCTTTTTATTAATTTTGTTACAAACCACCCATCTTTCACAAATTTGCTTGGCTATAGCATAAATTCCAGTACACCCATATTTTCGTAACACTATGTCACACATTTCTCGTGTTCCCCAATAACTCTCCTGATGTAAAATTGCTAATACCTCCCACACGATTTGCTTATTTAACATTTCTCTACCATCTGGGAGTACCCATTTCCCACTCTGTTCCCTGGCTCCTAATTCTCGGCAGACTTCTTTTTATTTTTCATTGAGAACTGGAGTTTCTTGCAGGGCCAGGACCTCGGGCGTGAGATAACTTAGAGTTATTGCTTCAGGTTTTAAGGCTGCTTCTCGGGCCATTTCATCTGCTAACTGATTTCCCCTGGCACAAAAGGAGTTTCCCCTCTGATGTCCATTAACATGTACTACGGCCACTTCTATTAGTGACGTCAGATTACGTGACGCTTGTCCAATAGTTCTTCATGAACCAATTCTTCCCCTTTGCTATTAATTAGACCTCGTTCTTCCCAGATTTTCCCAAAGGTGTGCACTACTCCAAATGCACATCTAGAATCATAACAGGTGGTACCTTCTTTTCCTTCCAACATTTGCAGTGCCTGATTCAGACTCAAAACAGAAAATGGTGGCAGCAGGGGCACCAAGATCACCTCAAAACAGAAAATGGTGGCAGCAGGGGCACCAAGATCACCTCAAAACAGAAAATGGTGGCTGCAGGGGCACCAAGATCACCTCAGGACTCAGAATGGCGGCCAGAGAGGAGGCAGGATCACCTCACGACAAAGACAGACCTTGTCCCCGGTGCAAAATCCGGCACTTGCCCTTGTTAAATTTCATGTGGTTGGTGATTGCCCAATTCTCCGATTTGTCCAGATGTCTCTGCAGGGCCTCTCTGCCCTCCAGAGTGTCAACAGCTCCTCCCAATTTTGTGTCATCGGTGAACTTACTTATTATTCCCCCAAGTCCAGAGTCCAACTCATTAATAAAGACATTGAAGAGTCCTGGCCCTAAGATGGATCCCTGTGGAACCCGCTGGTGACTGGTCGCCAGCCAGACATGACCCCATTTAACTAGAACCCTTGGAGCACGGCCTGTCGGCCAATTGCTCACCCACTGTATTGTGTGTTTATCCAGCCGTGTGCTGGACATCTTGTCCAGGAAGATACTGTGAGCGATACTATCAAAAGCTTTTCTGAAATCCAAAAAGATCACGTCAATGCGCTTCTCTTGGTCAGCTAGGTGGGTAACCCTGGGGTAGAAAGAAATTAAGTTGGTCAAGCAGGACTTTCCCCTCATGAACCCGTGCTGGCTGGGACCAATGACTGTGTTGTCGTTCAGATGTTTTTCAATAACTCCCAGAATAATCTCCATGGTTTTGCCAGGCACAGGAGTGAGGCTGACGGGCCTGTAGTTGCCAGGGTCACCCCTCTTGCCTTTCTTGTAGACTGGGACAACGTTTGCAGCTTCCAGCCTTCCGGGACCTCTCCAGATTCCCAGGAGCGATGAAAAATCACAGGCAGAGGTCTCCCTATGACACGAGCCAGCTCTTTAAGCACCCTTGGATGAACCCCATCAGGCCCCATCAACTTGTAGGGATCTACTGGAGGAGCACATCCCGTACAAGTCCCGGATTGATTGGGAGTTTATTGTTCGCTCTAGCCCAGGGCTAGGGAAGCCCCCGAGCCCATCTTCGGTGTTGAAGACCGAGGCAAAGAAAGTATTAACGTTCTTGGCTTTATCTGTGTCCGTGTTAGTAAGTCCAGTCCACACTTCTTCAGCTTAGCCGTGAGGATGCTGTGGGAGACGGTGTCAAATGCTTTACTGAAGTCAAGGTAGACCACATCCACCGCTCTGCCTTCATCAGTCCACCTTGTTATGTCTTCATAAAAGGCTATGAGGTTGGCCAAGCATGACTTCCCCTTGGTGAAGCCATGTTGACTGCCCCTGATGACCCTCTTATCCTTGATATGTCTTAGGATGGCACCAAGGATAAGGTGTTCCATCACTTTCCCAGGGATGGAGGTGAGGCTGACCGGTCTATAGTTGCCCGGGTCCTCCTTCTTGCCCTTTTTGAAGACCGGACTGGCATTTGCTTTCCTCCAGTCCTCAGGCACCTCTCCCGTTTCCCAAGACTTGGCAAAGATGATGGAGAGCGGTCCAGCAATGACTTCAGCCAGCTCCCTCAGCACCCGCGTGTGCATCCCATCTGGACCCATGGATTTATGGATGTCCAGATTGCTTAACTGGTCCCTAACCCAGTCTTCATCAACTGAGGCAAACTCCTCCATTGCCCTGCCTTCCTCTGGGGCCTCAGGGGTACGGGGCTCCTCAGGACAGCCTCCGGCAGAGTAGACAGAGACAAAGAAGGCATTCAGTAATTCTGCCTTCTCTGCATCTTCTGTCACCAGGGCACCCACCCCATTCATCAGTGGGCCTACATTGCCTCTGGTGTTAGTTTTGTCTGCCTTGTATTTGAAGAAGCTCTTTCTGTTGTCCTTGACCCCTCTTGCCAGGTTTAACTCTAAGGAGGCCTTAGCTTTCCTAGTTGCCTCCCTACATCCTTTAACAACAGCCTTATATTCTTCCCAAGTGGCCAGCCCCTCCTTCCATGATTTGTAAACTCTCCTCAATGGCCCCTCCGTCCCATATCAAGATGGGCTTGGAGGCATCCACCCTCCCATGTCTGCCATGCCTCTTCTGCGCCGCAGGACACCCCGCCCGCTCTTTGTCAGCCTGCTGCTGGCTGTCGTCTTCGCTCCGGCTGCTGTGGTGCTCTAGGCCTCCTGGTACGACCTCAAGCTCTTGGAACGCCTCCTGTGTCGTGTGCTGTGTGAGGAGACCTACACCAACCTGGCGTATGCACCGGGAAGGATCCTCCCCGTGGTCAGTGAGGGGCTGCTGCCCTTTTGACCGCTCCCCCCAAAAAAAGCCTTGTCTATCTCCACCTCCGTGTGCTCGGGGGCCTTTGTCGGGGTGCAGGGAGAGGGTCTCGCTCCACATGCCAGTTCCCGCACCCTCCAGGCAGGGTCCAGTCTCATTTTGGAAAAAAACACCACTGTCCCCCGCCCCTCACAGTTTCCCTGGCCTCATTGCGCCGCATCCCACGAGGCCCGTTCCAGCGATCTCGTGGCCGGTGGGCTGTCCCCAAGGCCCTGTCCCTGCTGACCCCACAGCCAGCGGCCGGCACAGCCTCAGCTGCTCCCTGCCAGCTTCTGCAGCCGCTCGCAGGTCTCGCTGCCAAGCAGAAAGGGTCTGTTGGATGGAGACTGGAGCCACTTGGCCTGCAACTCTGGAATGCAGCACCGCTGCACGCAGCTGCTGGCAGGGCTGCAGCACGTGGGTCACTGCCTGGCTGCCGTGTGCCCCCAGCCCTTCTTCCTCCTGGTGTCCCCGCCGTGGGTCAGCAGCTACGGCTCTCTGAGCACGAGGGACAACCCTTCCTCTTGGGAGGCTGCAAGCACGGTGTCTGTCCAGGCTAGAGCAGAGGGCTAGTCTATGATCTTCCCCTTCCTGAGCTGTAGTTGCCCCCCGGGGCTGGATGCTGGATCCAAACGGGGGCTGGATGCTTGAGCCCTGTGCTGGAGCCCACACGGTGTGGCCGTCCACACACATGTGCACACCAGCGGTAGACGCGTGTGTGAGTGGGTGTCTGTGTGTGCCTGCTGGGAGTCCCTGCGCAGCCCGGCTCCTGCTTGGCCCTGGGGTGGGCAGCTGAGGCAGCCGGATGGCCGAGGAACAGGCAAAGCCCACAGGGAGCTGCCGACACGTTGCGCCCGCAGTCGCTCCTGCCCGTGCGCTAAGAGCGGTGCTGAGAGTGATGCCGGTGGCCGTGGCTGGACCCACACCAGCTCCGGGCACCAGCCGCAGGGAGGTGATGGCCGTGCCACAGTGGGCAGCGGTGTAGGGGGCTGCTGCGGGGAGGGTCGAGGCAGGGAGAGGGGGAAGCTTGCGGGGTGTAAGGAACTTTTGACAAAGAAATGTTGTTTTTACAAAACTGGGGACCTGGCGCCTGACCCCAGCTGGGGGGAATGACCATGAAACGTCAGACTATGAATCCTTAATGTAAAACAAAGTCTCTTCAAAGTAATCCCGGAATGCATACTGATTCCTGTATTTCAAAAAGTTAATCTAGAGGGAAGATTAGCCAAGGAGCCAAACCCCCATATTTTAAAGAGATCGATAAGGGGAAGGGGGTTGTCAGAATTAGATGAATGAAATACGCAAACCGAGGCAGGCGTCGGGTGGTCTGTAAACCCTGCAGTACCAACCAATGGGGAACAGGAGAGGGAATTTGCGGCCGGGATTTTGGGGGGATGTGAGGGCTTTTTGCCCTATACTTTGTGTCTACGTTTAGGTAGAACACCTGGTCTTTCAAAATCGTTACTAAAATATGCTTTGCTGAGAGATCCTACCTGGGCCTGTAAAATTTGCAAAATAATTGTTTCCTACACAGGGGAAACTTGGGCTGCTTGCAGGGACCTGTTCGTGGGGTGCAGCTCGCAACAAGGTGCCACAAGGACAGAAATTGTCCCCCCCATTAGTTCCAGATTCCTCTGGGGTGGCCCCCCGGCGTGGACTCCCCTCTCCTTGCTGAGCCGGGGGGTATCCTGGTGTCCAGGGCTTTATGTATTTGAAACAGGGTGGATTTAGGGGGAGCAGCCCCATGCCCCCCAAACAGACACTGCTGAGGTGAAGGTGTGACCCCGCTCCATGCCGGGGGGAAATTTATTTGCTGGTTTGCTTTATAAAGGTTGGGGGGGTGTCGCTGCTTCTGGGTTTTGCTTTTTGATGCTGTTGGTATCAAGGGGACCCCAAAATCGTCCTCCCCCACTGCTGCCTCCCTATGCCACTGCACAGAACACTATAGAGACCAAAGATGGGGGACATGAGGTGACACCCCCCTGCCCCCAGGCCCCCTCTGTTGCTGGGAGGGGAGGTTCCAAGCCATAGTCACGGTGACCTCAATGCTGGGGGGGGCCCTGCCCTGTGCCCCTCCCTGCCCCAACACCCCACCAGCAGCTTTGGGGCGTATCACACCCCGACTGCCCCTGGGACCAAACTGCTCCCCCCAAAATGTCTGTTACTGACAGCAGCTCCTCCCTGCCCCCTCCAAATTCTCTCCCCATCTTGGGGGTGCACAGCCCTCTCGGGAAGGGGGGGTTGTTACACTACACGGGTCAGTGCCCGCCCTGGGCAGCACTTTTCACCTGTTATTTACTCCTTTGCATTTACACCAGGGTCCAAGATGTCCCCTCACAACGTTTACAGCCCACTCGAGACCCCTGAGCCCCAGGGTGGGGGGCACGGGATTGTTGCAAAACAAAGAGAGATGGAAATTTGGTGCGGGTTCCTGGTGTGGTGTGGGGGAGGGTGTGGGGACACCTCCATGGGGAGGAGACCCTTGGGGTGATGTGGGGACCACCCTGGCATGATGAGGGGCACCCCCTACCTGGCACTGGTGGAGACACCCCCTGTTGGTGATTGGGGGGCACCCCTGAGGGTGATGGGTGATGCCCTTCCTGGGGACCCCCCTTAGTGACAAGGGGGGACACTACTGGGGTAACAGGAGCAGTGGGGGACATGCCCGGGGGACTGAAACCCCCAGGGACAATGGGGAGCCCTCCCTGGGGTGGTGGGCAGCACTGTGTACCGCTGGCACCCAATGGGCCCCATCACTCAGTGCCTGCAGCCCCCACCCTCCCTGGCCCTCCCAGCCCGTCTGCAAAGCAGAAGCCCGTGGGCTCCCCCACCCCAAAGGGCTTCCCAGGGCTCGCTTCATCTCCCTTGGACTGCCCGAGACTCTCAAAGTATCTCCTTGGCTCCCCAGGACACCCCAGGTTTGCCCAGTCCCCAGGGCTCACCTTGTGCCCTAAAGTCGCCCAGGAAACACCTCAGCTCCCCAGTGCAGCTCAGGCCTCGCTTCGTCCCCCCAGGGCTCCCCATTTTTCACCAGGACTCAGCTTGGCTCCCCAAGGTTCCCCAGCCTTCTCAAGGATTTTCCATCTGCTCCCCACGGTACCCCAGGACTTCCCTGGTATCCCCAGGGCTCCTCTCTAGGGCTCTCCTCCATTCCCCAGGGCTCCCCTGTCCTCCCGAGGGATCGCCTCAGATCCTCAGGGCTCCGCAGTCCTCGCCTTGGTTCCCACTTCTCCCCAGTCCACTCTAGGACTCATCTGGGCTCCCCAGTCATTTGCAGATCTCTTGCCCATCTCACAGAGCTCCCCTGTTCTGCCGAGGCCTCGCCTCAGCTCCCTGGGCCTCACCAGTCTTTTCCACGACTCACATCAGCTCACCCGGGTCCCGGCCGCCCTGGCCCTGGCTCACCTCCCAGTGCCCTGGGACTGACTGGAGGGGCCTGTTCCCACCATGGCTCCCCAAAATGTGTCCCGCTTGCTTTGCAGAGGAAGCAGTGGTCAGAGGTGAGAGAAGCTGTTCAGGAGCAGGTTGAGGTCAAGACGTTACTGGGGTACGCCTCCTCAGGGCTCCCCATTCTTCATCAGGACTCACCTTGGCTCCCCAGGGTTCCCCAGCCCTCCCATGGATTTTGACTGGGCTCCCCAGGGTATCCCAGTCCTCCCCAGGACTTCCCTTGGATCCCCTGGGCTCTCCTCAGTTCCACAAGGCTCCCAGTCCTCACGTTCCTTCCCAGAGCACCCCAGCATTTTGCAGATCTTTGCTCATCTCACTGAGCTCCCCAGTTCTGCCAAGGCCTTCCCTCAGCTCCCTGGGCCTCACCAGTCTTTCCCAGGACTCGCATCAGCTCCCCAGGGCTCTGCAGTCTCCCTCAGGGTTCTCCTCGGCTCCCCACTCCTCCTCTAGGCTTGTTTCAGTTCCCCAGTGCTCACTATGGCTGCCCAGTCCTCACCTTGGACCCTCAGGCCTCCCCAGGCTTTGCCTCAGCTCCACAGGGCTCCCCACTCCTCCCTACGGCTCCCCTCGGCACTCCAGAGCTCCTCAGTCCCCCCTCGGGCTCGCTTCGGCTCCCCAGTTCTTCCCAGAGTTTCCCTTTTCTCCCCTGTGTTCCCCAGTATTCCACAGGAGTTGCCTCAGCTCCCCGGGGCTCCCTAAGTCCTCCCCACATCTCACCTTGTCACCCCAAGGCTCTACAGCACTCCCCAGGGATTTGCCTCCACTTCCCAGGGCTCCCCAGCTGTCCCTAGGGTTTGACTCAGCTCTGCAGTGATCCCCATTCCGTCCCAGGGCTCACCTCATTTCCCCAGCACTCCCCACTCCTCACCAGGGCTCTCTACACTTCCCTTGGTCTCCCCAGTTCTCCCCACGTCTCACGTAGCTTCTCCAGGGCTGTCCAGTCCTCCCCAGGACTCACTTTGGTTCCCCAGAGCTCCCCAGTGCAGCCCAGGGCTTCTCAGATCTCCCAAGGCCTCCACTCAGCTCATTAGGGCTCCCCAAGGATTCCCCAGGGTTCACCTCAACTGCCCACAGCTCCCTATTCTTCTCCAGTGCTCCCAGAGCTCCCCAGTCCTCCCCAGGCACAGAAGTGTTGACGGAGCAGAACTCTCTGCATCACCTGAACCTCACCCAGGCTGCGACACTTGAATGCGCTGCATGGAATGTCCGTGCACCAGGAGCGGGTGCTGAGAGTGATGCCCTGTTTCTCCGGTGGCCGTGGCTGGACCCCACATCAGCTCTTGGCACCAGCCCCAGGGAAGCGATGGCCGTGTCACAGTGGGCAGCGGTGGCTATGTCACCATGATGTCACTGCGGGCCTGTGACACGGGTGCCCTGGCGAGTATAAAGGGGGCTGCTCCCAGAGGTGGGGGAGCATTTGGAGTTCTCCTCCAAATGGTGCTGAGCAGGAGTTTGGAGAGTACTCACCAGAAATCCGTGGCGGGTGGCCAGAGCTGCAGAGCAATGGTGCTGGCCCCAGGACACCCGGGTGCCGGCCGCCCTGGCCCTGGCTCACCTCCCAGTGCCCTGGGACTGACTGGAGGGGCCTGTTCCCACCATGGCTCCCCGCAATGTGTCCCGCTTGCTTTGCAGAGGACTCAGTGGTCAGAGCTGAGAGAAGCTGTCCGGGAGCAGGTTGAGGTCAAGAAGGTACTGGGGACAGGAGGGACGAGGACCCAATAAGTTTGTGGCGGCGCGGACTCTTGACAGGGCCCTTTGCTTCTGCAGCTGCTGACGAAGAAGCTCCAGCACCTCCAGGAGAGATGGGAACGTGTCCAAGAGCCAACAGCTCTGTGAGTGGCCATGGAGCCCTGAGTGAATCTTGGGGCGGTGGGGTTGGGTGTGCTGAGCAGTTTGGGCTCCTGGCCACTCCTCCATCCTGCTCTGGAGAGCCCTTGTCTTCTCCTAAGTGGCTCAAAGCACTTCTCAGCAACTCGGGAGTCCTGGAAGCCACTCTGCACAACTCTGAGCAGCGCCCAAGCTCTCCTACATGCCCCCCAAGCTAGGGGCGGGACGGGTGGGGTGGGTCTGTGCAGTGCTGGGATGCCGGGGGTGCCTGGTGCCAGCCCCAGCAGAGGCTGGGCAGCACCCTGGCTCCCTGTTGGCCAAGCAGGGGGTCGTCACACCGGCCGAGGTCTCTTCTCACAGCCCAGAACCCTGTGGTGTCCGTAGCAGAGGGAAGACGGCGCAGGGAAACGACCCAGACGAGGTGCTGCTACAGGAGATGGTGGCCGTGCGGCTGGTAGGACAGACAGCCCGGCTGCGGGCCTTGGGCAGGGAAGGGTCTGCATGGTGCCTGGGGAACATTGAATGGGGGAGCAGGTGTCAGCGGGGATGAGGGAGGGGGTCTGAGCCCCCAAACCTCGTCCCCCTGGCACAGCCCAACACATGTCCCTGCTGTGCCTTGGCCTGTAGGAGGAGCAGCTGGCATCGAGGTGGCACCGGAGCACTTCTTGGCTGAGGTGGGTTGCTTGAGGGGCTCGGGGTGCCAGGACTCTTCCCTACGCAGTGGGATGCCCGTGCCTGTGGTCCAAGGGTGTTGAGTAGCTCTGGACTAGTCTGGGGTGAAAGCTTTCTGTGGTTTTTCCTCCCTAGCATGGGTGGACATATAGGGGGGATTTTGGGGCCCAGTGCACAGACGCACAGTACAACTGAGAGAGATGCCCGTGCCCCGAACCCCAGTCCTGAGCAGGGAGCGTTGTGCCCAGCACGGTGCAAGGTCCCATGGTGCCGTTCAAAGAGGGTGGCTGGAAGAGCTAAGACCAATTTGCCCCTCTGCTCTGTCTGACCCCTCTCTCCTGTCCCCCAGGAGACTTCTTGTGTTCCTCGCCTTCCTGCAGATCGCCGTCCTCATCGTGGTCCTGCTGAACACGGACGTCCTTAATAACTTTATCCTACCACGCAAGCTGACAGCTGCCTTCGGGAGCCGCCCAGCAAATCCCCGATCTTTTGAAATGAATCTAGAAAGAGAATAAAGAAATCGGTGATTGCAGGACACGTGTGTGACCTTGTCAACTCACGTCAGCTGATGGGTCGGAGGGAGGTGGCTGCTGCTTTCCCTGCTGTCTGTGCTCTCCCCTGGACGGCTCTGCCTGTGCACCTCTGTGTGCCCAGTACAGGTTCACGAGAACACGGGGAGTCACAAAGAGCACCTGCAGGCGCAAGAGCTCTCTCAGGAAGAACAATAAAACAGAGGAGAGATGTGGCAGCTCGACTTGCGTATGTCGGTCTCAGCCCTTCTGTGATTCAAAGGAAACTCCTCTGCTTTCATGCTGAAGAGATTTATATCCAGGCGCTCACTGCCTTCCCAAAATACTACGCACAGAGGCATGAGTGAGGTAGCTCCACATGATGCGAATACCATGGGAAGCGAGCGTGGTCGTTGTGGCTCCCCGTCTTCCCCTGAACCTGTCCTCTCTAAGTACGGGTGCACAGGCAGAGTGTCTTAGAAGGAAAGCAACAACCACCTCCCTCCAACCGGTCACCTGGCGTTCACTGGTGCCCCTCCAGCTGCTGAAGCTCCTGGCAGTTGTGTTCTAAGCAGCGCACAACAGCACGGTTCAGGGAAGAGGAGTCGCACAGAGGCCCTGACACAGCCCCGGCCACCACAGCCGGGGGAACACGGGAAGAGGAGGGGACACTGACCTCCATGCCGAGCTGCTCCATGCTTTCCTGCAGCTCCTGCTGCTTCTTCCCAGGACACTGCTGTGCCTCCCTCTGCCTTTCCCTCAAAGAGCTCTGCCTGGAAGAGGAGAGGGAACAGGAACGGCTCCAGGAGGCCCAGGGGCTGGAGGAGAACCCCCATGGTGACACCGGCCAGGGCCCAACGTCACAGCGCCCAGTGTTCCCCCCGCAGCCCACGCCTGAGTTCCTGTCCCACACAGTGGCCCCAGCCACACGAGTGACGGTCACTCCTCCCACCCCCTTCCCCAAAGCCATCTTGCTGCGCCTGCACACCCACATCAGGGTTCCCTGTGCAGCGCAGCCAACAGCCCGGGGGATCTCCAGAGGCCCAGTCCCTCCGCCGCGGACACATATTGACGGGGCAAGTTCACCTGCGTGTGTGTTCCCCTCCCTCCCTGCCCCGCACCCCCCATCACACCCCAGCCTCCCCGCTGGTCACCTGCAAGTGCTCCTGTGGGACACGAGGGGACGAGGAGCAGCCAGCAGGCCACCCGCGCACTCCAGCCGCAGCGCTCCGCCCCGCGCCGGCCCCTCCCGGCTGCCCTCGGGCGCTGCCTTTGCTCCGCGGCCTCTCCCGTAGCCAGCCCTGCAGGCAGCGGGGCCGGGGCCGGGCACAGGGACCCCCAGGCCCCGCCCTGCCCGTGCTCCGCCGCCCAACACACTCTGCACCGAGCCCTCCAGCACGGCCACCCACCCGCAGCTACTCAACCAACCAGGGCGCTCTCCCTTCTGCTCCACCAATGAGCGAGCCGCTGCTGCGCCCAGGGGCGGGGCCGGCCCGGGAGCTGCCTGTGCTACCTGACTGCGGGGCGGGCACATCCGGGCTCCTCAGCGGCGGCCCCGCCAGGGCGGCCCTGGCCCCTGGGGCCCGGGCGGAGCGGGATTGTAGGGAGCAGCGGTTTTGCAAAGAGAATGGGCCCAGGCAGGGTCTCTCAGCAAAGCATATTTTAATAACGATATTGCAACACCGGGTGTTCTACCTAAAGGCAGGCACACCTAATAGGGAAAAAGCCCCTGCTTATATCGCCCCAAACTCCCGGCGCAACGTCCCTCCCCTGCTCCCCATTGGTTGGTACTTCAGGGTTTACAGACCACCCGACGCCTGCCTCAGTTTACATACCATACCCTTCCCTTATCAATCTGTTTAAGATACGGATTCCTGGTACTTTGGCTACCCTTCCCCCTAAATTAACTTGTAAGTCAGGTATATACAGGTATCAGTATATATTGCGGGAAGAGGCCGTGTTTGACATGAAGGATTCATAGTTGCATGTCTCTCGGTCCTTCCCCCGTGCTGGGGTGAGGCGCCAGGTCCTCGGTTATGTAAAAACAACGGTTCTTCGGTAAACGTTCCTTACAACTTTCCTCCTCTCCTTCGTTTTACTTTTGTTGGTTTTGCATTATCTTATGATACAGTCTAGTAGGTGGCTTCAAGCTGGGACAACATAATTTCACATTTTTCTTCAGGAGTTATGCATTCAGCATTGCTTCTTTCTTCTTGTTCTTTCAGCAGCATCATTTGATCTGAGTATGGCAGTGGCCCTAAAGGCATTTGCTTTGATAGAGCTGCCTCAATAAGGCGTTGAACAAGTCCTCGGACACACGGAACGATGCAGCATGCTACAGAAATTAGTGCTCCTGCTGCTACGATTAAAGAAGTCAAAACAGATACTATCATTTCTTTCCATTTTCCAAACCAAGATTCTAACAATCCCGTGTGTGGACTATCTATTCCTGAATTCTCAGCCAATTCTTCTGCTGAAGTTGTGGGTCCTTGCAAAGCTCTGGTTACACATACACCATCTTTTTCTGCCAACATCATCTCTAGGACCATGTTATTTTCCCATGCCGTTCTATTGGTAGCATCTAATAGTTCAGTGATTCCTTTAACTGCTTGTCTAGTATAACTTATAAATCGTTTGCTGTAATAAATGCTATTTATCCAGCCTGCATTCTGGTTTATAGTTACTCACCAGAGTAAAAAGGATTCAAAACCCACTGTTACTTGATTTCTTGCTTTGCGTTCGTTGGGGACCCCTCCGGAGACCCCAATCGAATCGACATAAACTCTGTCATCAAAGGAAAACCCTGAACTCCTTTTTCTGTTGCCCTGATGAATCACAGTGTTCAAATGCCAGGGTAAACGGAATTGCCAATTGAACAATGTCACAGGTACCTTCCCAGTGCGGGGGGTAAAATGGAATGAAGTGTCATCTTCCCACGTCACCACCAAAGATCCGCTCAAGAAGCATTTGAGGACGTATGAGGACCGACTTCCCGTGACTCTACACACCTACTCATGTTCCTAGGAACCTGGTATCATTCTTGCCCCGTCGTGAGAGACAGGCAGTATGATTTCCAATTATTCCTGAAAATGCCAGGGGAATTTTGATATTTTTCCCTGCAAGGCTGTAAATAGTAGGGAGAGAGCATGACACGACTTATTTCCCCATGCCGTAGGGTCTTGGCATAAGGCTAAGATGCACTCCATCCCCTGTCAATCCTTGCGCCATCCCAGAGGGAAGGGTACCACTTTGGGCCACAGGCCTTCCTGGTGCACACGCATAGCAATTGCTCTTCTTTAGGCTTTGCACCGTATATTTGATCCATTCTACCCAGGCATTTGTATCTCCATATCCTGTTTCTCCTTCAAAGGTTTCTCTTAAATCCGATATTTAACACTTATATTTTGAACCTTCCCGGGGCATTTTTTTTTCTACTAATGTTTGTTCATGATCCATAAACCCCACTTACTGAATCATGTACTCCCTGTATTGTAATTAGCAAAGGGTTGCACTGCAGGGACTCACATCCTGGGAGAGATTGCCCTTTAGATGAGGTAATTTTGCTTTTCAACTCTATAACTGTTTATTGCTCACTGTCCATCATCTAATCTCTGTGGTCCAGATAACACTGTACCAGGAGGTGCAATGAGAGCCAGCAACAAAAACTATGCACTTATTTAAATCATCCTTAGACTTCGTCCCCTTGGACACATGTGTTTGTTTTCGTAACTCAATTCTCTTTAGCTCTTCCATCCCCACAATTAAGGATCTGGCAAGCATCTACTCAAATTGTTAGGGAACCTTCAGTTTCAGCGATGTTAATGTTAAGTAACCCATTTGTAAATTCTACATCATACAGGATTAATAATCCCCCCAAATTTCCATTTCATTTTCATCTCTGTATCTTTAGTCGAAGGGGGTCGTCAGCTGTCAGTACTTGCCACTCATCATTGTCCTTTGGAGGTCCGATTGGCCCTTTAATCCATGTGTAATGAGCCCACCACCCTTTCTCGGCTGGTTGTGCTGCTGTCTCGGTGATCAGCAGAACTTGAAATGCTCCGTCCCAATCTGGCTGAAGCTTAGTTTCCTTCCAGGATTTGACCAGGACCCGGTTTCCAGGCTGAAACTTGTGAGCTGCAAACTCTAAAGGCAGAGTTTGTGCTAGAAGGCCTTGGTGCCTGAGAGAAGATAGAAAAGAAGACAACCCGAGTATACAGTTTTTGAGAAACATATCCTTTGTTCCAGCTGTGGGGTCCATCTGCTATTTCTGCCCAGGTATGGTAGCCCAAAGAGCATTTCATAAGGTGAAACTCCTGTATCCTTGTGAGAGGCAGTTCTGATTCTCAGCAAGGCTATAGGTAGACATCTAGTCCAGGATAATTTAGTTTCTAACACTAATTTTGACAATTGCTTCTTTGAGGTCTGGTTCATCATTTCTCCTTTTCCAGATGAAGGGGGATGCCAGGGAGTATGAAAATCCCAAGATATCTCCAAACTGTCCATTAGTCTTTGCAGTACCCTGGAGGCAAAATGATCTGAGCCTTGGTCTGAGCCTGTATTTTCCACTATTCCATATCTAGGAATAATTTGTTTTAAAATCACTTTTGCTACCACTGCCACCGTGGCAGCGCTCGGAGGGAAAGCTTCTACCCTCCCGCTAAGGTGATCAACCAACACTAGTATGTATTCAATTCGACCAGCTACAGGTAAATCAACTTGAGTATTTCGAAAGGGTTGTAAACTTGGACTCTGCCCTCCTGCAGGCTGCTTTCTAAGTGCCTTTTTATTAATTTTGTTACAAACCACCCATCTTTCACAAATTTGCTTGGCTATAGCATAAATTCCAGTACACCCATATTTTCGTAACACTATGTCACACATTTCTCGTGTTCCCCAATAACTCTCCTGATGTAAAATTGCTAATACCTCCCACACGATTTGCTTATTTAACATTTCTCTACCATCTGGGAGTACCCATTTCCCACTCTGTTCCCCGGCTCCTAATTCTCGGCAGACTTCTTTTTATTTTTCATTGAGAACTGGAGTTTCTTGCAGGGCCAGGACCTCGGGCGTGAGATAACTTAGAGTTATTGCTTCAGGTTTTAAGGCTGCTTCTCGGGCCATTTCATCTGCTAACTGATTTCCCCTGGCACAAAAGGAGTTTCCCCTCTGATGTCCATTAACATGTACTACGGCCACTTCTATTAGTGACGTCAGATTACGTGACGCTTGTCCAATAGTTCTTCATGAACCAATTCTTCCCCTTTGCTATTAATTAGACCTCGTTCTTCCCAGATTTTCCCAAAGGTGTGCACTACTCCAAATGCACATCTAGAATCATAACAGGTGGTACCTTCTTTTCCTTCCAACATTTGCAGTGCCTGATTCAGACTCAAAACAGAAAATGGTGGCAGCAGGGGCACCAAGATCACCTCAAAACAGAAAATGGTGGCAGCAGGGGCACCAAGATCACCTCAAAACAGAAAATGGTGGCAGCAGGGGCACCAAGATCACCTCAAAACAGAAAATGGTGGCAGCAGGGGCACCAAGATCACCTCAAAACAGAAAATGGTGGCAGCAGGGGCACCAAGATCACCTCAGGACTCAGAATGGCGGCCAGAGAGGAGGCAGGATCACCTCACGACAAAGACAGACCTTGTCCCCGGTGCAAAATCCGGCACTTGCCCTTGTTAAATTTCATGTGCTTGGTGATTGCCCAGTTCTCCAATTTGCACAGATCCCTCTGCAGGGCCTCTCTGCCCTCCAGAGTGTCAACAGCTCCTCCCAATTTTGTGTCATCGGCGAACATATTTATTATTCCCCCAAGTCCGGGGTCCAACTCATTAATAAAGACATTAAAGAGTCCTGGCCCTAAGATGGATCCCTGTGGAACCCGCTGGTGACTGGTCGCCAGCCAGACATGACCCCATTTAACTAGAACCCTTGGAGCACGGCCTGTCGGCCAATTGCTCACCCACTGTATTGTGTGTTTATCCAGCCGTGTGCTGGACATCTTGTCCAGGAGGATACTGTGAGCGATACTATCAAAAGCTTTTCTGAAATCCAAAAAGATCACGTCAATGCGCTTCTCTTGGTCAGCTAGGTGGGTAACCCTGGGGTAGAAAGAAATTAAGTTGGTCAAGCAGGACTTTCCCCTCATGAACCCGTGCTGGCTGGGACCAATGACTGTGTTGTCGTTCAGATGTTTTTCAATAACTCCCAGAATAATCTTCTCCATGGTTTTGCCAGGCACAGAAGTGAGGCTGACGGGCCTGTAGTTGCCAGGGTCACCCCTCTTGCCTTTCTTGTAGACTGGGACAACGTTTGCAGCTTCCAGCCTTCCGGGACCTCTCCAGATTCCCAGGAGCGATGAAAAATCACAGGCAGAGGTCTCCCTATGACACGAGCCAGCTCTTTAAGCACCCTTGGATGAACCCCATCAGGCCCCATCAACTTGTAGGGATCTACTGGAGGAGCACATCCCGTACAAGTCCCGGATTGATTGGGAGTTTATTGTTCGCTCTAGCCCAGGGCTAGGGAAGCCCCCGAGCCCATCTTCGGTGTTGAAGACCGAGGCAAAGAAAGTATTAACGTTCTTGGCTTTATCTGTGTCCGTGTTAGTAAGTCCAGTCCACACTTCTTCAGCTTAGCCGTGAGGATGCTGTGGGAGACGGTGTCAAATGCTTTACTGAAGTCAAGGTAGACCACATCCACCGCTCTGCCTTCATCAGTCCACCTTGTTATGTCTTCATAAAAGGCTATGAGGTTGGCCAAGCATGACTTCCCCTTGGTGAAGCCATGTTGACTGCCCCTGATGACCCTCTTATCCTTGATATGTCTTAGGATGGCACCAAGGATAAGGTGTTCCATCACTTTCCCAGGGATGGAGGTGAGGCTGACCGGTCTATAGTTGCCCGGGTCCTCCTTCTTGCCCTTTTTGAAGACCGGACTGGCATTTGCTTTCCTCCAGTCCTCAGGCACCTCTCCCGTTTCCCAAGACTTGGCAAAGATGATGGAGAGCGGTCCAGCAATGACTTCAGCCAGCTCCCTCAGCACCCGCGTGTGCATCCCATCTGGACCCATGGATTTATGGATGTCCAGATTGCTTAACTGGTCCCTAACCCAGTCTTCATCAACTGAGGCAAACTCCTCCATTGCCCTGCCTTCCTCTGGGGCCTCAGGGGTACGGGGCTCCTCAGGACAGCCTCCGGCAGAGTAGACAGAGACAAAGAAGGCATTCAGTAATTCTGCCTTCTCTGCATCTTCTGTCACCAGGGCACCCACCCCATTCATCAGTGGGCCTACATTGCCTCTGGTGTTAGTTTTGTCTGCCTTGTATTTGAAGAAGCTCTTTCTGTTGTCCTTGACCCCTCTTGCCAGGTTTAACTCTAAGGAGGCCTTAGCTTTCCTAGTTGCCTCCCTACATCCTTTAACAACAGCCTTATATTCTTCCCAAGTGGCCAGCCCCTCCTTCCATGATTTGTAAACTCTCCTCAATGGCCCCTCCGTCCCATATCAAGATGGGCTTGGAGGCATCCACCCTCCCATGTCTGCCATGCCTCTTCTGCGCCGCAGGACACCCCGCCCGCTCTTTGTCAGCCTGCTGCTGGCTGTCGTCTTCGCTCCGGCTGCTGTGGTGCTCTAGGCCTCCTGGTACGACCTCAAGCTCTTGGAACGCCTCCTGTGTCGTGTGCTGTGTGAGGAGACCTACACCAACCTGGCGTATGCACCGGGAAGGATCCTCCCCGTGGTCAGTGAGGGGCTGCTGCCCTTTTGACCGCTCCCCCCAAAAAAAGCCTTGTCTATCTCCACCTCCGTGTGCTCGGGGGCCTTTGTCGGGGTGCAGGGAGAGGGTCTCGCTCCACATGCCAGTTCCCGCACCCTCCAGGCAGGGTCCAGTCTCATTTTGGAAAAAAACACCACTGTCCCCCGCCCCTCACAGTTTCCCTGGCCTCATTGCGCCGCATCCCACGAGGCCCGTTCCAGCGATCTCGTAGCCGGTGGGCTGTCCCCAAGGCCCTGTCCCTGCTGACCCCACAGCCAGCGGCCGGCACAGCCTCAGCTGCTCCCTGCCAGCTTCTGCAGCCGCTCGCAGGTCTCGCTGCCAAGCAGAAAGGGTCTGTTGGATGGAGACTGGAGCCACTTGGCCTGCAACTCTGGAATGCAGCACCGCTGCACGCAGCTGCTGGCAGGGCTGCAGCACGTGGGTCACTGCCTGGCTGCCGTGTGCCCCCAGCCCTTCTTCCTCCTGGTGTCCCCGCCGTGGGTCAGCAGCTACGGCTCTCTGAGCACGAGGGACAACCCTTCCTCTTGGGAGGCTGCAAGCACGGTGTCTGTCCAGGCTAGAGCAGAGGGCTAGTCTATAATCTTCCCCTTCCTGAGCTGTAGTTGCCCCCCGGGGCTGGATGCTGGATCCAAACGGGGGCTGGATGCTTGAGCCCTGTGCTGGAGCCCACACGGTGTGGCCGTCCACGCACATGTGCACACCAGCGGTAGACGCGTGTGTGAGTGGGTGTCTGTGTGTGCCTGCTGGGAGTCCCTGCGCAGCCCGGCTCCTGCTTGGCCCTGGGGTGGGCAGCTGAGGCAGCCGGATGGCCGAGGAACAGGCAAAGCCCACAGGGAGCTGCCGACACGTTGCGCCCGCAGTCGCTCCTGCCCGTGCGCTAAGAGCGGTGCTGAGAGTGATGCCGGTGGCCGTGGCTGGACCCACACCAGCTCCGGGCACCAGCCGCAGGGAGGTGATGGCCGTGCCACAGTGGGCAGCGGTGTAGGGGGCTGCTGCGGGGAGGGTCGAGGCAGGGAGAGGGGGAAGCTTGCGGGGTGTAAGGAACTTTTGACAAAGAAATGTTGTTTTTACAAAACTGGGGACCTGGCGCCTGACCCCAGCTGGGGGGAATGACCATGAAACGTCAGACTATGAATCCTTAATGTAAAACAAAGTCTCTTCAAAGTAATCCCGGAATGCATACTGATTCCTGTATTTCAAAAAGTTAATCTAGAGGGAAGATTAGCCAAGGAGCCAAACCCCCATATTTTAAAGAGATCGATAAGGGGAAGGGGGTTGTCAGAATTAGATGAATGAAATACGCAAACCGAGGCAGGCGTCGGGTGGTCTGTAAACCCTGCAGTACCAACCAATGGGGAACAGGAGAGGGAATTTGCGGCCGGGATTTTGGGGGGATGTGAGGGCTTTTTGCCCTATACTTTGTGTCTACGTTTAGGTAGAACACCTGGTCTTTCAAAATCGTTACTAAAATATGCTTTGCTGAGAGATCCTACCTGGGCCTGTAAAATTTGCAAAATAATTGTTTCCTACACAGGGGAAACTTGGGCTGCTTGCAGGGACCTGTTCGTGGGGTGCAGCTCGCAACAAGGTGCCACAAGGACAGAAATTGTCCCCCCCATTAGTTCCAGATTCCTCTGGGGTGGCCCCCCGGCGTGGACTCCCCTCTCCTTGCTGAGCCGGGGGGTATCCTGGTGTCCAGGGCTTTATGTATTTGAAACAGGGTGGATTTAGGGGGAGCAGCCCCATGCCCCCCAAACAGACACTGCTGAGGTGAAGGTGTGACCCCGCTCCATGCCGGGGGGAAATTTATTTGCTGGTTTGCTTTATAAAGGTTGGGGGGGTGTCGCTGCTTCTGGGTTTTGCTTTTTGATGCTGTTGGTATCAAGGGGACCCCAAAATCGTCCTCCCCCACTGCTGCCTCCCTATGCCACTGCACAGAACACTATAGAGACCAAAGATGGGGGACATGAGGTGACACCCCCCTGCCCCCAGGCCCCCTCTGTTGCTGGGAGGGGAGGTTCCAAGCCATAGTCACGGTGACCTCAATGCTGGGGGGGGCCTTGCCCTGTGCCCCTCCCTGCCCCAACACCCCACCAGCAGCTTTGGGGCGTATCACACCCCGACTGCCCCTGGGACCAAACTGCTCCCCCCAAAATGTCTGTTACTGACAGCAGCTCCTCCCTGCCCCCTCCAAATTCTCTCCCCATCTTGGGGGTGCACAGCCCTCTCGGGAAGGGGGGGTTGTTACACTACACGGGTCAGTGCCCGCCCTGGGCAGCACTTTTCACCTGTTATTTACTCCTTTGCATTTACACCAGGGTCCAAGATGTCCCCTCACAACGTTTACAGCCCACTCGAGATCCCTGAGCCCCAGGGTGGGGGGCACGGGATTGTTGCAAAACAAAGAGAGATGGAAATTTGGTGCGGGTTCCTGGTGTGGTGTGGGGGAGGGTGTGGGGACACCTCCATGGGGAGGAGACCCTTGGGGTGATGTGGGGACCACCCTGGCATGATGAGGGGCACCCCCTACCTGGCACTGGTGGAGACACCCCCTGTTGGTGATTGGGGGGCACCCCTGAGGGTGATGGGTGATGCCCTTCCTGGGGACCCCCCTTAGTGACAAGGGGGGACACTACTGGGGTAACAGGAGCAGTGGGGGACATGCCCGGGGGACTGAAACCCCCAGGGACAATGGGGAGCCCTCCCTGGGGTGGTGGGCAGCACTGTGTACCGCTGGCACCCAATGGGCCCCATCACTCAGTGCCTGCAGCCCCCACCCTCCCTGGCCCTCCCAGCCCGTCTGCAAAGCAGAAGCCCGTGGGCTCCCCCACCCCAAAGGGCTTCCCAGGGCTCGCTTCATCTCCCTTGGACTGCCCAAGACTCCCAAAGTATCTCCTTGGCTCCCCAGGACACCCCAGGTTTGCCCAGTCCCCAGGGCTCACCTTGTGCCCTAAAGTCGCCCAGGAAACACCTCAGCTCCCCAGTGCAGCTCAGGCCTCGCTTCGTCCCCCCAGGGCTCCCCATTTTTCACCAGGACTCAGCTTGGCTCCCCAAGGTTCCCCAGCCTTCTCAAGGATTTTCCATCTGCTCCCCACGGTACCCCAGGACTTCCCTGGTATCCCCAGGGCTCCTCTCTAGGGCTCTCCTCCATTCCCCAGGGCTCCCCTGTCCTCCCGAGGGATCGCCTCAGATCCTCAGGGCTCCGCAGTCCTCGCCTTGGTTCCCACTTCTCCCCAGTCCACTCTAGGACTCATCTGGGCTCCCCAGTCATTTGCAGATCTCTTGCCCATCTCACAGAGCTCCCCTGTTCTGCCGAGGCCTCGCCTCAGCTCCCTGGGCCTCACCAGTCTTTTCCACGACTCACATCAGCTCACCCGGGTCCCGGCCGCCCTGGCCCTGGCTCACCTCCCAGTGCCCTGGGACTGACTGGAGGGGCCTGTTCCCACCATGGCTCCCCAAAATGTGTCCCGCTTGCTTTGCAGAGGAAGCAGTGGTCAGAGGTGAGAGAAGCTGTTCAGGAGCAGGTTGAGGTCAAGACGTTACTGGGGTACGCCTCCTCAGGGCTCCCCATTCTTCATCAGGACTCACCTTGGCTCCCCAGGGTTCCCCAGCCCTCCCATGGATTTTGACTGGGCTCCCCAGGGTATCCCAGTCCTCCCCAGGACTTCCCTTGGATCCCCTGGGCTCTCCTCAGTTCCACAAGGCTCCCAGTCCTCACGTTCCTTCCCAGAGCACCCCAGCATTTTGCAGATCTTTGCTCATCTCACTGAGCTCCCCAGTTCTGCCAAAGCCTTCCCTCAGCTCCCTGGGCCTCACCAGTCTTTCCCAGGACTCGCATCAGCTCCCCAGGGCTCTGCAGTCTCCCTCAGGGTTCTCCTCGGCTCCCCACTCCTCCTCTAGGCTTGTTTCAGTTCCCCAGTGCTCACTATGGCTGCCCAGTCCTCACCTTGGACCCTCAGGCCTCCCCAGGCTTTGCCTCAGCTCCACAGGGCTCCCCACTCCTCCCTACGGCTCCCCTCGGCACTCCAGAGCTCCTCAGTCCCCCCTCGGGCTCGCTTCGGCTCCCCAGTTCTTCCCAGAGTTTCCCTTTTCTCCCCTGTGTTCCCCAGTATTCCACAGGAGTTGCCTCAGCTCCCCGGGGCTCCCTAAGTCCTCCCCACATCTCACCTTGTCACCCCAAGGCTCTACAGCACTCCCCAGGGATTTGCCTCCACTTCCCAGGGCTCCCCAGCTGTCCCTAGGGTTTGACTCAGCTCTGCAGTGATCCCCATTCCGTCCCAGGGCTCACCTCATTTCCCCAGCACTCCCCACTCCTCACCAGGGCTCTCTACACTTCCCTTGGTCTCCCCAGTTCTCCCCACGTCTCACGTAGCTTCTCCAGGGCTGTCCAGTCCTCCCCAGGACTCACTTTGGTTCCCCAGAGCTCCCCAGTGCAGCCCAGGGCTTCTCAGATCTCCCAAGGCCTCCACTCAGCTCATTAGGGCTCCCCAAGGATTCCCCAGGGTTCACCTCAACTGCCCACAGCTCCCTATTCTTCTCCAGTGCTCCCAGAGCTCCCCAGTCCTCCCCAGGCACAGAAGTGTTGACGGAGCAGAACTCTCTGCATCACCTGAACCTCACCCAGGCTGCGACACTTGAATGCGCTGCATGGAATGTCCGTGCACCAGGAGCGGGTGCTGAGAGTGATGCCCTGTTTCTCCGGTGGCCGTGGCTGGACCCCACATCAGCTCTTGGCACCAGCCCCAGGGAAGCGATGGCCGTGTCACAGTGGGCAGCGGTGGCTATGTCACCATGATGTCACTGCGGGCCTGTGACACGGGTGCCCTGGCGAGTATAAAGGGGGCTGCTCCCAGAGGTGGGGGAGCATTTGGAGTTCTCCTCCAAATGGTGCTGAGCAGGAGTTTGGAGAGTACTCACCAGAAATCCGTGGCGGGTGGCCAGAGCTGCAGAGCAATGGTGCTGGCCCCAGGACACCCGGGTGCCGGCCGCCCGGGCCCTGGCTCACCTCCCAGTGCCCTGGGACTGACTGGAGGGGCCTGTTCCCACCATGGCTCCCCGCAATGTGTCCCGCTTGCTTTGCAGAGGACTCAGTGGTCAGAGCTGAGAGAAGCTGTCCGGGAGCAGGTTGAGGTCAAGAAGGTACTGGGGACAGGAGGGACGAGGACCCAATAAGTTTGTGGCGGCGCGGACTCTTGACAGGGCCCTTTGCTTCTGCAGCTGCTGACGAAGAAGCTCCAGCACCTCCAGGAGAGATGGGAACGTGTCCAAGAGCCAACAGCTCTGTGAGTGGCCATGGAGCCCTGAGTGAATCTTGGGGCGGTGGGGTTGGGTGTGCTGAGCAGTTTGGGCTCCTGGCCACTCCTCCATCCTGCTCTGGAGAGCCCTTGTCTTCTCCTAAGTGGCTCAAAGCACTTCTCAGCAACTCGGGAGTCCTGGAAGCCACTCTGCACAACTCTGAGCAGCGCCCAAGCTCTCCTACATGCCCCCCAAGCTAGGGGCGGGACGGGTGGGGTGGGTCTGTGCAGTGCTGGGATGCCGGGGGTGCCTGGTGCCAGCCCCAGCAGAGGCTGGGCAGCACCCTGGCTCCCTGTTGGCCAAGCAGGGGGTCGTCACACCGGCCGAGGTCTCTTCTCACAGCCCAGAACCCTGTGGTGTCCGTAGCAGAGGGAAGACGGCGCAGGGAAACGACCCAGACGAGGTGCTGCTACAGGAGATGGTGGCCGTGCGGCTGGTAGGACAGACAGCCCGGCTGCGGGCCTTGGGCAGGGAAGGGTCTGCATGGTGCCTGGGGAACATTGAATGGGGGAGCAGGTGTCAGCGGGGATGAGGGAGGGGGTCTGAGCCCCCAAACCTCGTCCCCCTGGCACAGCCCAACACATGTCCCTGCTGTGCCTTGGCCTGTAGGAGGAGCAGCTGGCATCGAGGTGGCACCGGAGCACTTCTTGGCTGAGGTGGGTTGCTTGAGGGGCTCGGGGTGCCAGGACTCTTCCCTACGCAGTGGGATGCCCGTGCCTGTGGTCCAAGGGTGTTGAGTAGCTCTGGACTAGTCTGGGGTGAAAGCTTTCTGTGGTTTTTCCTCCCTAGCATGGGTGGACATATAGGGGGGATTTTGGGGCCCAGTGCACAGACGCACAGTACAACTGAGAGAGATGCCCGTGCCCCGAACCCCAGTCCTGAGCAGGGAGCGTTGTGCCCAGCACGGTGCAAGGTCCCATGGTGCCGTTCAAAGAGGGTGGCTGGAAGAGCTAAGACCAATTTGCCCCTCTGCTCTGTCTGACCCCTCTCTCCTGTCCCCCAGGAGACTTCTTGTGTTCCTCGCCTTCCTGCAGATCGCCGTCCTCATCGTGGTCCTGCTGAACACGGACGTCCTTAATAACTTTATCCTACCACGCAAGCTGGCAGCTGCCTTCGGGAGCCGCCCAGCAAATCCCCGATCTTTTGAAATGAATCTAGAAAGAGAATAAAGAAATCGGTGATTGCAGGACACGTGTGTGACCTTGTCAACTCACGTCAGCTGATGGGTCGGAGGGAGGTGGCTGCTGCTTTCCCTGCTGTCTGTGCTCTCCCCTGGACGGCTCTGCCTGTGCACCTCTGTGTGCCCAGTACAGGTTCACGAGAACACGGGGAGTCACAAAGAGCACCTGCAGGCGCAAGAGCTCTCTCAGGAAGAACAATAAAACAGTGGAGAGATGTGGCAGCTCGACTTGCGTATGTCGGTCTCAGCCCTTCTGTGATTCAAAGGAAACTCCTCTGCTTTCATGCTGAAGAGATTTATATCCAGGCGCTCACTGCCTTCCCAAAATACTACGCACAGAGGCATGAGTGAGGTAGCTCCACATGATGCGAATACCATGGGAAGCGAGCGTGGTTGTTGTGGCTCCCCGTCTTCCCCTGAACCTGTCCTCTCTAAGTACGGGTGCACAGGCAGAGCGTCTTAGAAGGAAAGCAACAGCCACCTCCCTCCAACCGGTCACCTGGCGTTCACTGGTGCCCCTCCAGCTGCTGAAGCTCCTGGCAGTTGTGTTCTAAGCAGCGCACAACAGCACGGTTCAGGGAAGAGGAGTCGCACAGAGGCCCTGACACAGCCCCGGCCACCACAGCTGGGGGAACACGGGAAGAGGAGGGGACACTGACCTCCATGCCGAGCTGCTCCATGCTTTCCTGCAGCTCCTGCTGCTTCTTCCCAGGACACTGCTGTGCCTCCCTCTGCCTTTCCCTCAAAGAGCTCTGCCTGGAAGAGGAGAGGGAACAGGAACGGCTCCAGGAGGGCCAGGGGCTGGAGGAGAACCCCCATGGTGACACCGGCCAGGGCCCAACGTCACAGCGCCCAGTGTTCCCCCCGCAGCCCACGCCTGAGTTCCTGTCCCACACAGTGGCCCCAGCCACACGAGTGACGGTCACTCCTCCCACCCCCTTCCCCAAAGCCATCTTGCTGCGCCTGCACACCCACATCAGGGTTCCCTGTGCAGCGCAGCCAACAGCCCGGGGGATCTCCAGAGGCCCAGTCCCTCCGCCGCGGACACATATTGACGGGGCAAGTTCACCTGCGTGTGTGTTCCCCTCCCTCCCTGCCCCGCACCCCCCATCACACCCCAGCCTCCCCGCTGGTCACCTGCAAGTGCTCCTGTGGGACACGAGGGGACGAGGAGCAGCCAGCAGGCCACCCGCGCACTCCAGCCGCAGCGCTCCGCCCCGCGCCGGCCCCTCCCGGCTGCCCTCGGGCGCTGCCTTTGCTCCGCGGCCTCTCCCGTAGCCAGCCCTGCAGGCAGCGGGGCCGGGGCCGGGCACAGGGACCCCCAGGCCCCGCCCTGCCCGTGCTCCGCCGCCCAACACACTCTGCACCGAGCCCTCCAGCACGGCCACCCACCCGCAGCTACTCAACCAACCAGGGCGCTCTCCCTTCTGCTCCACCAATGAGCGAGCCGCTGCTGCGCCCAGGGGCGGGGCCGGCCCGGGAGCTGCCTGTGCTACCTGACTGCGGGGCGGGCACATCCGGGCTCCTCAGCGGCGGCCCCGCCAGGGCGGCCCTGGCCCCTGGGGCCCGGGCGGAGCGGGATTGTAGGGAGCAGCGGTTTTGCAAAGAGAATGGGCCCAGGCAGGGTCTCTCAGCAAAGCATATTTTAATAACGATATTGCAACACCGGGTGTTCTACCTAAAGGCAGGCACACCTAATAGGGAAAAAGCCCCTGCTTATATCGCCCCAAACTCCCGGCGCAACGTCCCTCCCCTGCTCCCCATTGGTTGGTACTTCAGGGTTTACAGACCACCCGACGCCTGCCTCAGTTTACATACCATACCCTTCCCTTATCAATCTGTTTAAGATACGGATTCCTGGTACTTTGGCTACCCTTCCCCCTAAATTAACTTGTAAGTCAGGTATATACAGGTATCAGTATATATTGCGGGAAGAGGCCGTGTTTGACATGAAGGATTCATAGTTGCATGTCTCTCGGTCCTTCCCCCGTGCTGGGGTGAGGCGCCAGGTCCTCGGTTATGTAAAAACAACGGTTCTTCGGTAAACGTTCCTTACAACTTTCCTCCTCTCCTTCGTTTTACTTTTGTTGGTTTTGCATTATCTTATGATACAGTCTAGTAGGTGGCTTCAAGCTGGGACAACATAATTTCACATTTTTCTTCAGGAGTTATGCATTCAGCATTGCTTCTTTCTTCTTGTTCTTTCAGCAGCATCATTTGATCTGAGTATGGCAGTGGCCCTAAAGGCATTTGCTTTGATAGAGCTGCCTCAATAAGGCGTTGGACAAGTCCTCGGACACACGGAACGATGCAGCATGCTACAGAAATTAGTGCTCCTGCTGCTACGATTAAAGAAGTCAAAACAGATACTATCATTTCTTTCCATTTTCCAAACCAAGATTCTAACAATCCCGTGTGTGGACTATCTATTCCTGAATTCTCAGCCAATTCTTCTGCTGAAGTTGTGGGTCCTTGCAAAGCTCTGGTTACACATACACCATCTTTTTCTGCCAACATCATCTCTAGGACCATGTTATTTTCCCATGCCGTTCTATTGGTAGCATCTAATAGTTCAGTGATTCCTTTAACTGCTTGTCTAGTATAACTTATAAATCGTTTGCTGTAATAAATGCTATTTATCCAGCCTGCATTCTGGTTTATAGTTACTCACCAGAGTAAAAAGGATTCAAAACCCACTGTTACTTGATTTCTTGCTTTGCGTTCGTTGGGGACCCCTCCGGAGACCCCAATCGAATCGACATAAACTCTGTCATCAAAGGAAAACCCTGAACTCCTTTTTCTGTTGCCCTGATGAATCACAGTGTTCAAATGCCAGGGTAAACGGAATTGCCAATTGAACAATGTCACAGGTACCTTCCCAGTGCGGGGGGTAAAATGGAATGAAGTGTCATCTTCCCACGTCACCACCAAAGATCCGCTCAAGAAGCATTTGAGGACGTATGAGGACCGACTTCCCGTGACTCTACACACCTACTCATGTTCCTAGGAACCTGGTATCATTCTTGCCCCGTCGTGAGAGACAGGCAGTATGATTTCCAATTATTCCTGAAAATGCCAGGGGAATTTTGATATTTTTCCCTGCAAGGCTGTAAATAGTAGGGAGAGAGCATGACACGACTTATTTCCCCATGCCGTAGGGTCTTGGCATAAGGCTAAGATGCACTCCATCCCCTGTCAATCCTTGCGCCATCCCAGAGGGAAGGGTACCACTTTGGGCCACAGGCCTTCCTGGTGCACACGCATAGCAATTGCTCTTCTTTAGGCTTTGCACCGTATATTTGATCCATTCTACCCAGGCATTTGTATCTCCATATCCTGTTTCTCCTTCAAAGGTTTCTCTTAAATCCGATATTTAACACTTATATTTTGAACCTTCCTGGGGCATTTTTTTTTCTACTAATGTTTGTTCATGATCCATAAACCCCACTTACTGAATCATGTACTCCCTGTATTGTAATTAGCAAAGGGTTGCACTGCAGGGACTCACATCCTGGGAGAGATTGCCCTTTAGATGAGGTAATTTTGCTTTTCAACTCTATAACTGTTTATTGCTCACTGTCCATCATCTAATCTCTGTGGTCCAGATAACACTGTACCAGGAGGTGCAATGAGAGCCAGCAACAAAAACTATGCACTTATTTAAATCATCCTTAGACTTCGTCCCCTTGGACACATGTGTTTGTTTTCGTAACTCAATTCTCTTTAGCTCTTCCATCCCCACAATTAAGGATCTGGCAAGCATCTACTCAAATTGTTAGGGAACCTTCAGTTTCAGCGATGTTAATGTTAAGTAACCCATTTGTAAATTCTACATCATACAGGATTAATAATCCCCCCAAATTTCCATTTCATTTTCATCTCTGTATCTTTAGTCGAAGGGGGTCGTCAGCTGTCAGTACTTGCCACTCATCATTGTCCTTTGGAGGTCCGATTGGCCCTTTAATCCATGTGTAATGAGCCCACCACCCTTTCTCGGCTGGTTGTGCTGCTGTCTCGGTGATCAGCAGAACTTGAAATGCTCCGTCCCAATCTGGCTGAAGCTTAGTTTCCTTCCAGGATTTGACCAGGACCCGGTTTCCAGGCTGAAACTTGTGAGCTGCAAACTCTAAAGGCAGAGTTCGTGCTAGAAGGCCTTGGTGCCTGAGAGAAGATAGAGAAGAAGACAACCCGAGTATACAGTTTTTGAGAAACATATCCTTAGTTCCAACTGTGGGGTCCATCTGCTATTTCTGCCCAGGTATGGTAGCCCAAAGAGCATTTCATAAGGTGAAACTCCTGTATCCTTGTGAGAGGCAGTTCTGATTCTCAGCAAGGCTATAGGTAGACATCTAGTCCAGGATAATTTAGTTTCTAACACTAATTTTGACAATTGCTTCTTTGAGGTCTGGTTCATCATTTCTCCTTTTCCAGATGAAGGGGGATGCCAGGGAGTATGAAAATCCCAAGATATCTCCAAACGGTCCATTAGTCTTTGCAGTACCCTGGAGGCAAAATGATCTGAGCCTTGGTCTGAGCCTGTATTTTCCACTATTCCATATCTAGGAATAATTTGTTTTAAAATCACTTTTGCTACCACTGCCACCGTGGCAGCGCTCGGAGGGAAAGCTTCTACCCTCCCGCTAAGGTGATCAACCAACACTAGTATGTATTCAATTCGACCAGCTACAGGTAAATCAACTTGAGTATTTCGAAAGGGTTGTAAACTTGGACTCTGCCCTCCTGCAGGCTGCTTTCTAAGTGCCTTTTTATTAATTTTGTTACAAACCACCCATCTTTCACAAATTTGCTTGGCTATAGCATAAATTCCAGTACACCCATATTTTCGTAACACTATGTCACACATTTCTCGTGTTCCCCAATAACTCTCCTGATGTAAAATTGCTAATACCTCCCACACGATTTGCTTATTTAACATTTCTCTACCATCTGGGAGTACCCATTTCCCACTCTGTTCCCCGGCTCCTAATTCTCGGCGGACTTCTTTTTATTTTTCATTGAGAACTGGAGTTTCTTGCAGGGCCAGGACCTCGGGCGTGAGATAACTTAGAGTTATTGCTTCAGGTTTTAAGGCTGCTTCTCGGGCCATTTCATCTGCTAACTGATTTCCCCTGGCACAAAAGGAGTTTCCCCTCTGATGTCCATTAACATGTACTACGGCCACTTCTATTAGTGACGTCAGATTACGTGACGCTTGTCCAAGTAGTTCTTCATGAACCAATTCTTCCCCTTTGCTATTAATTAGACCTCGTTCTTCCCAGATTTTCCCAAAGGTGTGCACTACTCCAAATGCACATCTAGAATCATAACAGGTGGTACCTTCTTTTCCTTCCAACATTTGCAGTGCCTGATTCAGACTCAAAACAGAAAATGGTGGCAGCAGGGGCACCAAGATCACCTCAAAACAGAAAATGGTGGCAGCAGGGGCACCAAGATCACCTCAAAACAGAAAATGGTGGCAGCAGGGGCACCAAGATCACCTCAAAACAGAAAATGGTGGCAGCAGGGGCACCAAGATCACCTCAGGACTCAGAATGGCGGCCAGAGAGGAGGCAGGATCACCTCACGACAAAGACAGACCTTGTCCCCGGTGCAAAATCCGGCACTTGCCCTTGTTAAATTTCATGTGGTTGGTGATTGCCCAGTTCTCCAATTTGCACAGATCCCTCTGCAGGGCCTCTCTGCCCTCCAGAGTGTCAACAGCTCCTCCCAATTTTGTGTCATCGGTGAACTTACTTAATATTCCCCCAAGTCCGGCGTCCAACTCATTAATAAAGACATTAAAGAGTCCTGGCCCTAAGATGGATCCCTGTGGAACCCGCTGGTGACTGGTCGCCAGCCAGACATGACCCCATTTAACTAGAACCCTTGGAGCACGGCCTGTCGGCCAATTGCTCACCCACTGCATTGTGTGTTTATCCAGCCGTGTGCGGGACATCTTGTCCAGGAAGATACTGTGAGCGATACTATCAAAAGCTTTTCTGAAATCCAAAAAGATCACGTCAATGTGCTTCTCTTGATCAGCTAGGTGGGTAACCCTGCGGTAGAAAGAAATTAAGTTGGTCAAGCAGGACTTTCCCCTCATGAACCCATGCTGGCTGGGACCAATGACTGTGTTGTCGTTCAGATGTTTTTCAATAACTCCCAGAATAATCTCCATGGTTTTGCCAGGCACAGGAGTGAGGCTGACGGGCCTGTAGTTGCCAGGGTCACCCCTCTTGCCTTTCTTGTAGACTGGGACAACGTTTGCAGCTTCCAGCCTTCCGGGACCTCTCCAGATTCCCAGGAGCAATGAAAAATCACAGGCAGAGGTCTCCCTATGACACGAGCCAGCTCTTTAAGCACCCTTGGATGAACCCCATCAGGCCCCATCAACTTGTAGGGATCTACTGGAGGAGCACACCCCGTACAAGTCCCGGATTGATTGGGAGTTTACTGTTCGCTCTAGCCCAGGGCTAGGGAAGCCCCCGAGCCCATCTTCGGTGTTGAAGACCGAGGCAAAGAAAGTATTAACGTTCTTGGCTTTATCTGTGTCCGTGTTAGTAAGTCCAGTCCACACTTCTTCAGCTTAGCCGTGAGGATGCTGTGGGAGATGGTGTCAAATGCTTTACTGAAGTCAAGGTAGACCACATCCACCGCTCTGCCTTCATCAGTCCACCTTGTTATGTCTTCATAAAAGGCTATGAGGTTGGCCAAGCACGACTTCCCCTTGGTGAAGCCATGTTGACTGCCCCTGATGACCCTCTTATCCTTGATATGTCTTAAGATGGCAGCAAGGATAAGGTGTTCCATCCCTTTCCCAGGGATGGAGGTGAGGCTGACCGGTCTATAGTTGCCCGGGTCCTCCTTCTTGCCCTTTTTGAAGACCGGACTGGCATTTGCTTTCCTCCAGTCCTCAGGCACCTCTCCCGTTTCCCAAGACTTGGCAAAGATGATGGAGAGCGGTTCAGCAATGACTTCAGCCAGCTCCCTCAGCACCCGCGTGTGCATCCCATCTGGACCCATGGATTTATGGATGTCCAGATTGCTTAACTGGTCCCTAACCCAGTCCTCATCAACTGAGGCAAACTCCTCCATTGCCCTGCCTTCCTCTGGGGCCTCAGGGGTACGGGGCTCCTCAGGACAGCCTCCGGCAGAGTAGACAGAGACAAAGAAGGCATTCAGTAATTCTGCCTTCTCTGCATCTTCTGTCACCAGGGCACCCACCCCATTCATCAGTGGGCCTACATTGCCTCTGGTGTTAGTTTTGTCTGCCTTGTATTTGAAGAAGCTCTTTCTGTTGTCCTTGACCCCTCTTGCCAGGTTTAACTCTAAGGAGGCCTTAGCTTTCCTAGTTGCCTCCCTACATCCTTTAACAACAGCCTTATATTCTTCCCAAGTGGCCAGCCCCTCCTTCCATGATTTGTAAACTCTCCTCAATGGCCCCTCCGTCCCATATCAAGATGGGCTTGGAGGCATCCACCCTCCCATGTCTGCCATGCCTCTTCTGCGCCGCAGGACACCCCGCCCGCTCTTTGTCAGCCTGCTGCTGGCTGTCGTCTTCGCTCCGGCTGCTGTGGTGCTCTAGGCCTCCTGGTACGACCTCAAGCTCTTGGAACGCCTCCTGTGTCGTGTGCTGTGTGAGGAGACCTACACCAACCTGGCGTATGCACCGGGAAGGATCCTCCCCGTGGTCAGTGAGGGGCTGCTGCCCTTTTGACCGCTCCCCCCAAAAAAAGCCTTGTCTATCTCCACCTCCGTGTGCTCGGGGGCCTTTGTCGGGGTGCAGGGAGAGGGTCTCGCTCCACATGCCAGTTCCCGCACCCTCCAGGCAGGGTCCAGTCTCATTTTGGAAAAAAACACCACTGTCCCCCGCCCCTCACAGTTTCCCTGGCCTCATTGCGCCGCATCCCACGAGGCCCGTTCCAGCGATCTCGTAGCCGGTGGGCTGTCCCCAAGGCCCTGTCCCTGCTGACCCCACAGCCAGCGGCCGGCACAGCCTCAGCTGCTCCCTGCCAGCTTCTGCAGCCGCTCGCAGGTCTCGCTGCCAAGCAGAAAGGGTCTGTTGGATGGAGACTGGAGCCACTTGGCCTGCAACTCTGGAATGCAGCACCGCTGCACGCAGCTGCTGGCAGGGCTGCAGCACGTGGGTCACTGCCTGGCTGCCGTGTGCCCCCAGCCCTTCTTCCTCCTGGTGTCCCCGCCGTGGGTCAGCAGCTACGGCTCTCTGAGCACGAGGGACAACCCTTCCTCTTGGGAGGCTGCAAGCACGGTGTCTGTCCAGGCTAGAGCAGAGGGCTAGTCTATGATCTTCCCCTTCCTGAGCTGTAGTTGCCCCCCGGGGCTGGATGCTGGATCCAAACGGGGGCTGGATGCTTGAGCCCTGTGCTGGAGCCCACACGGTGTGGCCGTCCACACACATGTGCACACCAGCGGTAGACGCGTGTGTGAGTGGGTGTCTGTGTGTGCCTGCTGGGAGTCCCTGCGCAGCCCGGCTCCTGCTTGGCCCTGGGGTGGGCAGCTGAGGCAGCCGGATGGCCGAGGAACAGGCAAAGCCCACAGGGAGCTGCCGACACGTTGCGCCCGCAGTCGCTCCTGCCCGTGCGCTAAGAGCGGTGCTGAGAGTGATGCCGGTGGCCGTGGCTGGACCCACAGCAGCTCCGGGCACCAGCCGCAGGGAGGTGATGGCCGTGCCACAGTGGGCAGCGGTGTAGGGGGCTGCTGCGGGGAGGGTCGAGGCAGGGAGAGGGGGAAGCTTGCGGGGTGTAAGGAACTTTTGACAAAGAAATGTTGTTTTTACAAAACTGGGGACCTGGCGCCTGACCCCAGCTGGGGGGAATGACCATGAAACGTCAGACTATGAATCCTTAATGTAAAACAAAGTCTCTTCAAAGTAATCCCGGAATGCATACTGATTCCTGTATTTCAAAAAGTTAATCTAGAGGGAAGATTAGCCAAGGAGCCAAACCCCCATATTTTAAAGAGATCGATAAGGGGAAGGGGGTTGTCAGAATTAGATGAATGAAATACGCAAACCGAGGCAGGCGTCGGGTGGTCTGTAAACCCTGCAGTACCAACCAATGGGGAACAGGAGAGGGAATTTGCGGCCGGGATTTTGGGGGGATGTGAGGGCTTTTTGCCCTATACTTTGTGTCTACGTTTAGGTAGAACACCTGGTCTTTCAAAATCGTTACTAAAATATGCTTTGCTGAGAGATCCTACCTGGGCCTGTAAAATTTGCAAAATAATTGTTTCCTACACAGGGGAAACTTGGGCTGCTTGCAGGGACCTGTTCGTGGGGTGCAGCTCGCAACAAGGTGCCACAAGGACAGAAATTGTCCCCCCCATTAGTTCCAGATTCCTCTGGGGTGGCCCCCCGGCGTGGACTCCCCTCTCCTTGCTGAGCCGGGGGGTATCCTGGTGTCCAGGGCTTTATGTATTTGAAACAGGGTGGATTTAGGGGGAGCAGCCCCATGCCCCCCAAACAGACACTGCTGAGGTGAAGGTGTGACCCCGCTCCATGCCGGGGGGAAATTTATTTGCTGGTTTGCTTTATAAAGGTTGGGGGGGTGTCGCTGCTTCTGGGTTTTGCTTTTTGATGCTGTTGGTATCAAGGGGACCCCAAAATCGTCCTCCCCCACTGCTGCCTCCCTATGCCACTGCACAGAACACTATAGAGACCAAAGATGGGGGACATGAGGTGACACCCCCCTGCCCCCAGGCCCCCTCTGTTGCTGGGAGGGGAGGTTCCAAGCCATAGTCACGGTGACCTCAATGCTGGGGGGGGCCTTGCCCTGTGCCCCTCCCTGCCCCAACACCCCACCAGCAGCTTTGGGGCGTATCACACCCCGACTGCCCCTGGGACCAAACTGCTCCCCCCAAAATGTCTGTTACTGACAGCAGCTCCTCCCTGCCCCCTCCAAATTCTCTCCCCATCTTGGGGGTGCACAGCCCTCTCGGGAAGGGGGGGTTGTTACACTACACGGGTCAGTGCCCGCCCTGGGCAGCACTTTTCACCTGTTATTTACTCCTTTGCATTTACACCAGGGTCCAAGATGTCCCCTCACAACGTTTACAGCCCACTCGAGATCCCTGAGCCCCAGGGTGGGGGGCACGGGATTGTTGCAAAACAAAGAGAGATGGAAATTTGGTGCGGGTTCCTGGTGTGGTGTGGGGGAGGGTGTGGGGACACCTCCATGGGGAGGAGACCCTTGGGGTGATGTGGGGACCACCCTGGCATGATGAGGGGCACCCCCTACCTGGCACTGGTGGAGACACCCCCTGTTGGTGATTGGGGGGCACCCCTGAGGGTGATGGGTGATGCCCTTCCTGGGGACCCCCCTTAGTGACAAGGGGGGACACTACTGGGGTAACAGGAGCAGTGGGGGACATGCCCGGGGGACTGAAACCCCCAGGGACAATGGGGAGCCCTCCCTGGGGTGGTGGGCAGCACTGTGTACCGCTGGCACCCAATGGGCCCCATCACTCAGTGCCTGCAGCCCCCACCCTCCCTGGCCCTCCCAGCCCGTCTGCAAAGCAGAAGCCCGTGGGCTCCCCCACCCCAAAGGGCTTCCCAGGGCTCGCTTCATCTCCCTTGGACTGCCCAAGACTCCCAAAGTATCTCCTTGGCTCCCCAGGACACCCCAGGTTTGCCCAGTCCCCAGGGCTCACCTTGTGCCCTAAAGTCGCCCAGGAAACACCTCAGCTCCCCAGTGCAGCTCAGGCCTCGCTTCGTCCCCCCAGGGCTCCCCATTTTTCACCAGGACTCAGCTTGGCTCCCCAAGGTTCCCCAGCCTTCTCAAGGATTTTCCATCTGCTCCCCACGGTACCCCAGGACTTCCCTGGTATCCCCAGGGCTCCTCTCTAGGGCTCTCCTCCATTCCCCAGGGCTCCCCTGTCCTCCCGAGGGATCGCCTCAGATCCTCAGGGCTCCGCAGTCCTCGCCTTGGTTCCCACTTCTCCCCAGTCCACTCTAGGACTCATCTGGGCTCCCCAGTCATTTGCAGATCTCTTGCCCATCTCACAGAGCTCCCCTGTTCTGCCGAGGCCTCGCCTCAGCTCCCTGGGCCTCACCAGTCTTTTCCACGACTCACATCAGCTCACCCGGGTCCCGGCCGCCCTGGCCCTGGCTCACCTCCCAGTGCCCTGGGACTGACTGGAGGGGCCTGTTCCCACCATGGCTCCCCAAAATGTGTCCCGCTTGCTTTGCAGAGGAAGCAGTGGTCAGAGGTGAGAGAAGCTGTTCAGGAGCAGGTTGAGGTCAAGACGTTACTGGGGTACGCCTCCTCAGGGCTCCCCATTCTTCATCAGGACTCACCTTGGCTCCCCAGGGTTCCCCAGCCCTCCCATGGATTTTGACTGGGCTCCCCAGGGTATCCCAGTCCTCCCCAGGACTTCCCTTGGATCCCCTGGGCTCTCCTCAGTTCCACAAGGCTCCCAGTCCTCACGTTCCTTCCCAGAGCACCCCAGCATTTTGCAGATCTTTGCTCATCTCACTGAGCTCCCCAGTTCTGCCAAAGCCTTCCCTCAGCTCCCTGGGCCTCACCAGTCTTTCCCAGGACTCGCATCAGCTCCCCAGGGCTCTGCAGTCTCCCTCAGGGTTCTCCTCGGCTCCCCACTCCTCCTCTAGGCTTGTTTCAGTTCCCCAGTGCTCACTATGGCTGCCCAGTCCTCACCTTGGACCCTCAGGCCTCCCCAGGCTTTGCCTCAGCTCCACAGGGCTCCCCACTCCTCCCTACGGCTCCCCTCGGCACTCCAGAGCTCCTCAGTCCCCCCTCGGGCTCGCTTCGGCTCCCCAGTTCTTCCCAGAGTTTCCCTTTTCTCCCCTGTGTTCCCCAGTATTCCACAGGAGTTGCCTCAGCTCCCCGGGGCTCCCTAAGTCCTCCCCACATCTCACCTTGTCACCCCAAGGCTCTACAGCACTCCCCAGGGATTTGCCTCCACTTCCCAGGGCTCCCCAGCTGTCCCTAGGGTTTGACTCAGCTCTGCAGTGATCCCCATTCCGTCCCAGGGCTCACCTCATTTCCCCAGCACTCCCCACTCCTCACCAGGGCTCTCTACACTTCCCTTGGTCTCCCCAGTTCTCCCCACGTCTCACGTAGCTTCTCCAGGGCTGTCCAGTCCTCCCCAGGACTCACTTTGGTTCCCCAGAGCTCCCCAGTGCAGCCCAGGGCTTCTCAGATCTCCCAAGGCCTCCACTCAGCTCATTAGGGCTCCCCAAGGATTCCCCAGGGTTCACCTCAACTGCCCACAGCTCCCTATTCTTCTCCAGTGCTCCCAGAGCTCCCCAGTCCTCCCCAGGCACAGAAGTGTTGACGGAGCAGAACTCTCTGCATCACCTGAACCTCACCCAGGCTGCGACACTTGAATGCGCTGCATGGAATGTCCGTGCACCAGGAGCGGGTGCTGAGAGTGATGCCCTGTTTCTCCGGTGGCCGTGGCTGGACCCCACATCAGCTCTTGGCACCAGCCCCAGGGAAGCGATGGCCGTGTCACAGTGGGCAGCGGTGGCTATGTCACCATGATGTCACTGCGGGCCTGTGACACGGGTGCCCTGGCGAGTATAAAGGGGGCTGCTCCCAGAGGTGGGGGAGCATTTGGAGTTCTCCTCCAAATGGTGCTGAGCAGGAGTTTGGAGAGTACTCACCAGAAATCCGTGGCGGGTGGCCAGAGCTGCAGAGCAATGGTGCTGGCCCCAGGACACCCGGGTGCCGGCCGCCCTGGCCCTGGCTCACCTGCCAGTGCCCTGGGACTGACTGGAGGGGCCTGTTCCCACCATGGCTCCCCGCAATGTGTCCCGCTTGCTTTGCAGAGGACTCAGTGGTCAGAGCTGAGAGAAGCTGTCCGGGAGCAGGTTGAGGTCAAGAAGGTACTGGGGACAGGAGGGACGAGGACCCAATAAGTTTGTGGCGGCGCGGACTCTTGACAGGGCCCTTTGCTTCTGCAGCTGCTGACGAAGAAGCTCCAGCACCTCCAGGAGAGATGGGAACGTGTCCAAGAGCCAACAGCTCTGTGAGTGGCCATGGAGCCCTGAGTGAATCTTGGGGCGGTGGGGTTGGGTGTGCTGAGCAGTTTGGGCTCCTGGCCACTCCTCCATCCTGCTCTGGAGAGCCCTTGTCTTCTCCTAAGTGGCTCAAAGCACTTCTCAGCAACTCGGGAGTCCTGGAAGCCACTCTGCACAACTCTGAGCAGCGCCCAAGCTCTCCTACATGCCCCCCAAGCTAGGGGCGGGACGGGTGGGGTGGGTCTGTGCAGTGCTGGGATGCCGGGGGTGCCTGGTGCCAGCCCCAGCAGAGGCTGGGCAGCACCCTGGCTCCCTGTTGGCCAAGCAGGGGGTCGTCACACCGGCCGAGGTCTCTTCTCACAGCCCAGAACCCTGTGGTGTCCGTAGCAGAGGGAAGACGGCGCAGGGAAACGACCCAGACGAGGTGCTGCTACAGGAGATGGTGGCCGTGCGGCTGGTAGGACAGACAGCCCGGCTGCGGGCCTTGGGCAGGGAAGGGTCTGCATGGTGCCTGGGGAACATTGAATGGGGGAGCAGGTGTCAGCGGGGATGAGGGAGGGGGTCTGAGCCCCCAAACCTCGTCCCCCTGGCACAGCCCAACACATGTCCCTGCTGTGCCTTGGCCTGTAGGAGGAGCAGCTGGCATCGAGGTGGCACCGGAGCACTTCTTGGCTGAGGTGGGTTGCTTGAGGGGCTCGGGGTGCCAGGACTCTTCCCTACGCAGTGGGATGCCCGTGCCTGTGGTCCAAGGGTGTTGAGTAGCTCTGGACTAGTCTGGGGTGAAAGCTTTCTGTGGTTTTTCCTCCCTAGCATGGGTGGACATATAGGGGGGATTTTGGGGCCCAGTGCACAGACGCACAGTACAACTGAGAGAGATGCCCGTGCCCCGAACCCCAGTCCTGAGCAGGGAGCGTTGTGCCCAGCACGGTGCAAGGTCCCATGGTGCCGTTCAAAGAGGGTGGCTGGAAGAGCTAAGACCAATTTGCCCCTCTGCTCTGTCTGACCCCTCTCTCCTGTCCCCCAGGAGACTTCTTGTGTTCCTCGCCTTCCTGCAGATCGCCGTCCTCATCGTGGTCCTGCTGAACACGGACGTCCTTAATAACTTTATCCTACCACGCAAGCTGGCAGCTGCCTTCGGGAGCCGCCCAGCAAATCCCCGATCTTTTGAAATGAATCTAGAAAGAGAATAAAGAAATCGGTGATTGCAGGACACGTGTGTGACCTTGTCAACTCACGTCAGCTGATGGGTCGGAGGGAGGTGGCTGCTGCTTTCCCTGCTGTCTGTGCTCTCCCCTGGACGGCTCTGCCTGTGCACCTCTGTGTGCCCAGTACAGGTTCACGAGAACACGGGGAGTCACAAAGAGCACCTGCAGGCGCAAGAGCTCTCTCAGGAAGAACAATAAAACAGAGGAGAGATGTGGCAGCTCGACTTGCGTATGTCGGTCTCAGCCCTTCTGTGATTCAAAGGAAACTCCTCTGCTTTCATGCTGAAGAGATTTATATCCAGGCGCTCACTGCCTTCCCAAAATACTACGCACAGAGGCATGAGTGAGGTAGCTCCACATGATGCGAATACCATGGGAAGCGAGCGTGGTTGTTGTGGCTCCCCGTCTTCCCCTGAACCTGTCCTCTCTAAGTACGGGTGCACAGGCAGAGCGTCTTAGAAGGAAAGCAACAGCCACCTCCCTCCAACCGGTCACCTGGCGTTCACTGGTGCCCCTCCAGCTGCTGAAGCTCCTGGCAGTTGTGTTCTAAGCAGCGCACAACAGCACGGTTCAGGGAAGAGGAGTCGCACAGAGGCCCTGACACAGCCCCGGCCACCACAGCCGGGGGAACACGGGAAGAGGAGGGGACACTGACCTCCATGCCGAGCTGCTCCATGCTTTCCTGCAGCTCCTGCTGCTTCTTCCCAGGACACTGCTGTGCCTCCCTCTGCCTTTCCCTCAAAGAGCTCTGCCTGGAAGAGGAGAGGGAACAGGAACGGCTCCAGGAGGCCCAGGGGCTGGAGGAGAACCCCCATGGTGACACCGGCCAGGGCCCAACGTCACAGCGCCCAGTGTTCCCCCCGCAGCCCACGCCTGAGTTCCTGTCCCACACAGTGGCCCCAGCCACACGAGTGACGGTCACTCCTCCCACCCCCTTCCCCAAAGCCATCTTGCTGCGCCTGCACACCCACATCAGGGTTCCCTGTGCAGCGCAGCCAACAGCCCGGGGGATCTCCAGAGGCCCAGTCCCTCCGCCGCGGACACATATTGACGGGGCAAGTTCACCTGCGTGTGTGTTCCCCTCCCTCCCTGCCCCGCACCCCCCATCACACCCCAGCCTCCCCGCTGGTCACCTGCAAGTGCTCCTGTGGGACACGAGGGGACGAGGAGCAGCCAGCAGGCCACCCGCGCACTCCAGCCGCAGCGCTCCGCCCCGCGCCGGCCCCTCCCGGCTGCCCTCGGGCGCTGCCTTTGCTCCGCGGCCTCTCCCGTAGCCAGCCCTGCAGGCAGCGGGGCCGGGGCCGGGCACAGGGACCCCCAGGCCCCGCCCTGCCCGTGCTCCGCCGCCCAACACACTCTGCACCGAGCCCTCCAGCACGGCCACCCACCCGCAGCTACTCAACCAACCAGGGCGCTCTCCCTTCTGCTCCACCAATGAGCGAGCCGCTGCTGCGCCCAGGGGCGGGGCCGGCCCGGGAGCTGCCTGTGCTACCTGACTGCGGGGCGGGCACATCCGGGCTCCTCAGCGGCGGCCCCGCCAGGGCGGCCCTGGCCCCTGGGGCCCGGGCGGAGCGGGATTGTAGGGAGCAGCGGTTTTGCAAAGAGAATGGGCCCAGGCAGGGTCTCTCAGCAAAGCATATTTTAATAACGATATTGCAACACCGGGTGTTCTACCTAAAGGCAGGCACACCTAATAGGGAAAAAGCCCCTGCTTATATCGCCCCAAACTCCCGGCGCAACGTCCCTCCCCTGCTCCCCATTGGTTGGTACTTCAGGGTTTACAGACCACCCGACGCCTGCCTCAGTTTACATACCATACCCTTCCCTTATCAATCTGTTTAAGATACGGATTCCTGGTACTTTGGCTACCCTTCCCCCTAAATTAACTTGTAAATCAGGTATATACAGGTATCAGTATATATTGCGGGAAGAGGCCGTGTTTGACATGAAGGATTCATAGTTGCATGTCTCTCGGTCCTTCCCCCGTGCTGGGGTGAGGCGCCAGGTCCTCGGTTATGTAAAAACAACGGTTCTTCGGTAAACGTTCCTTACAACTTTCCTCCTCTCCTTCGTTTTACTTTTGTTGGTTTTGCATTATCTTATGATACAGTCTAGTAGGTGGCTTCAAGCTGGGACAACATAATTTCACATTTTTCTTCAGGAGTTATGCATTCAGCATTGCTTCTTTCTTCTTGTTCTTTCAGCAGCATCATTTGATCTGAGTATGGCAGTGGCCCTAAAGGCATTTGCTTTGATAGAGCTGCCTCAATAAGGCGTTGAACAAGTCCTCGGACACACGGAACGATGCAGCATGCTACAGAAATTAGTGCTCCTGCTGCTACGATTAAAGAAGTCAAAACAGATACTATCATTTCTTTCCATTTTCCAAACCAAGATTCTAACAATCCCGTGTGTGGACTATCTATTCCTGAATTCTCAGCCAATTCTTCTGCTGAAGTTGTGGGTCCTTGCAAAGCTCTGGTTACACATACACCATCTTTTTCTGCCAACATCATCTCTAGGACCATGTTATTTTCCCATGCCGTTCTATTGGTAGCATCTAATAGTTCAGTGATTCCTTTAACTGCTTGTCTAGTATAACTTATAAATCGTTTGCTGTAATAAATGCTATTTATCCAGCCTGCATTCTGGTTTATAGTTACTCACCAGAGTAAAAAGGATTCAAAACCCACTGTTACTTGATTTCTTGCTTTGCGTTCGTTGGGGACCCCTCCGGAGACCCCAATCGAATCGACATAAACTCTGTCATCAAAGGAAAACCCTGAACTCCTTTTTCTGTTGCCCTGATGAATCACAGTGTTCAAATGCCAGGGTAAACGGAATTGCCAATTGAACAATGTCACAGGTACCTTCCCAGTGCGGGGGGTAAAATGGAATGAAGTGTCATCTTCCCACGTCACCACCAAAGATCCGCTCAAGAAGCATTTGAGGACGTATGAGGACCGACTTCCCGTGACTCTACACACCTACTCATGTTCCTAGGAACCTGGTATCATTCTTGCCCCGTCGTGAGAGACAGGCAGTATGATTTCCAATTATTCCTGAAAATGCCAGGGGAATTTTGATATTTTTCCCTGCAAGGCTGTAAATAGTAGGGAGAGAGCATGACACGACTTATTTCCCCATGCCGTAGGGTCTTGGCATAAGGCTAAGATGCACTCCATCCCCTGTCAATCCTTGCGCCATCCCAGAGGGAAGGGTACCACTTTGGGCCACAGGCCTTCCTGGTGCACACGCATAGCAATTGCTCTTCTTTAGGCTTTGCACCGTATATTTGATCCATTCTACCCAGGCATTTGTATCTCCATATCCTGTTTCTCCTTCAAAGGTTTCTCTTAAATCCGATATTTAACACTTATATTTTGAACCTTCCCGGGGCATTTTTTTTTCTACTAATGTTTGTTCATGATCCATAAACCCCACTTACTGAATCATGTACTCCCTGTATTGTAATTAGCAAAGGGTTGCACTGCAGGGACTCACATCCCGGGAGAGATTGCCCTCTAGATGAGGTAATTTTGCTTTTCAACTCTATAACTGTTTATTGCTCACTGTCCATCATCTAATCTCTGTGGTCCAGATAACACTGTACCAGGAGGTGCAATGAGAGCCAGCAACAAAAACTATGCACTTATTTAAATCATCCTTAGACTCCGTCCCCTTGGACACATGTGTTTGTTTTCGTAACTCAATTCTCTTTAGCTCTTCCATCCCCACAATTAAGGATCTGGCAAGCATCTACTCAAATTGTTAGGGAACCTTCAGTTTCAGCGATGTTAATGTTAAGTAACCCATTTGTAAATTCTACATCATACAGGATTAATAATCCCCCCAAATTTCCATTTCATTTTCATCTCTGTATCTTTAGTCGAAGGGGGTCGTCAGCTGTCAGTACTTGCCACTCATCATTGTCCTTTGGAGGTCCGATTGGCCCTTTAATCCATGTGTAATGAGCCCACCACCCTTTCTCGGCTGGTTGTGCTGCTGTCTCGGTGATCAGCAGAACTTGAAATGCTCCGTCCCAATCTGGCTGAAGCTTAGTTTCCTTCCAGGATTTGACCAGGACCCGGTTTCCAGGCTGAAACTTGTGAGCTGCAAACTCTAAAGGCAGAGTTTGTGCTAGAAGGCCTTGGTGCCTGAGAGAAGATAGAAAAGAAGACAACCCGAGTATACAGTTTTTGAGAAACATATCCTTAGTTCCAGCTGTGGGGTCCATCTGCTATTTCTGCCCAGGTATGGTAGCCCAAAGAGCATTTCATAAGGTGAAACTCCTGTATCCTTGTGAGAGGCAGTTCTGATTCTCAGCAAGGCTATAGGTAGACATCTAGTCCAGGATAATTTAGTTTCTAACACTAATTTTGACAATTGCTTCTTTGAGGTCTGGTTCATCATTTCTCCTTTTCCAGATGAAGGGGGATGCCAGGGAGTATGAAAATCCCAAGATATCTCCAAACGGTCCATTAGTCTTTGCAGTACCCTGGAGGCAAAATGATCTGAGCCTTGGTCTGAGCCTGTATTTTCCACTATTCCATATCTAGGAATAATTTGTTTTAAAATCACTTTTGCTACCACTGCCACCGTGGCAGCGCTCGGAGGGAAAGCTTCTACCCTCCCGCTAAGGTGATCAACCAACACTAGTATGTATTCAATTCGACCAGCTACAGGTAAATCAACTTGAGTATTTCGAAAGGGTTGTAAACTTGGACTCTGCCCTCCTGCAGGCTGCTTTCTAAGTGCCTTTTTATTAATTTTGTTACAAACCACCCATCTTTCACAAATTTGCTTGGCTATAGCATAAATTCCAGTACACCCATATTTTCGTAACACTATGTCACACATTTCTCGTGTTCCCCAATAACTCTCCTGATGTAAAATTGCTAATACCTCCCACACGATTTGCTTATTTAACATTTCTCTACCATCTGGGAGTACCCATTTCCCACTCTGTTCCCCGGCTCCTAATTCTCGGCGGACTTCTTTTTATTTTTCATTGAGAACTGGAGTTTCTTGCAGGGCCAGGACCTCGGGCGTGAGATAACTTAGAGTTATTGCTTCAGGTTTTAAGGCTGCTTCTCGGGCCATTTCATCTGCTAACTGATTTCCCCTGGCACAAAAGGAGTTTCCCCTCTGATGTCCATTAACATGTACTACGGCCACTTCTATTAGTGACGTCAGATTACGTGACGCTTGTCCAAGTAGTTCTTCATGAACCAATTCTTCCCCTTTGCTATTAATTAGACCTCGTTCTTCCCAGATTTTCCCAAAGGTGTGCACTACTCCAAATGCACATCTAGAATCATAACAGGTGGTACCTTCTTTTCCTTCCAACATTTGCAGTGCCTGATTCAGACTCAAAACAGAAAATGGTGGCAGCAGGGGCACCAAGATCACCTCAAAACAGAAAATGGTGGCAGCAGGGGCACCAAGATCACCTCAAAACAGAAAATGGTGGCAGCAGGGGCACCAAGATCACCTCAGGACTCAGAATGGCGGCCAGAGAGGAGGCAGGATCACCTCACGACAAAGACAGACCTTGTCCCCGGTGCAAAATCCGGCACTTGCCCTTGTTAAATTTCATGTGGTTGGTGATTGCCCAGTTCTCCAATTTGCACAGATCCCTCTGCAGGGCCTCTCTGCCCTCCAGAGTGTCAACAGCTCCTCCCAATTTTGTGTCATCGGTGAACTTACTTAATATTCCCCCAAGTCCGGCGTCCAACTCATTAATAAAGACATTAAAGAGTCCTGGCCCTAAGATGGATCCCTGTGGAACCCGCTGGTGACTGGTCGCCAGCCAGACGTGACCCCATTTAACTAGAACCCTTGGAGCACGGCCTGTCGGCCAATTGCTCACCCACTGCATTGTGTGTTTATCCAGCCGTGTGCTGGACATCTTGTCCAGGAGGATACTGTGAGCGATACTATCAAAAGCTTTACTGAAATCCAAAAAGATCACGTCAATGTGCTTCTCTTGATCAGCTAGGTGGGTAACCCTGCGGTAGAAAGAAATTAAGTTGGTCAAGCAGGACTTTCCCCTCATGAACCCATGCTGGCTGGGACCAATGACTGTGTTGTCGTTCAGATGTTTTTCAATAACTCCCAGAATAATCTCCATGGTTTTGCCAGGCACAGGAGTGAGGCTGACGGGCCTGTAGTTGCCAGGGTCACCCCTCTTGCCTTTCTTGTAGACTGGGACAACGTTTGCAGCTTCCAGCCTTCCGGGACCTCTCCAGATTCCCAGGAGCAATGAAAAATCACAGGCAGAGGTCTCCCTATGACACGAGCCAGCTCTTTAAGCACCCTTGGATGAACCCCATCAGGCCCCATCAACTTGTAGGGATCTACTGGAGGAGCACACCCCGTACAAGTCCCGGATTGATTGGGAGTTTACTGTTCGCTCTAGCCCAGGGCTAGGGAAGCCCCCGAGCCCATCTTCGGTGTTGAAGACCGAGGCAAAGAAAGTATTAACGTTCTTGGCTTTATCTGTGTCCGTGTTAGTAAGTCCAGTCCACACTTCTTCAGCTTAGCCGTGAGGATGCTGTGGGAGATGGTGTCAAATGCTTTACTGAAGTCAAGGTAGACCACATCCACCGCTCTGCCTTCATCAGTCCACCTTGTTATGTCTTCATAAAAGGCTATGAGGTTGGCCAAGCACGACTTCCCCTTGGTGAAGCCATGTTGACTGCCCCTGATGACCCTCTTATCCTTGATATGTCTTAAGATGGCAGCAAGGATAAGGTGTTCCATCCCTTTCCCAGGGATGGAGGTGAGGCTGACCGGTCTATAGTTGCCCGGGTCCTCCTTCTTGCCCTTTTTGAAGACCGGACTGGCATTTGCTTTCCTCCAGTCCTCAGGCACCTCTCCCGTTTCCCAAGACTTGGCAAAGATGATGGAGAGCGGTTCAGCAATGACTTCAGCCAGCTCCCTCAGCACCCGCGTGTGCATCCCATCTGGACCCATGGATTTATGGATGTCCAGATTGCTTAACTGGTCCCTAACCCAGTCCTCATCAACTGAGGCAAACTCCTCCATTGCCCTGCCTTCCTCTGGGGCCTCAGGGGTACGGGGCTCCTCAGGACAGCCTCCGGCAGAGTAGACAGAGACAAAGAAGGCATTCAGTAATTCTGCCTTCTCTGCATCTTCTGTCACCAGGGCACCCACCCCATTCATCAGTGGGCCTACATTGCCTCTGGTGTTAGTTTTGTCTGCCTTGTATTTGAAGAAGCTCTTTCTGTTGTCCTTGACCCCTCTTGCCAGGTTTAACTCTAAGGAGGCCTTAGCTTTCCTAGTTGCCTCCCTACATCCTTTAACAACAGCCTTATATTCTTCCCAAGTGGCCAGCCCCTCCTTCCATGATTTGTAAACTCTCCTCAATGGCCCCTCCGTCCCATATCAAGATGGGCTTGGAGGCATCCACCCTCCCATGTCTGCCATGCCTCTTCTGCGCCGCAGGACACCCCGCCCGCTCTTTGTCAGCCTGCTGCTGGCTGTCGTCTTCGCTCCGGCTGCTGTGGTGCTCTAGGCCTCCTGGTACGACCTCAAGCTCTTGGAACGCCTCCTGTGTCGTGTGCTGTGTGAGGAGACCTACACCAACCTGGCGTATGCACCGGGAAGGATCCTCCCCGTGGTCAGTGAGGGGCTGCTGCCCTTTTGACCGCTCCCCCCAAAAAAAGCCTTGTCTATCTCCACCTCCGTGTGCTCGGGGGCCTTTGTCGGGGTGCAGGGAGAGGGTCTCGCTCCACATGCCAGTTCCCGCACCCTCCAGGCAGGGTCCAGTCTCATTTTGGAAAAAAACACCACTGTCCCCCGCCCCTCACAGTTTCCCTGGCCTCATTGCGCCGCATCCCACGAGGCCCGTTCCAGCGATCTCGTAGCCGGTGGGCTGTCCCCAAGGCCCTGTCCCTGCTGACCCCACAGCCAGCGGCCGGCACAGCCTCAGCTGCTCCCTGCCAGCTTCTGCAGCCGCTCGCAGGTCTCGCTGCCAAGCAGAAAGGGTCTGTTGGATGGAGACTGGAGCCACTTGGCCTGCAACTCTGGAATGCAGCACCGCTGCACGCAGCTGCTGGCAGGGCCGCAGCACGTGGGTCACTGCCTGGCTGCCGTGTGCCCCCAGCCCTTCTTCCTCCTGGTGTCCCCGCCGTGGGTCAGCAGCTACGGCTCTCTGAGCACGAGGGACAACCCTTCCTCTTGGGAGGCTGCAAGCACGGTGTCTGTCCAGGCTAGAGCAGAGGGCTAGTCTATGATCTTCCCCTTCCTGAGCTGTAGTTGCCCCCCGGGGCTGGATGCTGGATCCAAACGGGGGCTGGATGCTTGAGCCCTGTGCTGGAGCCCACACGGTGTGGCCGTCCACGCACATGTGCACACCAGCGGTAGACGCGTGTGTGAGTGGGTGTCTGTGTGTGCCTGCTGGGAGTCCCTGCGCAGCCCGGCTCCTGCTTGGCCCTGGGGTGGGCAGCTGAGGCAGCCGGATGGCCGAGGAACAGGCAAAGCCCACAGGGAGCTGCCGACACGTTGCGCCCGCAGTCGCTCCTGCCCGTGCGCTAAGAGCGGTGCTGAGAGTGATGCCGGTGGCCGTGGCTGGACCCACACCAGCTCCGGGCACCAGCCGCAGGGAGGTGATGGCCGTGCCACAGTGGGCAGCGGTGTAGGGGGCTGCTGCGGGGAGGGTCGAGGCAGGGAGAGGGGGAAGCTTGCGGGGTGTAAGGAACTTTTGACAAAGAAATGTTGTTTTTACAAAACTGGGGACCTGGCGCCTGACCCCAGCTGGGGGGAATGACCATGAAACGTCAGACTATGAATCCTTAATGTAAAACAAAGTCTCTTCAAAGTAATCCCGGAATGCATACTGATTCCTGTATTTCAAAAAGTTAATCTAGAGGGAAGATTAGCCAAGGAGCCAAACCTCCATATTTTAAAGAGATCGATAAGGGGGTTGTCAGAATTAGATGAATGAAATACGCAAACCGAGGCAGGCGTCGGGTGGTCTGTAAACCCTGCAGTACCAACCAATGGGGAACAGGAGAGGGAATCTGCGGCCGGGATTTTGGGGGGATGTGAGGGCTTTTTGCCCTATACTTTGTGTCTACGTTTAGGTAGAACACCTGGTCTTTCAAAATCGTTACTAAAATATGCTTTGCTGAGAGATCCTACCTGGGCCTATAAAATTTGCAAAATAATTGTTTCCTACACAGGGGAAACTTGGGCTGCTTGCAGGGACCTGTTCGTGGGGTGCAGCTCGCAACAAGGTGCAACAAGGACAGAAATTGTCCCCCCCCATTAGTCCCAGATTCCTCTGGGGTGGCCCCCCGGCGTGGACTCCCCCCTCCTTGCTGAGCCAGGGGGTATCCTGGTGTCCAGGACTTTATGTATTTGAAACAGGGTGGATTTAGGGGGAGCAGCCCCATGCCCCCCAAACAGACACTGCTGAGGTGAAGGTGTGACCCCGCTCCATGCCGGGGGGAAATTTATTTGCTGGTTTGCTTTATAAAGGTTGGGGGGGTGTCGCTGCTTCTGGGTTTTGCTTTTTGATGCTGTTGGTATCAAGGGGACCCCAAAATCGTCCTCCCCCACTGCTGCCTCCCTATGCCACTGCACAGAACACTATAGAGACCAAAGATGGGGGACATGAGGTGACACCCCCCTGCCCCCAGGCCCCCTCTGTTGCTGGGAGGGGAGGTTCCAAGCCATAGTCACGGTGATCTCAATGCTGGGGGGGGCCCTGCCCTGTGCCCCTCCCTGCCCCAACACCCCACCAGCAGCTTTGGGGCGTATCACACCCCGACTGCCCCTGGGACCAAACTGCTCCCCCCAAAATGTCTGTTACTGACAGCAGCGACTCCCTGCCCCCTCCAAATTCTCTCCCCATTTTGGGGGTGCACAGCCCTCTCGGGAAGGGGGGGTTGTTACACTACACGGGTCAGTGCCCACCCTGGGCAGCACTTTTCACCTGTTATTTATTCCTTTGCATTTACACCAGGGTCCAAGATGTCCCCTCACCACGTTTACAGCCCACTCGAGACCCCCAAGCCCCAGGGTGGGGGGCACGGGATTGTTGCAAAATAAAGAGATGGAAATTTGGTGCGGGTTCCTGGTGTGGTGTGGGGGAGGGTGTGGGGACACCTCCATGGGGAGGAGACCCTTGGGGTGATGTGCGCACCACCCTGGCATGATGTGGGGCACCCCCTACCTGGCACTGGTGGAGACACCCCAGTTGGTGATTGGGGGGCACCCCTGAGGGTGATGCCCTTCCTGGGGACCCCCCTTAGTGACAAGGGGGGACACTACTGGGGTAACAGGAGCAGTGGGGGACATGCCCGGGGGGCTGGAACACCCAGGGACAATGGGGAGCCCTCCCTGGGGTGGTGGGCAGCACTGTGTACCGCTGGCACCCAATGGGCTCCATCACTCAGTGCCTGCAGCCCCCACCCTCCCTGGCCCTCCCAGCCCGTCTGCAAAGCAGAAGCCCGTGGGCTCCCCCACCCCAAAGGGCTTCCCAGGGCTCGCTTCATCTGCCTTGGACTGCCCGAGACTCCCAAAGTATCTCCTTGGCTCCCCAGGACACCCCAGGTTTGCCCAGTCCCCAGGGCTCACTCTGTGCCCCGAAGTCGCCCAGGAAACACCTCAGTTCCCCAGTGCAGCTCAGGCCTCGCTTCGTCCCCCCAGGGCTCCCCATTTTTCACCAGGACTCAGCTTGGCTCCCCAAGGTTCCCCAGCCTTCTCAAGGATTTTCCATCTGCTCCCCACGGTACCCCAGGACTTCCCTGGTATCCCCAGGGCTCCTCTCTAGGGCTCTCCTTCATCTCCCCCTCTCCTCTCTAGGGCTCTCCTCCATTCCCCAGGGCTCCCCTGTCCTCCCGAGGGATCGCCTCAGATCCTCAGGGCTCCGCAGTCCTCACCTTGGTTCCCACTTCTCCCCAGTCCACTCTAGGACTCATCTGGACTCCCCAGTCATTTGCAGATCTCTTGCATATCTCACTCAGCTCCCCTGTTCTGCCGAGGCCTCGCCTCAGCTCCCTGGGCCTCACCAGTCTTTTCCAGGACTCACATCAGCTCACCCGGGTCCCGGCCGCCCTGGCCCTGGCTCACCTCCCAGTGCCCTGGGACTGACTGGAGGGGCCTGTTCCCACCATGGCTCCCCAAAATGTGTCCCGCTTGCTTTGCAGAGGAAGCAGTGGTCAGAGGTGAGAGAAGCTGTTCAGGAGCAGGTTGAGGTCAAGACGTTACTGGGGTACGCCTCCTCAGGGCTCCCCATTCTTCATCAGGACTCACCTTGGCTCCCCAGGGTTCCCCAGCCCTCCCATGGAATGACTCGGCTCCCCATGGTATCCCAGTCCTCCCCAGGACTGCCCTTGGATCCCCAGGGCTCTCCTCAGTTCCACAAGGCTCCCAGTCCTCACGTTCCTTCCCAGAGCACCCCAGCATTTTGCAGATCTTTGCTCATCTCACTGAGCTCCCCAGTTCTGCCAAGGCCTTCCCTCAGCTCCCTGGGCCTCACCAGTCTTTCCCAGGACTCGCATCAGCTCCCCAGGGCTCTGCAGTCTCCCTCAGGGTTCTCCTCGGCTCCCCACTCCTCCTCTAGGCTTGTTTCAGTTCCCCAGTGCTCACTATGGCTGCCCAGTCCTCACCTTGGACCCTCAGGCCTCCCCAGGCTTTGCCTCAGCTCCACAGGGCTCCCCACTCCTCCCTACGGCTCCCCTCGGCACTCCAGGGCTCCTCAGTCCCCCCTCGGGCTCGCTTCGGCTCCCCAGTTCTTCCCAGAGTTTCCCTTTTCTCCCCTGTGTTCCCCAGTATTCCACAGGAGTTGCCTCAGCTCCCCGGGGCTCCCTAAGTCCTCCCCACATCTCACCTTGTCACCCCAAGGCTCTACAGCACTCCCCAGGGATTTGCCTCCACTTCCCAGGGCTCCCCAGCTGTCCCTAGGGTTTGACTCAGCTCTGCAGTGATCCCCATTCCGTCCCAGGGCTCACCTCATTTCCCCAGCACTCCCCACTCCTCACCAGGGCTCTCTACACTTCCCTTGGTCTCCCCAGTTCTCCCCATGTCTCCCGTAGCTTCTCCAGGGCTGTCCAGTCCTCCCCAGGGCTCGCTTTGGTTCCCCAGAGCTCCCCAGTGCAGCCCAGGGCTTCTCAGATCTCCCAAGGCCTCCACTCAGCTCATTAGGGCTCCCCAAGGATTCCCCAGGGTTCACCTCAACTCCCCACAGCTCCCTATTCTTCTCCAGTGCTCCCAGAGCTCCCCAGTCCTCCCCAGGCACAGAAGTGTTGACGGAGCAGAACTCTCTGCATCACCTGAACCTCACCCAGGCTGCGACACTTGAATGCGCTGCATGGAATGTCCGTGCACCAGGAGCGGGTGCTGAGAGTGATGCCCTGTTTCTCCGGTGGCCGTGGCTGGACCCCACATCAGCTCTTGGCACCAGCCCCAGGGAAGCGATGGCCGTGTCACAGTGGGCAGCGGTGGCTATGTCACCATGATGTCACTGCGGGCCTGTGACACGGGTGCCCTGGCGAGTATAAAGGGGGCTGCTCCCAGAGGTGGGGGAGCATTTGGAGTTCTCCTCCAAATGGTGCTGGTCAGGAGTTTGGAGAGTACTCACCAGAAATCCGTGGCGGGTGGCCAGAGCTGCAGAGCAATGGTGCTGGCCCCAGGACACCCGGGTGCCGGCCGCCCGGGCCCTGGCTCACCTCCCAGTGCCCTGGGACTGACTGGAGGGGCCTGTTCCCACCATGGCTCCCCGCAATGTGTCCCGCTTGCTTTGCAGAGGACTCAGTGGTCAGAGCTGAGAGAAGCTGTCCGGGAGCAGGTTGAAGTCAAGAAGGTACTGGGGACAGGAGGGACGAGGACCCAATAAGTTTGTGGCGGCGCGGACTCTTGACAGGGCCCTTTGCTTCTGCAGCTGCTGACGAAGAAGCTCCAGCACCTCCAGGAGAGATGGGAACGTGTCCAAGAGCCAACAGCTCTGTGAGTGGCCATGGAGCCCTGAGTGAATCTTGGGGCGGTGGGGTTGGGTGTGCTGAGCAGTTTGGGCTCCTGGCCACTCCTCCATCCTGCTCTGGAGAGCCCTTGTCTTCTCCTAAGTGGCTCAAAGCACTTCTCAGCAACTCGGGAGTCCTGGAAGCCACTCTGCACAACTCTGAGCAGCGCCCAAGCTCTCCTACATGCCCCCCAAGCTAGGGGCGGGACGGGTGGGGTGGGTCTGTGCAGTGCTGGGATGCCGGGGGTGCCCGGTGCCAGCCCCAGCAGAGGCTGGGCAGCACCCTGGCTCCCTGTTGGCCAAGCAGGGGGTCGTCACACCGGCCGAGGTCTCTTCTCACAGCCCAGAACCCTGTGGTGTCCGTAGCAGAGGGAAGATGGCGCAGGGAAACGACCCAGACGAGGTGCTGCTACAGGAGATGGTGGCCGTGCGGCTGGTAGGACAGACAGCCCGTCTGCGGGCCTTGGGCAGGGAAGGGTCTGCATGGTGCCTGGGGAACATTGAATGGGGGAGCAGGTGTCAGCAGGGATGAGGGAGGGGGTCTGAGCCCCCAAACCTCGTCCCCCTGGCACAGCCCAACACATGTCCCTGCTGTGCCTTGGCCTGTAGGAGGAGCAGCTGGCATCGAGGTGGCACCGGAGCACTTCTTGGCTGAGGTGGGTTGCTTGAGGGGCTCGGGGTGCCAGGACTCTTCCCTACGCAGTGGGATGCCCGTGCCTGTGGTCCAAGGGTGTTGAGTAGCTCTGGACTAGTCTGGGGTGAAAGCTTTCTGTGGTTTTTCCTCCCTAGCATGGGTGGACATATAGGGGGGATTTTGGGGCCCAGTGCACAGACGCACAGTAGAACTGAGAGAGATGCCCGTGCCCCGAACCCCAGTCCTGAGCAGGGAGCGTTGTGCCCAGCACGGTGCAAGGTCCCATGGTGCCATTCAAAGAGGGTGGTTGGAAGAGCTGAGACCAATTTGCCCCTCTGCTCTGCCTGACCTCTCTCTCCTGTCCCCCAGGAGACTTCTTGTGTTCCTCGCCTTCCTGCAGATCGCCGTCCTCATCGTGGTCCTGCTGAACACGGACGTCCTTAATAACTTTGTCCTACCACGCAAGCTGGCAGCTGCCTTCGGGAGCCGCCCAGCAAATCCCCGATCTTTTGAAATGAATCTAGAAAGAGAATAAAGAAATCGGTGATTGCAGGACACGTGTGTGACCTTGTCAACTCACGTCAGCTGATGGGTCGGAGGGAGGTGGCTGCTGCTTTCCCTGCTGCCTGTGCTCTCCCCTGGACGGCTCTGCCTGTGCACCTCTGTGTGCCCAGTACAGGTTCACGAGAAGACGGGGAGTCACAAAGAGCACCTGCAGGCGCAAGAGCTCTCTCAGGAAGAACAATAAAACAGAGGAGAGATGTGGCAGCTCGACTTGCGTATGTCGGTCTCAGCCCTTCTGTGATTCAAAGGAAACTCCTCTGCTTTCATGCTGAAGAGATTTATATCCAGGCGCTCACTGCCTTCCCAAAATACTACGCACAGAGGCATGAGTGAGGTAGCTCCACATGATGCGAATACCATGGGAAGCGAGGGTGGTCGTTGTGGCTCCCCGTCTTCCCCTGAACCTGTCCTCTCTAAGTACGGGTGCACAGGTAGAGCGTCTTAGAAGGAAAGCAACAACCACCTCCCTCCAACCGGTCACCTGGCGTTCACTGGTGCCCCTCCAGCTGCTGAAGCTCCTGGCAGTTGTGTTCTAAGCAGCGCACAACAGCACGGTTCAGGGAAGAGGAGTCGCACAGAGGCACAGAGGCCCTGACACAGCCCCGGCCACCACAGCCGGGGGAACACGGGAAGAGGAGGGGACACTGACCTCCATGCCGAGCTGCTCCATGCTTTCCTGCAGCTCCTGCTGCTTCTTCCCAGGACGCTGCTGTGCCTCCCTCTGCCTTTCCCTCAAAGAGCTCTGCCTGGAAGAGGAGAGGGAACAGGAACGGCTCCAGGAGGGCCAGGGGCTGGAGGAGAACCCCCATGGTGACACCGGCCAGGGCCCAACGTCACAGCGCCCAGTGTTCCCCCCGCAGCCCACGCCTGAGTTCCTGTCCCACACAGTGGCCCCAGCCACACGAGTGACGGTCACTCCTCCCACCCCCTTCCCCAAAGCCATCTTGCTGCGCCTGCACACCCACATCAGGGTTCCCTGTGCAGCGCAGCCAACAGCCCGGGGGATCTCCAGAGGCCCAGTCCCTCCGCCGTGGACACATATTGACGGGGCAAGTTCACCTGCGTGTGTGTTCCCCTCCCTCCCTGCCCCGCACCCCCCATCACACCCCAGCCTCCCCGCTGGTCACCTGCAAGTGCTCCTGTGGGACACGAGGGGACGAGGAGCAGCCAGCAGGCCACCCGCGCACTCCAGCCGCAGCGCTCCGCCCCGCGCCGGCCCCTCCCGGCTGCCCTCGGGCGCTGCCTTTGCTCCGCGGCCTCTCCCGTAGCCAGCCCTGCAGGCAGCGGGGCCGGGGCCGGGCACAGGGACCCCCAGGCCCCGCCCTGCCCGTGCTCCGCCGCCCAACACACTCTGCACCGAGCCCTCCAGCACGGCCACCCACCCGCAGCTACTCAACCAACCAGGGCGCTCTCCCTTCTGCTCCACCAATGAGCGAGCCGCTGCTGCGCCCAGGGGCGGGGCCGGCCCGGGAGCTGCCTGTGCTACCTGACTGCGGGGCGGGCACATCCGGGCTCCTCAGCGGCGGCCCCGCCAGGGCGGCCCTGGCCCCTGGGGCCCGGGCGGAGCGGGATTGTAGGGAGCAGCGGTTTTGCAAAGAGAATGGGCCCAGGCAGGGTCTCTCAGCAAAGCATATTTTAATAACGATATTGCAACACCGGGTGTTCTACCTAAAGGCAGGCACACCTAATAGGGAAAAAGCCCCTGCTTATATCGCCCCAAACTCCCGGCGCAACGTCCCTCCCCTGCTCCCCATTGGTTGGTACTTCAGGGTTTACAGACCACCCGACGCCTGCCTCAGTTTACATACCATACCCTTCCCTTATCAATCTGTTTAAGATACGGATTCCTGGTACTTTGGCTACCCTTCCCCCTAAATTAACTTGTAAATCAGGTATATACAGATATCAGTATATATTGCGGGAAGAGGCCGTGTTTGACATGAAGGATTCATAGTTGCATGTCTCTCGGTCCTTCCCCCGTGCTGGGGTGAGGCGCCAGGTCCTCGGTTATGTAAAAACAACGGTTCTTCGGTAAACGTTCCTTACAACTTTCCTCCTCTCCTTCGTTTTACTTTTGTTGGTTTTGCATTATCTTATGATACAGTCTAGTAGGTGGCTTCAAGCTGGGACAACATAATTTCACATTTTTCTTCAGGAGTTATGCATTCAGCATTGCTTCTTTCTTCTTGTTCTTTCAGCAGCATCATTTGATCTGAGTATGGCAGTGGCCCTAAAGGCATTTGCTTTGATAGAGCTGCCTCAATAAGGCGTTGAACAAGTCCTCGGACACACGGAACGATGCAGCATGCTACAGAAATTAGTGCTCCTGCTGCTACGATTAAAGAAGTCAAAACAGATACTATCATTTCTTTCCATTTTCCAAACCAAGATTCTAACAATCCCGTGTGTGGACTATCTATTCCTGAATTCTCAGCCAATTCTTCTGCTGAAGTTGTGGGTCCTTGCAAAGCTCTGGTTACACATACACCATCTTTTTCTGCCAACATCATCTCTAGGACCATGTTATTTTCCCATGCCGTTCTATTGGTAGCATCTAATAGTTCAGTGATTCCTTTAACTGCTTGTCTAGTATAACTTATAAATCGTTTGCTGTAATAAATGCTATTTATCCAGCCTGCATTCTGGTTTATAGTTACTCACCAGAGTAAAAAGGATTCAAAACCCACTGTTACTTGATTTCTTGCTTTGCGTTCGTTGGGGACCCCTCCGGAGACCCCAATCGAATCGACATAAACTCTGTCATCAAAGGAAAACCCTGAACTCCTTTTTCTGTTGCCCTGATGAATCACAGTGTTCAAATGCCAGGGTAAACGGAATTGCCAATTGAACAATGTCACAGGTACCTTCCCAGTGCGGGGGGTAAAATGGAATGAAGTGTCATCTTCCCACGTCACCACCAAAGATCCGCTCAAGAAGCATTTGAGGACGTATGAGGACCGACTTCCCGTGACTCTACACACCTACTCATGTTCCTAGGAACCTGGTATCATTCTTGCCCCGTCGTGAGAGACAGGCAGTATGATTTCCAATTATTCCTGAAAATGCCAGGGGAATTTTGATATTTTTCCCTGCAAGGCTGTAAATAGTAGGGAGAGAGCATGACACGACTTATTTCCCCATGCCGTAGGGTCTTGGCATAAGGCTAAGATGCACTCCATCCCCTGTCAATCCTTGCGCCATCCCAGAGGGAAGGGTACCACTTTGGGCCACAGGCCTTCCTGGTGCACACGCATAGCAATTGCTCTTCTTTAGGCTTTGCACCGTATATTTGATCCATTCTACCCAGGCATTTGTATCTCCATATCCTGTTTCTCCTTCAAAGGTTTCTCTTAAATCCGATATTTAACACTTATATTTTGAACCTTCCCGGGGCATTTTTTTTTCTACTAATGTTTGTTCGTGATCCATAAACCCCACTTACTGAATCATGTACTCCCTGTATTGTAATTAGCAAAGGGTTGCACTGCAGGGACTCACATCCCGGGAGAGATTGCCCTTTAGATGAGGTAATTTTGCTTTTCAACTCTATAACTGTTTATTGCTCACTGTCCATCCTCTAATCTCTGTGGTCCAGATAACACTGTACCAGGAGGTGCAATGAGAGCCAGCAACAAAAACTATGCACTTATTTAAATCATCCTTAGACTCCGTCCCCTTGGACACATGTGTTTGTTTTCGTAACTCAATTCTCTTTAGCTCTTCCATCCCCACAATTAAGGATCTGGCAAGCATCTACTCAAATTGTTAGGGAACCTTCAGTTTCAGCGATGTTAATGTTAAGTAACCCATTTGTAAATTCTACATCATACAGGATTAATAATCCCCCCAAATTTCCATTTCATTTTCATCTCTGTATCTTTAGTCGAAGGGGGTCGTCAGCTGTCAGTACTTGCCACTCATCATTGTCCTTTGGAGGTCCGATTGGCCCTTTAATCCATGTGTAATGAGCCCACCACCCTTTCTCGGCTGGTTGTGCTGCTGTCTCGGTGATCAGCAGAACTTGAAATGCTCCGTCCCAATCTGGCTGAAGCTTAGTTTCCTTCCAGGATTTGACCAGGACCTGGTTTCCAGGCTGAAACTTGTGAGCTGCAAACTCTAAAGGCAGAGTTCGTGCTAGAAGGCCTTGGTGCCTGAGAGAAGATAGAGAAGAAGACAACCCGAGTATACAGTTTTTGAGAAACATATCCTTAGTTCCAACTGTGGGGTCCATCTGCTATTTCTGCCCAGGTATGGTAGCCCAAAGAGCATTTCATAAGGTGAAACTCCTGTATCCTTGTGAGAGGCAGTTCTGATTCTCAGCAAGGCTATAGGTAGACATCTAGTCCAGGATAATTTAGTTTCTAACACTAATTTTGACAATTGCTTCTTTGAGGTCTGGTTCATCATTTCTCCTTTTCCAGATGAAGGGGGATGCCAGGGAGTATGAAAATCCCAAGATATCTCCAAACTGTCCATTAGTCTTTGCAGTACCCTGGAGGCAAAATGATCTGAGCCTTGGTCTGAGCCTGTATTTTCCACTATTCCATATCTAGGAATAATTTGTTTTAAAATCACTTTTGCTACCACTGCCACCGTGGCAGCGCTCGGAGGGAAAGCTTCTACCCTCCCGCTAAGGTGATCAACCAACACTAGTATGTATTCAATTCGACCAGCTACAGGTAAATCAACTTGAGTATTTCGAAAGGGTTGTAAACTTGGACTCTGCTCTCCTGCAGGCTGCTTTCTAAGTGCCTTTTTATTAATTTTGTTACAAACCACCCATCTTTCACAAATTTGCTTGGCTATAGCATAAATTCCAGTACACCCATATTTTCGTAACACTATGTCACACATTTCTTGTGTTCCCCAATAACTCTCCTGATGTAAAATTGCTAATACCTCCCACACGATTTGCTTATTTAACATTTCTCTACCATCTGGGAGTACCCATTTCCCACTCTGTTCCCTGGCTCCTAATTCTCGGCGGACTTCTTTTTATTTTTCATTGAGAACTGGAGTTTCTTGCAGGGCCAGGACCTCGGGCGTGAGATAACTTAGAGTTATTGCTTCAGGTTTTAAGGCTGCTTCTCGGGCCATTTCATCTGCTAACTGATTTCCCCTGGCACAAAAGGAGTTTCCCCTCTGATGTCCATTAACATGTACTACGGCCACTTCTATTAGTGACGTCAGATTACGTGACGCTTGTCCAAGTAGTTCTTCATGAACCAATTCTTCCCCTTTGCTATTAATTAGACCTCGTTCTTCCCAGATTTTCCCAAAGGTGTGCACTACTCCAAATGCACATCTAGAATCATAACAGGTGGTACCTTCTTTTCCTTCCAACATTTGCAGTGCCTGATTCAGACTCAAAACAGAAAATGGTGGCAGCAGGGGCACCAAGATCACCTCAAAACAGAAAATGGTGGCAGCAGGGGCACCAAGATCACCTCAGGGCTCAGAATGGCGGCCAGAGAGGAGGCAGGATCACCTCACGACAAAGACAGACCTTGTCCCCGGTGCAAAATCCGGCACTTGCCCTTGTTAAATTTCATGTGGTTGGTGATTGCCCAGTTCTCCAATTTGCACAGATGCCTCTGCAGGGCCTCTCTGCCCTCCAGAGTGTCAACAGCTCCTCCCAATTTTGTGTCATCGGTGAACTTACTTAATATTCCCCCAAGTCCGGCGTCCAACTCATTAATAAAGACATTAAAGAGTCCTGGCCCTAAGATGGATCCCTGTGGAACCCGCTGGTGACTGGTCGCCAGCCAGACATGACCCCATTTAACTAGAACCCTTGGAGCACGGCCTGTCGGCCAATTGCTCACCCACTGCATTGTGTGTTTATCCAGCCGTGTGCTGGACATCTTGTCCAGGAGGATACTGTGAGCGATACTATCAAAAGCTTTACTGAAATCCAAAAATATCACGTCAATGTGCTTCTCTTGATCAGCTAGGTGGGTAACCCTGGGGTAGAAAGAAATTAAGTTGGTCAAGCAGGACTTTCCCCTCATGAACCCGTGCTGGCTGGGACCAATGACTGTGTTGTCGTTCAGATGTTTTTCAATAACTCCCAGAATAATCTCCATGGTTTTGCCAGGCACAGGAGTGAGGCTGACGGGCCTGTAGTTGCCAGGGTCACCCCTCTTGCCTTTCTTGTAGACTGGGACAACGTTTGCAGCTTCCAGCCTTCCGGGACCTCTCCAGATTCCCAGGAGCAATGAAAAATCACAGGCAGAGGTCTCCCTATGACACGAGCCAGCTCTTTAAGCACCCTTGGATGAACCCCATCAGGCCCCATCAACTTGTAGGGATCTACTGGAGGAGCACACCCCGTACAAGTCCCGGATTGATTGGGAGTTTACTGTTCGCTCTAGCCCAGGGCTAGGGAAGCCCCCGAGCCCATCTTCGGTGTTGAAGACCGAGGCAAAGAAAGTATTAACGTTCTTGGCTTTATCTGTGTCCGTGTTAGTAAGTCCAGTCCACACTTCTTCAGCTTAGCCGTGAGGATGCTGTGGGAGACGGTGTCAAATGCTTTACTGAAGTCAAGGTAGACCACATCCACCGCTCTGCCTTCATCAGTCCACCTTGTTATGTCTTCATAAAAGGCTATGAGGTTGGCCAAGCACGACTTCCCCTTGGTGAAGCCATGTTGACTGCCCCTGATGACCCTCTTATCCTTGATATGTCTTAAGATGGCACCAAGGATAAGGTGTTCCATCACTTTCCCAGGGATGGAGGTGAGGCTGACCGGTCTATAGTTGCCCGGGTCCTCCTTCTTGCCCTTTTTGAAGACCGGACTGGCATTTGCTTTCCTCCAGTCCTCAGGCACCTCTCCCGTTTCCCAAGACTTGGCAAAGATGATGGAGAGCGGTCCAGCAATGACTTCAGCCAGCTCCCTCAGCACCCGCGTGTGCATCCCATCTGGACCCATGGATTTATGGATGTCCAGATTGCTTAACTGGTCCCTAACCCAGTCCTCATCAACTGAGGCAAACTCCTCCATTGCCCTGCCTTCCTCTGGGGCCTCAGGGGTACGGGGCTCCTCAGGACAGCCTCCGGCAGGGTAGACAGAGACAAAGAAGGCATTCAGTAATTCTGCCTTCTCTGCATCTTCTGTCACCAGGGCACCCACCCCATTCATCAGTGGGCCTACATTACCTCTGGTGTTAGTTTTGTCTGCCTTGTATTTGAAGAAGCTCTTTCTGTTGTCCTTGACCCCTCTTGCCAGGTTTAACTCTAAGGAGGCCTTAGCTTTCCTAGTTGCCTCCCTACATCCTTTAACAACAGCCTTATATTCTTCCCAAGTGGCCAGCCCCTCCTTCCATGATTTGTAAACTCTCCTCAATGGCCCCTCCGTCCCATATCAAGATGGGCTTGGAGGCATCCACCCTCCCATGTCTGCCATGCCTCTTCTGCGCCGCAGGACACCCCGCCCGCTCTTTGTCAGCCTGCTGCTGGCTGTCGTCTTCGCTCCGGCTGCTGTGGTGCTCTAGGCCTCCTGGTACGACCTCAAGCTCTTGGAACGCCTCCTGTGTCGTGTGCTGTGTGAGGAGACCTACACCAACCTGGCGTATGCACCGGGAAGGATCCTCCCCGTGGTCAGTGAGGGGCTGCTGCCCTTTTGACCGCTCCCCCCAAAAAAAGCCTTGTCTATCTCCACCTCCGTGTGCTCGGGGGCCTTTGTCGGGGTGCAGGGAGAGGGTCTCGCTCCACATGCCAGTTCCCGCACCCTCCAGGCAGGGTCCAGTCTCATTTTGGAAAAAAACACCACTGTCCCCCGCCCCTCACAGTTTCCCTGGCCTCATTGCGCCGCATCCCACGAGGCCCGTTCCAGCGATCTCGTAGCCGGTGGGCTGTCCCCAAGGCCCTGTCCCTGCTGACCCCACAGCCAGCGGCCGGCACAGCCTCAGCTGCTCCCTGCCAGCTTCTGCAGCCGCTCGCAGGTCTCGCTGCCAAGCAGAAAGGGTCTGTTGGATGGAGACTGGAGCCACTTGGCCTGCAACTCTGGAATGCAGCACCGCTGCACGCAGCTGCTGGCAGGGCCGCAGCACGTGGGTCACTGCCTGGCTGCCGTGTGCCCCCAGCCCTTCTTCCTCCTGGTGTCCCCGCCGTGGGTCAGCAGCTACGGCTCTCTGAGCACGAGGGACAACCCTTCCTCTTGGGAGGCTGCAAGCACGGTGTCTGTCCAGGCTAGAGCAGAGGGCTAGTCTATGATCTTCCCCTTCCTGAGCTGTAGTTGCCCCCCGGGGCTGGATGCTGGATCCAAACGGGGGCTGGATGCTTGAGCCCTGTGCTGGAGCCCACACGGTGTGGCCGTCCACGCACATGTGCACACCAGCGGTAGACGCGTGTGTGAGTGGGTGTCTGTGTGTGCCTGCTGGGAGTCCCTGCGCAGCCCGGCTCCTGCTTGGCCCTGGGGTGGGCAGCTGAGGCAGCCGGATGGCCGAGGAACAGGCAAAGCCCACAGGGAGCTGCCGACACGTTGCGCCCGCAGTCGCTCCTGCCCGTGCGCTAAGAGCGGTGCTGAGAGTGATGCCGGTGGCCGTGGCTGGACCCACACCAGCTCCGGGCACCAGCCGCAGGGAGGTGATGGCCGTGCCACAGTGGGCAGCGGTGTAGGGGGCTGCTGCGGGGAGGGTCGAGGCAGGGAGAGGGGGAAGCTTGCGGGGTGTAAGGAACTTTTGACAAAGAAATGTTGTTTTTACAAAACTGGGGACCTGGCGCCTGACCCCAGCTGGGGGGAATGACCATGAAACGTCAGACTATGAATCCTTAATGTAAAACAAAGTCTCTTCAAAGTAATCCCGGAATGCATACTGATTCCTGTATTTCAAAAAGTTAATCTAGGGGGAAGATTAGCCAAGGAGCCAAACCCCCATATTTTAAAGAGATCGATAAGGGGAAGGGGGTTGTCAGAATTAGATGAATGAAATATGCAAACCAAGGCAGGCGTCGGGTGGTCTGTAAACCCTGCAGTACCAACCAATGGGGAACAGGAGAGGGAATCTGCGGCCGGGATTTTGGGGGATGTGAGGGCTTTTTGCCCTATACTTTGTGTCTACGTTTAGGTAGAACACCTGGTCTTTCAAAATCGTTACTAAAATATGCTTTGCTGAGAGATCCTACCTGGGCCTATAAAATTTGCAAAATAATTGTTTCCTACACAGGGGAAACTTGGGGTGCTTGCAGGGACCTGTTCGTGGGGTGCAGCTCGCAACAAGGTGCCACAAGGACAGAAATTGTCCCCCCCATTAGTCCCAGATTCCTCTGGGGTGGCCCCCCGGTGTGGACTCCCCCCTCCTTGCTGAGCCGGGGGGTATCCTGGTGTCCAGGACTTTATGTATTTGAAACAGGGTGGATTTAGGGGGAGCACCCCCATGCCCCCCAAACAGACACTGCTGAGGTGAAGGTGTGACCCCGCTCCATGCCGGGGGGAAATTTATTTGCTGGTTTGCTTTATAAAGGTTGGGGGGGTGTCGCTGCTTCTGGGTTTTGCTTTTTGATGCTGTTGGTGTCAAGGGGACCCCAAAATTGTCCTCCCCCACTGCTGCCTCCCTATGCCACTGCACAGAACACTATAGAGACCAAAGATGGGGGACATGAGGTGACACCCCCCTGCCCCCAGGCCCCTCTCTTGCTGGGAGGGGAGGTTCCAAGCCATAGTCATGGTGATCTCAATGCTGGGGGGGCCTTGCCCTATGCCCCTCCCTGCCCCAACACCCCACCAGCAGCTTTGGGGCGTATCACACCCCGACTGCCCCTGGGACCAAACTGCTCCCCCCAAAATGTCTGTTACTGACAGCAGCGACTCCCTGCCCCCTCCAAATTCTCTCCCCATCTTGGGGGTGCACAGCCCTCTCGGGAAGGGGGTGTTGTTACACTACACGGGTCAGTGCCCGCCCTGGGCAGCACTTTTCACCTGTTATTTACTCCTTTGCATTTACACCAGGGTCCAAGATGTCCCCTCACCACGTTTACAGCCCACTCGAGACCCCCAAGCCCCAGGGTGGGGGGCACTTGATTGTTGCAAAATAAAGAGATGGAAATTTGGTGCGGGTTCCTGGTGTGGTGTGGGGGAGGGTGTGGGGACACCTCCATGGGGAGGAGACCCTTGGGGTGATGTGGGCACCACCCTGGCATGATGTGGGGCACCCCCTACCTGGCACTGGTGGAGACACCCCCTGTTGGTGATTGGGGGGCACCCCTGAGGGTGATGGGTGATGCCCTTCCTGGGGACCCCCCCTTAGTGACAAGGGGGGACACTACTGGGGTAACAGGAGGCAGTGGGGGACATGCCCGGGGGGCTGAAACCCCCAGGGACAATGGGGAGCCCTCCCTGGGGTGGTGGGCAGCACTGTGTACCGCTGGCACCCAATGGGCCCCATCACTCAGTGTCTGCAGCCCCCACCCTCCCTGGCCCTCCCAGCCCGTCTGCAAAGCAGAAGCCCGTGGGCTCCCCCACCCCAAAGGGCTTCCCAGGGCTCGCTTCATCTGCCTTGGACTGCCCAAGACTCCCAAAGTATCTCCTTGGCTCCCCAGGACACCCCAGGTTTGCCCAGTCCCCAGGGCTCACCTTGTGCCCTAAAGTCGCCCAGGAAACACCTCAGGTCTCCAGTGCAGCTCAGGCCTCGCTTCGTCCCCCCAGGGCTCCCCATTTTTCACCAGGACTCAGCTGGCTCCCCAAGGTTCCCCAGCCTTCCCAAGGATTTTCCATCTGCTCCCCAGGGTACGCCAGGGCTTCCATGGGATCCCCAAGGCTCAGCTCGGTTCCCCAAGGCTCCCAAGTCCTCTCCAGGGTTTGCATCAGCTCCTCAGGGCTCCCCACTCCTCTCTAGGGCTCTCCTCCATTCCCCAGGGCTCCTCTGTCCTCCCAAGGGATCGCCTCAGATCCTCAGGGCTCCGCAGTCCTCACCTTGGTTCCCACTCCTCCCCAGTCCACTCTAGGGCTCATCTGGGGTCCCCAGTCGTTTGCAGGTATTCGCTCATCTCACTGAGCTCCCCAGTTCTGCCAAGGCCTCGCCTCAGCTCCCTGGACCTCACCAGTCTTTCCCTGGACTAGCATCAGCTCATCCCAGGGTTCATCTCAACTCCCCACAGCTCCCTATTCTTCTCCGGTGCTCCCAGAGCTCCCCAGTCCTCCCCAGGCACAGAAGTGTTGACGGAGCAGAACTCTCTGCATCACCTGAACCTCACCCAGGCTGCGACACTTGAATGCGCTGCATGGAATGTCCGTGCACCAGGAGCGGGTGCTGAGAGTGATGCCCTGTTTCTCCGGTGGCCGTGGCTGGACCCCACATCAGCTCTTGGCACCAGCCCCAGGGAAGCGATGGCTATGTCACAGTGGGCAGCGTTGGCTATGTCACCATGATGTCACTGTGGGCCTCACCAGTCTTTTCCAGGACTCGTGTCAGCTCTCCAGGGCTCTGCAGTCTCCCTCAGGGTTCTCCTCGGCTCCCCACTCCTCCTCTAGGCTTGTTTCAGTTCCCCAGGGCTCACTATGGCTGCTCAGTCCTCGCCTTGGACCCTCAGGCCTCCCCAGGCTTTGCCTCAGCTCCACAGGGCTCCCCACTGCTCCCTACGGCTCCCCTCGGCACTCCAGGGCTCCTCAGTCCTCCCACGGACTCGCTTTGGCTCCCCAGTTCTTCCCAGCGTTTCCCTTTTTCCCCTGGGCCTGTGACACAGGTGCCCTGGGGATTATAAAGGAGGCTGCTCCTGGAGGTGGGGGAGCATTTGGAGGAGAACCTCCATGGTGCTGGGCAGGAGTTTGGAGAGTGCTCACCAGAAATCCATGGCTGGTGGCCAGAGCTGCGGAGCAATGGTGCTGGCCCCAGGACACCCGGGTGCCGGCCACCCTGGCCCTGGCTCACCTGCCAGTGCCCTGGGACTGACTGGCGGGACCTGTTCCCACCATGGCTCCCCGCAATGTGTCTCACTTCATTGCAGAGGAGGCAGTGGTCAGAGCTGAGAGAAGCTGTCCAGGAGCTTGACAGGGCCTTTTGCTTATGAAGCTGCTGACAAAGAAGCTCCAGCACCTCCAGGAGAGGTGGGAATCTTGGGGCAGTGAGGTGGGGTGTGCTGAGCAGCTTGGGGCAAACCTCTGCTGCTTGCAGACAGCTTTCTGGCTGCTGGCCACTCCTCCAGACTGCTCTGGAGAGCCTTTGTCTTCTCCTAAGTGGCTCAAAACACCTGTCAGCAACTTGGGAGTTGCTCAGGAAACAGCTCTGCACAACTCTGAGCAGCTCCCAAGCTCTCCTACATGCCCCCCAAGCTCTCCTACATGCCCCCCAAGCTAGGGGCGGGACGGGTGGGGTGGGTCTGTGCAGTGCTGGGATGCCGGGGGTGCCTGGTGCCAGCCCCAGCAGAGGCTGGGCAGCACCCTGGCTCCCTGTTGGCCAAACAGGGGGTCGTCACACCGGCCGAGGTCTCTTCTCACAGCCCAGAACCCCTGGTGTCCGTAGCAGAGGGAAGATGGCGCAGGGAAACGACCCAGACGAGGTGCTGCTACAGGAGATGGTGGCTGTGCGGCTGGTAGGACAGACAGCCCGGCTGTGGGCCTTGGGCAGGGAAGGGTCTGCATGGTGCCCACTCGAGCTGGCAGTTGCCTTTGGGAGCCGCCCAGCAAGTCCTCGATTCTTTTGAAATGAATCTAGAAAGAGAATAAAGAAATTGGTGATTGCAGGACATGTGTGTGATCTTGTCAACCCATGTCAGCTGACGGGTCGGAGGGAGGTGGCTGCTGCTTTCCCTGCTGCCTGTGCTCTCCCCTGGACGGCTCTGCCTGTGCACCTCTGTGTGCCCAGTACAGGTTCACGAGAACACGGGGAGTCATAATGACCACCCGCAGACAGGTAGCAAACTGAGAGACAGAGTATGTGGCTTTTGTTATGCCTCAAATGACTTGCTTTACAACTCTGGCAGGCAGGAAGAGGTAAGTGCTGCAGAGGCAGAACGGTGCCTTTTCCTTGGGGCCAACTTCTTTGCAAAACAAAGGCAACATCTTGGACATAAAGGCATTTACCATGCTTGTGGGAAAGCGGGGTACTACTGCGGTCACGACAGCTACAGGGAATTGCGACCACCAGAGACTTCCAGAGGACCACGGACTCATTTTTGGAACAAAAGCATAAGTGACCTAATTACCATGAGAAGCAAGCGGAAGGAGGAGACAAGAAGAAAACCACCACCCTCCCATATCTGACATGCAAAGGAACTAAAATATTTCAGACTGTGCACTTGGGCCACTGATGTGCACCCACCACCGGAGGACAGCAGAGACTGTTGCTGGATCTCTGCGAGGTGATACCTTCTCTTCTCTCTCTCTCTTCCCCTCTACGTTTCTATCTTTATTCTGAGCATCGAAGGGTAATCAGATTATGAGTTTTGTCGTTGAAGTTTTGTTAATTTTAGGATATAGTTACAAGTTTTGCCAAGCATTCCACTAGTTAAGCTGCTCAGAGCCCCATCCAACCTGGCGTTGAACACTTCCAGTGATGGGGCAGCCACAACTTCTGTGGGCAATCTGTTCTAGTGTGCCAGCACTTTTATTGTAACCCATTTCTTACATATGTCCAAGCCAGACAGACCCTCTTTCCACTTAAAGCTATTGCCCCTTGTCCGTTCACTACAAGCCCTGGTAAAAAGCCTCCCTCCATCTTTCTTCTAAGCCGCCTTTATATACTGAAAGGCTGCAGGAAGTTCTGCCCAGAGCCTTCTCTTCCCCAGGCTGATCAACCCCAACTCTCTCAGCCTTTCTTCGTTGCAGAGGCGTTGCAGACCTGGGATCACTTTTGTGGCTGTCCTTGGGGCCGCTCTACCAGGACCACGTCTTTCTTGTATGGAGGACCACAGAGCTGGATGCAGTGCTCCAGGTGGGGTCTCAAGAGCGTGGAGTAGAGGAGAGCATCCCCTCTCTCCTCGTGCTGGCCACGCTCCTTTGGATGCAGCCCAGGACAGCATTGGCTTTCTGGGCTGTGAGCGCATAAGGCCAGTTCACGGGCGGTTGTTGTCTACTGGGATCTCCACGTCCCTTTCTGCAAGGCCGCTCTCATTCCGTTCATCTCCTGGTCCGGACTGGTACTGGGGATGGTCCTGACCAAGGTGCAGGACATTGCTCTGGGCCTTCTTGAACTTGATGAGAGGTTTGCTGCACCACTCAGCTTGGCGTCCTCTGCAGACTTGCTGGGGGTGCACTCTGTCCTACTGCTATGTTGTTGATGAAGATTTCAGTAGTAGTGCTCCCAGTAAGGATCCTTGAGGGACAGCAATTTCTTACTGGTTTCCACTTGGGCATTGAGCCATTCACTAGACCTCTTTGGACAGGACCACCAGCCAGTTCCTAATCCGTCTAGGAGACACTCGTCAAACCTGCGTCTCTCCAATTTAGCAGCCAGACTGTTGGAGGAGACCCTATCAAAGGCCATACAGAAGTGTAGGTAGATGGCACCTGTAGCTATTCCCTTGCCTACCGATGCCGTCCCTCCGTCGTAGAAGGCCACCAGATTAGTGGGGCATGATCTGGCCTTGTTGAAGCCGTGATGGCTGTGCATGGTCACCTCCCTGTCTCCAATATGATTTGACATGTGTTCCAGGAGGATGTGCTCCATGATCCTATCAGGCACAGATGTAGTGGAGGGGTCTGCAGCTTTCCCCAGGGGCGAGGCTCTTCAGGAACATGGTAGATGTCTGCTGCCTTCCAGCAGGAGCAGCCCAGGAGGAAAGGGCCAGGCCTGAGCTGATCCTTTTCTAGGCTGTCAGCTTGCCAACTGGCCAGGGCAGCTTGGCCAGAGCGCCTTGGGAGGGAGGGCTGCCTTCTCCTGCGGCTGCTGGGAAAAGCCCTGCCTTACTGCAAGGCAGGGCACTGGGCCTGGAGAGCAGGCAGCTGGCTGGGAGAGACATGGTGGGGGACTGGGGAGAGTCTGGTTGTGGGGCGGGGATGACAACAGGCAGTTCTGGGAGACATTAGGAGCACTTGGATTATTTGGAGCTCTTGTGGGAATCCGGGTTCCTGTATGAGCCCGGGGCTTTTGGAGCTGTTGGGGGGACAGGGCCAAGAAGTGGGGTATTTGGGGACACTGGTCGTGTGCTTGGGGACATGAGGGATGGGGTGATCAAGAGTGCCAGTGTCCCCATCCTGCAGGTGTCCAGCCCAACGGGCTCCTCCACACCCAGGGAAAGGAAAAGGTCCCTTTTCCAGTGGAATCACTACACTAGAAGAAAGGAAAGTACAGAGACTGGGTAGAAAGCAGAAGAGATCACTCCTTTAACCTAAAACTTAAGAAGACATAACGAACTGCACTTGGAACTGAAACAGAATCTTATACAGAATTTAAGACCTGCCTGCAGCTGGTAGCAAATGCAAAGTGTGTTGCTTTGTGCACAGGATGGGTGTGATTTTATACATTACTGTGAAAAGTGGAATCCAGCTTTGACCAAAAATGAGTGACATTACGCAAGTTAATGTTATTGGACATGTTTAATGCCAGAGTTAGGCTAATGGTTGGACTCAATGAGCTTGATCTGGATTCATGATCTTGGACTCAATGATCTGTCTAGTCAAGCTCCCCATATTCTCGTGAACCTGCACTCGGCACACAGAGGTGCACAGGCAGAGCCGTCCAGGGGAGAGCACAGGCAGCAGGGAAAGCAGCAGCCACCTCCCTCCGACCCGTCAGCTGATGTGAGTTGACAAGGTCACACACGTGTCCTGCAATCACCGATTTCTTTATTCTCTTTTGAGTTTGGTTTCAAAAGATCTGGGGACTTGCTGGGCGGCTCCCAAAGGCAGCCACCACTTTCAGTGGTAGCACCTGGTTATTAAGGATGACCATGTTCAGCAAGACCAGGATGAGGATGGTGATCTGCAGGAAGGCGAGAAACACAAGAAGTCTCCTGGGGGACAGGAGAGAGGGGTCAGACCGTTCAAGGGGCAAATTGGTCTCACCTCTTCCAACCACCCTCTGTCCGCTGTACGTCTGTCCACTGGGCCCCCAAATGCGCCCTATTCGCCCCCTCAAGCAACTCACCTCAGCCAAGAGGCGGCCACCCCACTATGGTCATCCTCCAGCTGCAGGAGGCGGGTGGCCATGATGGGTCACTGGCAGAGTGGGCAGGTGGCAGCGACGGCAGGGGCAGCCCAGCGCTGCATGCAGGCATGGCAGAATGCGTGCCAGCATGGGCCCACGCCAGCAGGGGCTTCCAGGGAACCCCAGCAGATGGGCAGGTGTCCCCCTGCCTTTCTCAGCCTGTCCTCGCTGGAGAGATGCTCCAGTCCTTTCCTCATCTTGGTGGCCCTTCACTGGACTCTCTCCAGTCTGTCCCTGTCCCTCCTGTCCTGGCGAGCCTGGCACTGGACACAGCACTCCAGAGGTGGCCTCACCACTGCTGGCCTCCTCCCTCGACTTGTTGGCAATGCTCCTCCTTGTGCAGCCCAGGACTCCCTTGGCCGTCCTGGCTGGCTCACGTTCAATACGGTGTCCACCAGGACCCCCAGGGCCTCCTGTGCAGAGCTGCTTTCCAGCCAGGCACCGCCAGTGTGTCCTGGAGCCCGGGGCTGTTCCTCCCTAGGGGCAGGATTTTGCATGTCCCTTGAAGGAACTTCAGGAGGTTCCTGTCAGCCTATTTCTCCAGCCTGTCAAGGTCCCTCTGGGTGGCAACTCGATCTCCTGGTGTCCCAGCCACTGTTCCCAGTGTGGGATCATCAAGAAACTTGCGAGGGTGCATTGCACCCCATCATCCATATCGTTCATGTGCTGGCTTGGTTGAGAGAGGGTTAACTTCCACAGGTAGCTGGGGGAGATGACACAGCCAGGACAGCTGACCCAAACTGGCCAAAGGGATATTCCGTACCATATGACATCTTGCTCAGTATATATTTTGGGGGAAGCTGTGCAGAGGAACTGCTTCTGGGTATGGGAACTGGCTGGGTACCAGATGGCAGGTGGTGAGCAACTACATTGCGCATCACTTGTTTTAGTTATTATTTCGTTAGCATTCTTGTTATTTTCCCTTTCTGTCCTATTCAACTATCTTTATCTTAATCCGTGAGGTTTACTTTTTTTCCGACTGTCTCTGCCCTCCCACTGAGGGGCAGGGGGTTTAAATGGACAGCTGTGCATGGTGTTCAGCTGCCTGCTGTGTTAAACGACAAGAGCAGCTCTCCTACCCCTCACCTTGCAGAGCCAGGGGGAGGCCAGGCAGTGCAGCATCCCCGAGGGAAGCCCCCGCTCCGTCACGAAGCAGCTCCAGGGAGAAGGGGCACCTGAGAGCCAGGATGGCCCCAAGCTCTCTGTGCCGCCCGGCACTGGTTAGGAAAGGAGAGAGGGCCTTGCAGACAGGCCGGCTGCACTCTGCTGCCAGCCGGAGAGCTTTTCCAGGGCTGCAGCGCCTGAGCGCACAGGCTCTCCCACGCTCGTTTTGGGCTTGGCACACTCCCATGAGAGCAAACCTCTGCTACAGCACCGATATTGGGCTGGAAATGAGAAAAATCTCCACAGGAACCACTGGAAAGAGCGAACCAGGGAAAGAAAGGAAGTGAGCCCGTTTTCTTCTGCTAAGTGCCTCAAAACACCTCGGAGCAACTCGGGGCTCCCAGAAGCAGCTCTGCACAACTCTGTGCCCAGGGAGCACTGAATGGGGGTGCGGGTGTCAGCGGGGATGAGGGAGGGGGTCCAAGCCGTCCCTGTCCATTCCCCAGGGCTCCACTGTCCTCCCAAGGGATCGCCTCAGATCCTCAGGGCTCCGCAGTCCTCGCCTTGGTTCCCACTTCTCCCCAGTCCACTCTAGGGCTCACCTGGGCTCCCCCGTTGTTTGCAGATCTTTGCTCATCTCACTGAGCTCCCCAGTTCTGCCGAGGCCTCACCTCAGCTCCCTGGGCCTCACCAGTCTTTTCCAGGACTCGTGTCAGCTCCCCAGGGCTCTGCAGTTTCCCTCAGGGTTCGCCTCGGCTCCCCACTCCTCCTCTAGGCTTGTTTCAGTGCCCCAGGGCTCGCTATGGCTGCCCAGTCCTCACCTTGGACCCTCAGGCCTCCCCAGGCTTTGCCTCAGCTCCACAGGGCTCCCCACTGCTCCCTACGGCTCCCCTCGGCACTCCAGAGCTCCTCAGTCCCCCCTCGGGCTCGCTTCGGCTCCCCAGTTCTTCCCAGAGTTTCCCTTTTTCCCCTGGGCCTGTGACACAGGTGCCCTGGGGATTATAAAGGAGGCTGCTCCTGGAGGTGGGGGAGCATTTGGAGGAGAACCTCCATGGTGCTGGGCAGGAGTTTGGAGAGTGCTCACCAGAAATCCATGGCTGGTGGCCAGAGCTGCGGAGCAATGGTGCTGGCCCCAGGACACCCGGGTGCCGGCCGCCCTGGCCCTGGCTCACCTCCCAGTGCCCTGGGACTGACTGGAGGGGCCTGTTCCCACCATGGCTCCCCACAATGTGTCCCGCTTCATTGCAGAGGAGGCAGTGGTCAGAGCTCAGAGAAGCTGTCCAGGAGCAGGTTGAGGTCAAGGTGTTAAGAACCTTTTCCTAATGTCCAAGCTGAACTTCCCCTGGCACATGTCCCTGCATTCTCTCGGGTTCTACCGTTGGTGGCCAGAGAGAAGAGCTCAGCGCCTGCCTCCCCTCCTCCCCTTGTGAGGAAGCTGTAGCCGCCATGAGGCCTCAGTCTCCTCCAAGCTGAACAAACCCACTGATTTAATCGCTCCTCATACGGCTTCCCCTCCAAACCCTTCACCAACTCTGTGGCCTCCTCTGGGCACTCTCCAGTAGCTTTAGATCCTTTTTGTCCTCTGGCACCCAGAACTGCCCCCAGTGCCTCACGTGAGGCCGCACCAGTGCAGAGCAGAGCGGGACAATCCCCTCCCTGCCCGGCTCGCAATGCTGTGCCGGATGCACCCAGGACACGTTGGCCTCTTGCCTGCCAGGGACACTGTTGGCTCGTGTTCAACTTGCCGTGGAACAGAACCTGGAGATCTGTCTCCGCGGAACTGCTCTCAAGGATCTCGTTGCCCAGTCTGTATATACGGCCAGGGTTTCGCTGTCGCGGGCTCAGGATCACCTCAGCACACAATATGGCGGCCCCAGGGGCACCAAGGTCACCTCAGGGCTCAAAATGGCGGCACCAGAACTGGCAGGATGTTGCCAGGGAGTAATTTAGGGTTCTGCTTCTTGCAGAGCAATGTTCAGATTTCTCAAGGAGACGTGCAACCTAAAACAGTTTGTTGGCCGGATCACTCTATTATTTACTGCTTGGGGGAATGTACCAAGCCGGATGCTGCTGACCTTCTCTCCTGGAGCCTGTACCCGTTCACGAAGCAAACGTTCAGGCATCTTCCTTCCCTGATAAACATTCGCTCCACAGTCTATATTTTAGAGCTCCAGAGACAAACTTTCAGGCTACGCCTGATAACCATATGCGGAGCAGACTTTCAGGAGACAAAATTTTCAGGAAAAAAAAGAGATGGAGTAGAATAGCAGGAGGGCTGGCTCAAGATGGGTACCTGTGCCGAGGACCAACCTGAGTATAAAAAGCTATCACAGACTTTTATATTTTGGAGACCGTTCATACCATCATTCATTCCAATATCGATATTTCACTCTGGGGTCTTCTTGCTTCTCATTGGATCTTTTTCACTGATCTCAGAGGGGCCTTTGTTTTGTTTAGCTGTAGACATTGTTTATGGTCCGTAGCCTTGCAGGTACTCTTTGGTCTGAATAAATCCTTTCTCCCCAGCGAAGTGCAAAACAGGCCCCGTTTTGCAGATGTCTGTAACGTCTCCGTGTCAGCCTTGGAACCGTTATATTTCCTCAGTCAGTGCTGTTCTTCCCAGCAAAGTGCAAACTAGACCTTATCTTGCAAGTGTTCAGTGTAGTTTGTAGTTGCTTTTGGGAAATATCAGCAGAACTCTACTGCTTAAGATTTTAGCAAATGCAGCTTACTAAGGAACGCGAAGAAAGGAGTATATTAAAAATCCTACAACCTTATACTTCTAAATGATTCATTACATTTATTGTGTGTTTACTTAAGCTAAACGATTAATACGAAACTTAAATTGGGCTCATCCACTGACCCGTAAGTAATAAAACCATTGCCACCCCCCCCACTTATTTAGCAGAGAGTGCTCAAAGTAGGCGCACCCAGGCTGTGCTATTTATAGAATAAAGTGGTTGACTTGTAGTCAAATTGCTTAGAGTAGGAAAAGTACGGACGAGACTCCCTGCACCCACAACTCATCGGTGTTCAGTGCGCCGTTCTGCTTCCTTGTGGGTGTCCTCAAAGGAGTTCTTGGCCCGGCTGCAGCCCAGGCCTTTCCCTCCTCTGGAGCCCGAACCAAACTGCTGCTGGTTTGGCTGCGGGGGTCGAGTGCATCTGCCACACAGGATCACCTCAAAACAGAAAATGGTGGCAGCAGGGGCACCAAGATCACCTCAGGACTCAGAATGGCGGCCAGAGAGGAGGCAGGATCACCTCACGACAAAGACAGACCTTGTCCCCGGTGCAAAATCTGGCACTTGTCCTTGTTAAATTTCATGTGGTTGGTGATTGCCCAATTCTCCGATTTGTCCAGATGCCTCTGCAGGGCCTCTCTGCCCTCCAGAGTGTCAACAGCTCCTCCCAATTTTGTGTCATCAGCGAACTTACTTACTATTTCCTCAAGTCATGAGTTCAACTCATTTATAAAGACATTAAAGAGTCCTGGCCCTAAGATGGATCAATGCGGAACACCCTAGTGACTGGTCGCCAGCCAGACATGACCCCATTTAACTAGAACCCTTGGAGCACGGCCTGTCGGCCAATTGCTCACCGACTGCATTGTGTGTTTATCCAGCCGTGTGCAGGACATCTTGTCCAGGAGGATACTGTGAGCGATACTATCAAAAGCTTTACTGAAATCCAAAAAGATCACGTCAATGTGCTTCTCTTGATCAGCTAGGTGGGTAACCCTGGGGTAGAAAGAAATTAAGTTGGTCAAGCAGGACTTTCCCCTCATGAACCCGTGCTGGCTGGGACCAATGACTGTGTTGTCGTTCAGATGTTTTTCAATAACTCCCAGAATAATCTTCTCCATGGTTTTGCCAGGCACAGAAGTGAGGCTGACGGGCCTGTAGTTGCCAGGGTCACCCCTCTTGCCTTTCTTGTAGACTGGGACAACGTTTGCAGCTTCCAGCCTTCCGGGACCTCTCCAGATTCCCAGGAGCGATGAAAAATCACAGGCAGAGGTCTCCCTATGACACGAGCCAGCTCTTTAAGCACCCTTGGATGAACCCCATCAGGCCCCATCAACTTGTAGGGATCTACTGGAGGAGCACATCCCGTACAAGTCCCGGATTGATTTGGAGTTTATTGTTCGCTCTAGCCCAGGGCTATGGAAGCCCCCGAGCCCATCTTCGCTGTTGAAGACCGAGGCAAAGAAAGCATTAAAGCTCTTGGCTTTGTCTGTGTCCGTGTTAATAATGTGACCATGGTCATGAAGTAATGGGCCAATGTTATTTCTCATTCACCTTTTGCCATTAATATATTTAAAAATCCGTTTTTATTGTCCTTCACATTACTGGCCAGCCTCAATTCTAATTGAGCTTTGGCAGCGCTGATTTCCTCCCTACAATGGCGAGCAGCATCTCTGTAGTCCTCCCATGTTGCCTGACCTGCTTCCAGGGACCATGGAATTTTCTTTTTTGCTGTATTTCAAGAAGATCCCTCATGAACCAAGCTGGCTTTTTGCCTCGCCTGCTAGATTTTCAGCATTTTGGAATTGCCTGGTCCTGTGCTTTTAGTAGGTGGTGTTTAAAAGACGACTGTGGCAGTGTACTTGACTGAACAAGGACATTGCAACAATCTCATGGACTATCCACCGAACCTTGCTGATTAGGTCCTGGTCCGAGAACACGATGTGAACAGCAAAAGCTGCTTGACGAGCATAAAAGCAAGAACTGGCAAGAAGCAGTTAACTGCAAGAATGCAAACAGCTACCATATTTGGTGACGCGTGATGCAGTAATAAGAGCCAATTAGCAATGTAGCTATACGCGTACAAACTTAATATCCAATTAAATAATAGCGTGTCGCGTGTAGAGAAATAAGATAGATATAAGCAGATTCTGAAATATTTTAGTTCCTTTGCATGTCAGATATGGGAGGGTGGTGGTTTTCTTCTTGTCTCCTCCCTCCACTTGCTTCTCATGGTAATTAGGGTACTCGTGCATTTGTTCCCAAAATGAGTCCATGGTCCTCTGGGAGTCTCTGGTGGTCGCAATTCCCCGTAGCCGTTGTGACCACAGTAGTACCCCACATTGCACAAGCATGGTTAGTGCCTTTATGTCCAAGATGTTGCCTTTGTTTTGCAAAGAAGTTGGCCCCAAGGAAAAGGCACCCTTCTGCCTCTGCAGCACTTACCTCTTCCTGCCTGCCAGAGTTGTAAAGGAAGTCATTTGAGGCATAACAAAAGCCACATACTCTGTCTCTCAGTTTGCTACCTGTCTGCGGGTGGTCATTATGACTCCCCGTGTTCTCGTGAACCCGTACTGGGCACACAGAGGTGCACAGGCAGAGCCGTCCAGGGGAGAGCACAGGCAGCAGGGAAAGCAGCAGCCACCTCCCTCTGACCCGTCAGCTGACATGGGTGGACAAGATCACACACGTGTCCTGCAATCACCGATTTCTTTATTCTCTTTCAAGATACATTTCCAAAGAATCGGGGATTTGCTGGGCGGCTCCTAAAGGCAGCCAACAGCTTGGGTCGTAGGACAAAGTTATTAAGGACGTCCGTGTTCAGCAGGACCACGATGAGGACGGCGATCTGCAGGAAGGCGAGGAACACAAGAAGTCTCCTGAGGGACAGGAGAGAGGGGTCAGACAGAGCAGAGGGGCAAATTGGTCTCAGCTCTTCCAACCACCTTCCTTGAACGGCACCATGGGACCTTGCACCGTGCTGGGCACAACGCTCCCTGCTCAGGACTGGGGTTCGGGGCACGGGCATCTCTCTCAGTTCTACTGTACTTCTGTCCCTTGGGCGCCAGAATCCCTCTTATGTGTCACCCAAGCTAGGGAGAAATAAACACTGAAACCTTTCACCCCAGACTAGTCCACAGGTGCCTAATGCCCCTGGACCACAGGCATGGGCATCCCACTGTGAAGGGAAGAGTTCTGGCACCCCGAGCCCCTCAAGCAACCCACCTCAGCCAAGAAGTGCTCCGGTGCCACCTCGATGCCAGCTGCTCCTCCTACAGGCCAAGGCACAGCAGGGACATGTGTTGGGCTGTGCCAGGTGGACGAGGTTTGGGGGCTCAGACCCCCTCCCTCATCCCCGCTGACACCCGTGTCCCCATTCAATGTTCCCCGGACACCGTGCAGACCCTTCCCTGCCCAAGGCCCGCAGCCGGGCTGTCTGTCCTACCAGCCGCACGGCCACCATCTCCTGTAGCAGCGCCTCGTCTGGGTCGTTTCCCTGCGCCATCTTCCCTCTGCTACGGACACCACAGGGTTCTGGGCTGTGAGAAGAGACCTCGGCCGGTGTGACGACCCCCTGCTTGGCCAACAGGGAGCCAGGGTGCTGCCCAGCCTCTGCTGGGGCTGGCACCAGGCACCCCTGGCATCCCAGCACTGCACAGACCCACCCCACCCGTCCCACCCCTTGCTTGGGGGGCATGTAGGAGAGCTTGGGAGCTGCTCAGAGTTGTGCAGAGCTGCTTCCTGAGCAACTCCTGAGTTGCTGAGAGGTGTTTTGAGCCACTTAGGAGAAGACAAGGGCTCTCCAGGGCAGGCTGGAGGAGCATCCAGCAGCCAGAAAGCTGTCTGCAAGCAGCAGAGGTTTCCCCCAAGCTGCTCAGCACACCCCACCCCACCCCACCCCACCCCAGTGCCCCCAGATTCACTCAGGGCTCCATGGCCACTCACAGAATTGTTGGCTCTTGGACACGTTCCCATCTCTCCTGGAGGTGCTGCAGCTTCTTCGTCAGCAGCTGCAGAAGCAAAGGGCCCTGTCAAGAGTCCGCGCCGCAACAAACTTATTGGGTCCTCGTCCCTCCTGTCCCCATTACCTTCTTGACCTCAACCTGCTCCTGGACAGCTTCTCTCAGCTCTGACCACTGAGTCCTCTGCAAAGCAAGCAGGACACATTGTGGGGAGCCATGGTGGGAACAGGCCCCTCCAGTCAGTCCCAGGGCACTGGCAGGTGAGCCAGGGCCAGGGCGGCCGGCACCCGGGTGTCCTGGGGCCAGCACCATTGCTCTGCAGCTCTGGCCACCCGCCATGGATTTCTGGTGAGTACTCTCCAAACTCCTGACCAGCACCATTTGGAGGAGAACTCCAAGTGCTCCCCCACCTCTGGGAGCAGCCCCCTTTATACTCGCCAGGGCACCCGTGTCACAGGCCCGCAGTGACATCATGGTGACATAGCCACCGCTGCCCACTGTGACACGGCCATCGCTTCCCTGGGGCTGGTGCCAAGAGCTGATGTGGGGTCCAGCCACGGCCACCGGAGAAACAGGGCATCACTCTCAGCACCCGCTCCTGGTGCACGGACATTCCATGCAGCGCATTCAAGTGTCGCAGCCTGGGTGAGGTTCAGGTGATGCAGAGAGTTCTGCTCCGTCAACACTTCTGTGCCTGGGGAGGACTGGGGAGCTCTGGGAGCACTGGAGAAGAATAGGGAGCTGTGGGGAGTTGAGGTGAACCCTGTGGAATCCTTGGGGAGCCCTAATGAGCTGAGTGGAGGCCTTGGGAGATCTGAGAAGCCCTGGGCTGCACTGGGGAGCTCTGGGGAACCCAAGCGAGCCCTGGGGAGGACTGGACAGCCCTGGAGAAGCTACGTGAGACGTGGGGAGAACTGGGGAGACCAAGGGAAGTGTAGAGAGCCCTGGTGAGGAGTGGGGAGTGCTGGGGAAATGAGGTGAGCCCTGGGACGGAATGGGGATCACTGCAGAGCTGAGTCAAACCCTAGGGACAGCTGGGGAGCCCTGGGAAGTGGAGGCAAATCCCTGGGGAGTGCTGTAGAGCCTTGGGGTGACAAGGTGAGATGTGGGGAGGACTTAGGGAGCCCCGGGGAGCTGAGGCGACTCCTGTGGAATACTGGGGAACACAGGGGAGAAAAGGGAAACTCTGGGAAGAACTGGGGAGCCGAAGCGAGCCCGAGGGGGGACTGAGGAGCTCTGGAGTGCCGAGGGGAGCCGTAGGGAGGAGTGGGGAGCCCTGTGGAGCTGAGGCAAAGCCTGGGGAGGCCTGAGGGTCCAAGGTGAGGACTGGGCAGCCATAGTGAGCACTGGGGCACTGAAACAAGCCTAGAGGAAGAGTGGGGAGCCGAGGAGAACCCTGAGGGAGACTGCAGAGCCCTGGGGAGCTGATGCGAGTCCTGGGAAAGACTGGTGAGGCCCAGGGAGCTGAGGGAAGGCCTTGGCAGAACTGGGGAGCTCAGTGAGATGAGCAAAGATCTGCAAAATGCTGGGGTGCTCTGGGAAGGAACGTGAGGACTGGGAGCCTTGTGGAACTGAGGAGAGCCCAGGGGATCCAAGGGAAGTCCTGGGGAGGACTGGGATACCCTGGGGAGCCGAGTCAAATTCCATGGGAGGGCTGGGGAACCCTGGGGAGCCAAGGTGAGTCCTGATGAAGAATGGGGAGCCCTGAGGAGGCGTACCCCAGTAACTTCTTGACCTCAACCTGCTCCTGAACAGCTTCTCTCAGCTCTGACCACTGCTTCCTCTGCAAAGCAAGCGGGACACATTTTGGGGAGCCATGGTGGGAACAGGCCCCTCCAGTCAGTCCCAGGGCACTGGGAGGTGAGCCAGGGCCAGGGCGGCCGGGACCCGGGTGAGCTGATGTGAGTCCTGGAAAAGACTGGTGAGGCCCAGGGAGCTGAGGCGAGGCCTCGGCAGAACGGGGGAGCTCTGTGAGATGGGCAAGAGATCTGCAAATGACTGGGGAGTCCAGATGAGTCCTAGAGTGGACTGGGGAGAAGTGGGAACCAAGGTGAGGACTGCGGAGCCCTGAGGATCTGAGGCGATCCCTCGGGAGGACAGGGGAGCCCTGGGGAATGGAGGAGAGCCCTAGAGAGGAGTGGGGGAGATGAAGGAGAGCCCTAGAGAGGAGCCCTGGGGATACCAGGGAAGTCCTGGGGTACCGTGGGGAGCAGATGGAAAATCCTTGAGAAGGCTGGGGAACCTTGGGGAGCCAAGCTGAGTCCTGGTGAAAAATGGGGAGCCCTGGGGGGACGAAGCGAGGCCTGAGCTGCACTGGGGAGCTGAGGTGTTTCCTGGGCGACTTTAGGGCACAAGGTGAGCTCTGGGGACTGGGCAAACCTGGGGTGTCCTGGGGAGCCAAGGAGATACTTTGGGAGTCTTGGGCAGTCCAAGGGAGATGAAGCGAGCCCTGGGAAGCCCTTTGGGGTGGGGGAGCCCACGGGCTTCTGCTTTGCAGACGGGCTGGGAGGGCCAGGGAGGGTGGGGGCTGCAGGCACTGAGTGATGGGGCCCATTGGGTGCCAGCGGTACACAGTGCTGCCCACCACCCCAGGGAGGGCTCCCCATTGTCCCTGGGGGTTTCAGCCTCCCGGGCATGTCCCCCACTGCTCCTGTTACCCCAGTAGTGTCCCCCCCTTGTCACTAAGGGGGGTCCCCAGGAAGGGCATCACCCATCACCCTCAGGGGTGCCCCCCAATCACCAACAGGGGTGTCTCCACCAGTGCCAGGTAGGGGGTGCCCCACATCATGCCAGGGTGGTGCCCACATCACCCCAAGGGTCTCCTCCCCATGGAGGTGTCCCCACACCCTCCCCCACACCACACCAGGAACCCGCACCAAATTTCCATCTCTTTATTTTGCAACAATCCCGTGCCCCCCACCCTGGGGCTCGGGGGTCTCGAGTGGGCTGTAAACGTTGTGAGGGGACATCTTGGACCCTGGTGTAAATGCAAAGGAGTAAATAACAGGTGAAAAGTGCTGCCAAGGGCGGGCACTGACCTGTGTAGTGTAACAACCCCCCCTTCCCGAGAGGGCTGTGCACCCCCAAAATGGGGAGAGAATTTGGAGGGGGCAGGGAGTCGCTGCTGTCAGTAACAGACATTTTGGGGGGAGCAGTTTGGTCCCAGGGGCAGTCGGGGTGTGATACGCCCCAAAGCTGCTGGTGGGGTGTTGGGGCAGGGAGGGGCACAGGGCAGGGCCCCCCCCAGCATCGAGATCACCGTGACTATGTCTTGGAACCTCCCCTCCCAGCAACAGAGGGGGCCTGGGGGCAGGGGGGTGTCACCTCATGTCCCCCATCTTTGGTCTCTATAGTGTTCTGTGCAGTGGCATAGGGAGGCAGCAGTGGGGGAGGACGATTTTGGGGTCCCCTTGATACCAACAGCATCAAAAAGCAAAACCCAGAAGCAGCGACACCCCCCCAACCTTTATAAAGCAAACCAGCAAATAAATTTCCCCCCGGCATGGAGCGGGGTCACACCTTCACCTCAGCAGTGTCTGTTTGGGGGGCATGGGGGTGCTCCCCCTAAATCCACCCTGTTTCAAATACATAAAGTCCTGGACACCAGGATACCCCCTGGCTCAGCAAGGAGGGGGGAGTCCATGCCGGGGGGCCACCCCAGAGGAATCTGGGACTAATGGGGGGGACAATTTCTGTCCTTGTTGCACCTTGTTGCGAGCTGCACCCCACGAACAGGTCCCTGCAAGCACCCCAAGTTTCCCCTGTGTAGGAAACAATTATTTTGCAAATTTTATAGGCCCAGGTAGGATCTCTCAGCAAAGCATATTTTAGTAACGATTTTGAAAGACCAGGTGTTCTACCTAAACGTAGACACAAAGTATAGGGCAAAAAGCCCTCACATCCCCCCAAAATCCCGGCCGCAGATTCCCTCTCCTGTTCCCCATTGGTTGGTACTGCAGGGTTTACAGACCACCCGACGCCTGCCTCGGTTTGCGTATTTCATTCATCTAATTCTGACAACCCCCTTATCGATCTCTTTAAAATATGGGGGTTTGGCTCCTTGGCTAATCTTCCCCCTAGATTAACTTTTTGAAATACAGGAATCAGTATGCATTCCGGGATTACTTTGAAGAGACTTTGTTTTACATTAAGGATTCATAGTCTGACGTTTCATGGTCATTCCCCCCAGCTGGGGTCAGGCGCCAGGTCCCCAGTTTTGTAAAAACAACATTTCTTTGTCAAAAGTTCCTTACACCCCGCAAGCTTCCCCCTCTCCCTGCCTCGACCCTCCCCGCAGCAGCCCCCTACACCGCTGCCCACTGTGGCACGGCCATCACCTCCCTGCGGCTGGTGCCCGGAGCTGGTGTGGGTCCAGCCACGGCCACCGGCATCACTCTCAGCACCGCTCTTAGCGCACGGGCAGGAGCGACTGCGGGCGCAACGTGTCGGCAGCTCCCTGTGGGCTTTGCCTGTTCCTCGGCCATCCGGCTGCCTCAGCTGCCCACCCCAGGGCCAAGCAGGAGCCGGGCTGCGCAGGGACTCCCAGCAGGCACACACAGACACCCACTCACACACGCGTCTACCGCTGGTGTGCACATGTGCGTGGACGGCCACACCGTGTGGGCTCCAGCACAGGGCTCAAGCATCCAGCCCCCGTTTGGATCCAGCATCCAGCCCCGGGGGGCAACTACAGCTCAGGAAGGGGAAGATCATAGACTAGCCCTCTGCTCTAGCCTGGACAGACACCGTGCTTGCAGCCTCCCAAGAGGAAGGGTTGTCCCTCGTGCTCAGAGAGCCGTAGCTGCTGACCCACGGCGGGGACACCAGGAGGAAGAAGGGCTGGGGGCACACGGCAGCCAGGCAGTGACCCACGTGCTGCGGCCCTGCCAGCAGCTGCGTGCAGCGGTGCTGCATTCCAGAGTTGCAGGCCAAGTGGCTCCAGTCTCCATCCAACAGACCCTTTCTGCTTGGCAGCGAGACCTGCGAGCGGCTGCAGAAGCTGGCAGGGAGCAGCTGAGGCTGTGCCGGCCGCTGGCTGTGGGGTCAGCAGGGACAGGGCCTTGGGGACAGCCCACCGGCTACGAGATCGCTGGAACGGGCCTCGTGGGATGCGGCGCAATGAGGCCAGGGAAACTGTGAGGGGCGGGGGACAGTGGTGTTTTTTTCCAAAATGAGACTGGACCCTGCCTGGAGGGTGCGGGAACTGGCATGTGGAGCGAGACCCTCTCCCTGCACCCCGACAAAGGCCCCCGAGCACACGGAGGTGGAGATAGACAAGGCTTTTTTTGGGGGGAGCGGTCAAAAGGGCAGCAGCCCCTCACTGACCACGGGGAGGATCCTTCCCGGTGCATACGCCAGGTTGGTGTAGGTCTCCTCACACAGCACACGACACAGGAGGCGTTCCAAGAGCTTGAGGTCGTACCAGGAGGCCTAGAGCACCACAGCAGCCGGAGCGAAGACGACAGCCAGCAGCAGGCTGACAAAGAGCGGGCGGGGTGTCCTGCGGCGCAGAAGAGGCATGGCAGACATGGGAGGGTGGATGCCTCCAAGCCCATCTTGATATGGGACGGAGGGGCCATTGAGGAGAGTTTACAAATCATGGAAGGAGGGGCTGGCCACTTGGGAAGAATATAAGGCTGTTGTTAAAGGATGTAGGGAGGCAACTAGGAAAGCTAAGGCCTCCTTAGAGTTAAACCTGGCAAGAGGGGTCAAGGACAACAGAAAGAGCTTCTTCAAATACAAGGCAGACAAAACTAACACCAGAGGCAATGTAGGCCCACTGATGAATGGGGTGGGTGCCCTGGTGACAGAAGATGCAGAGAAGGCAGAATTACTGAATGCCTTCTTTGTCTCTGTCTACCCTGCCGGAGGCTGTCCTGAGGAGCCCCGTACCCCTGAGGCCCCAGAGGAAGGCAGGGCAATGGAGGAGTTTGCCTCAGTTGATGAGGACTGGGTTAGGGACCAGTTAAGCAATCTGGACATCCATAAATCCATGGGTCCAGATGGGATGCACACGCGGGTGCTGAGGGAGCTGGCTGAAGTCATTGCTGGACCGCTCTCCATCATCTTTGCCAAGTCTTGGGAAACGGGAGAGGTGCCTGAGGACTGGAGGAAAGCAAATGCCAGTCCGGTCTTCAAAAAGGGCAAGAAGGAGGACCCGGGCAACTATAGACCGGTCAGCCTCACCTCCATCCCTGGGAAAGTGATGGAACACCTTATCCTTGGTGCCATCCTAAGACATATCAAGGATAAGAGGGTCATCAGGGGCAGTCAACATGGCTTCACCAAGGGGAAGTCGTGCTTGGCCAACCTCATAGCCTTTTATGAAGACATAACAAGGTGGACTGATGAAGGCAGAGCGGTGGATGTGGTCTACCTTGACTTCAGTAAAGCATTTGACACCGTCTCCCACAGCATCCTCACGGCTAAGCTGAAGAAGTGTGGACTGGACTTACTAACACGGACACAGATAAAGCCAAGAACGTTAATACTTTCTTTGCCTCGGTCTTCAACACCGAAGATGGGCTCGGGGGCTTCCCTAGCCCTGGGCTAGAGCGAACAATAAACTCCCAATCAATCCGGGACTTGTACGGGATGTGCTCCTCCAGTAGATCCCTACAAGTTGATGGGGCCTGATGGGGTTCATCCAAGGGTGCTTAAAGAGCTGGCTCGTGTCATAGGGAGACCTCTGCCTGTGATTTTTCATCGCTCCTGGGAATCTGGAGAGGTCCCGGAAGGCTGGAAGCTGCAAACGTTGTCCCAGTCTACAAGAAAGGCAAGAGGGGTGACCCTGGCAACTACAGGCCCGTCAGCCTCACTCCTGTGCCTGGCAAAACCATGGAGATTATTCTGGGAGTTATTGAAAAACATCTGAACGACAACACAGTCATTGGTCCCAGCCAGCACGGGTTCATGAGGGGAAAGTCCTGCTTGACCAACTTAATTTCTTTCTACCCCAGGGTTACCCACCTAGCTGACCAAGAGAAGCGCATTGACGTGATCTTTTTGGATTTCAGAAAAGCTTTTGATAGTATCGCTCACAGTATCCTCCTGGACAAGATGTCCCGCACACGGCTGGATAAACACACAATGCAGTGGTTGAGCAATTGGCCGACAGGCCGTGCTCCAAGGGTTCTAGTTAAATGGGGTCATGTCTGGCTGGCGACCAGTCACCAGCGGGTTCCACAGGGATCCATCTTAGGGCCAGGACTCTTTAATGTCTTTATTAATGAGTTGGACCCCGGACTTGGGGGAATACTAAGTAAGTTCACCGATGACACAAAATTGGGAGGAGCTGTTGACACTCTGGAGGGCAGAGAGGCCCTGCAGAGGGATCTGTGCAAATTGGAGAACTGGGCAATCACCAACCACATGAAATTTAACAAGGGCAAGTGCCGGATTTTGCACCGGGGACAAGGTCTGTCTTTGTCGTGAGGTGATCCGGTCTCCTCTCTGGCCGCCATTCTGAGTCCTGAGGTGATCTTGGTGCCCCTGCTGCCACCATTTTCTGGTTTGAGATGATCTTGGTGCCCCTGCTGCCACCATTTTCTGTTTTGAGGTGATCTTGGTGCCCCTGCTGCCACCATTTTCTGTTTTGAGTCTGAATCAGGCACTGCAAATGTTGGAAGGAAAAGAAGGTACCACCTGTTATGAGTCTAGATGTGCATTTGGAGTAGTGCACACCTTTGGGAAAATCTGGGAAGAACGAGGTCTAATTAATAGCAAAGGGGAAGAATTGGTTCATGAAGAACTACTTGGACAAGCGTCACGTAATCTGACGTCACTAATAGAAGTGGCCGTAGTACATGTTAATGGACATCAGAGGGGAAACTCCTTTTGTGCCAGGGGAAATCAGTTAGCAGATGAAATGGCCCGAGAAGCAGCCTTAAAACCTGAAGCAATAACTCTAAGTTATCTCACGCCCGAGGTCCTGGCCCTGCAAGAAACTCCAGTTCTCAATGAAAAATAAAAAGAAGTCCACCGAGAATTAGGAGCCAGGGAACAGAGTGGGAAATGGGTACTCCCAGATGGTAGAGAAATGTTAAATAAGCAAATCGTGTGGGAGGTATTAGCAATTTTACATCAGGAGAGTTATTGGGGAACACGAGAAATGTGTGACATAGTGTTACGAAAATATGGGTGTACTGGAATTTATGCTATAGCCAAGCAAATTTGTGAAAGATGGGTGGTTTGTAACAAAATTAATAAAAAGGCACTTAGAAAGCAGCCTGCAGGAGGGCAGAGTCCAAGTTTACAACCCTTTCGAAATACTCAAGTTGATTTACCTGTAGCTGGTCGAATTGAATACATACTAGTGTTGGTTGATCACCTTAGCGGGAGGGTAGAAGCTTTCCCTCCGAGCGCTGCCACGGTGGCAGTGGTAGCAAAAGTGATTTTAAAACAAATTATTCCTAGATATGGAATAGTGGAAAATACAGGCTCAGACCAAGGCTCAGATCATTTTGCCTCCAGGGTACTGCAAAGACTAATGGACAGTTTGGAGATATCTTGGGATTTTCATACTCCCTGGCATCCCCCTTCATCTGGAAAAGGAGAAATGATGAACCAGACCTCAAAGAAGCAATTGTCAAAATTAGTGTTAGAAACTAAATTATCCTGGACTAGATGTCTACCTATAGCCTTGCTGAGAATCAGAACTGCCTCTCACAAGGATACAGGAGTTTCACCTTATGAAATGCTCTTTGGGCTACCATACCTGGGCAGAAATAGCAGATGGACCCCACAGCTGGAACTAAGGATATGTTTCTCAAAAACTGTATACTCGGGTTGTCTTCTTTTCTATCTTCTCTCAGGCACCAAGGCCTTCTAGCACAAACTCTGCCTTTAGAGTTTGCAGCTCACAAGTTTCAGCCTGGAAACCGGGTCCTGGTCAAATCCTGGAAGGAAACTAAGCTTCAGCCAGATTGGGACGGAGCATTTCAAGTTCTGCTGATCACCGAGACAGCAGCACAACCAGCCGAGAAAGGGTGGTGGGCTCATTACACATGGATTAAAGGGCCAATCGGACCTCCAAAGGACAATGATGAGTGGCAAGTACTGACAGCTGACGACCCCCTTCGACTAAAGATACAGAGATGAAAATGAAATGGAAATTTGGGGGGATTATTAATCCTGTATGATGTAGAATTTACAAATGGGTTACTTAACATTAACATCGCTGAAACTGAAGATTCCCTAACAATTTGAGTAGATGCTTGCCAGATCCTTAATTGTGGGGATGGAAGAGCTAAAGAGAATTGAGTTACGAAAACAAACACATGTGTCCAAGGGGACGGAGTCTAAGGATGATTTAAATAAGTGCATAGTTTTTGTTGCTGGCTCTCATTGCACCTCCTGGTACAGTGTTATCTGGACCACAGAGATTAGAGGATGGACAGTGAGCAATAAACAGTTATAGAGTTGAAAAGCAAAATTACCTCATCTAAAGGGCAATCTCTCCCGGGATGTGAGTCCCTGCAGTGCAACCCTTTGCTAATTACAATACAGGGAGTACATGATTCAGTAAGTGGGGTTTATGGATCACGAACAAACATTAGTAGAAAAAAAAATGCCCCGGGAAGGTTCAAAATATAAGTGTTAAATATCGGATTTAAGAGAAACCTTTGAAGGAGAAACAGGATATGGAGATACAAATGCCTGGGTAGAATGGATCAAATATACGGTGCAAAGCCTAAAGAAGAGCAATTGCTATGCGTGTGCACCAGGAAGGCCTGTGGCCCAAAGTGGTACCCTTCCCTCTGGGATGGCGCAAGGATTGACAGGGGATGGAGTGCATCTTAGCCTTATGCCAAGACCCTACGGCATGGGGAAATAAGTCGTGTCATGCTCTCTCCCTACTATTTACAGCCTTGCAGGGAAAAATATCAAAATTCCCCTGGCATTTTCAGGAATAATTGGAAATCATACTGCCTGTCTCTCACGACGGGGCAAGAATGATACCAGGTTCCTAGGAACATGAGTAGGTGTGTAGAGTCACGGGAAGTCGGTCCTCATACGTCCTCAAATGCTTCTTGAGCGGATCTTTGGTGGTGACGTGGGAAGATGACACTTCATTCCATTTTACCCCCCGCACTGGGAAGGTACCTGTGACATTGTTCAATTGGCAATTCCGTTTACCCTGGCATTTGAACACTGTGATTCATCAGGGCAACAGAAAAAGGAGTTCAGGGTTTTCCTTTGATGACAGAGTTTATGTCGATTCGATTGGGGTCTCCGGAGGGGTCCCCAACGAACGCAAAGCAAGAAATCAAGTAACAGTGGGTTTTGAATCCTTTTTACTCTGGTGAGTAACTATAAACCAGAATGCAGGCTGGATAAATAGCATTTATTACAGCAAACGATTTATAAGTTATACTAGACAAGCAGTTAAAGGAATCACTGAACTATTAGATGCTACCAATAGAACGGCATGGGAAAATAACATGGTCCTAGAGATGATGTTGGCAGAAAAAGATGGTGTATGTGTAACCAGAGCTTTGCAAGGACCCACAACTTCAGCAGAAGAATTGGCTGAGAATTCAGGAATAGATAGTCCACACACGGGATTGTTAGAATCTTGGTTTGGAAAATGGAAAGAAATGATAGTATCTGTTTTGACTTCTTTAATCGTAGCAGCAGGAGCACTAATTTCTGTAGCATGCTGCATCGTTCCGTGTGTCCGAGGACTTGTTCAACGCCTTATTGAGGCAGCTCTATCAAAGCAAATGCCTTTAGGGCCACTGCCATACTCAGATCAAATGATGCTGCTGAAAGAACAAGAAGAAAGAAGCAATGCTGAATGCATAACTCCTGAAGAAAAATGTGAAATTATGTTGTCCCAGCTTGAAGCCACCTACTAGACTGTATCATAAGATAATGCAAAACCAACAAAAGTAAAACGAAGGAGAGGAGGAAAGTTGTAAGGAACGTTTACCGAAGAACCGTTGTTTTTACATAACCGAGGACCTGGCGCCTCACCCCAGCACGGGGGAAGGACCGAGAGACATGCAACTATGAATCCTTCATGTCAAACACGGCCTCTTCCCGCAATATATACTGATATCTGTATATACCTGATTTACAAGTTAATTTAGGGGGAAGGGTAGCCAAAGTACCAGGAATCCGTATCTTAAACAGATTGATAAGGGAAGGGTATGGTATGTAAACTGAGGCAGGCGTCGGGTGGTCTGTAAACCCTGAAGTACCAACCAATGGGGAGCAGGGGAGGGACGTTGCGCCGGGAGTTTGGGGCGATATAAGCAGGGGCTTTTTCCCTATTAGGTGTGCCTGCCTTTAGGTAGAACACCCGGTGTTGCAATATCGTTATTAAAATATGCTTTGCTGAGAGACCCTGCCTGGGCCCATTCTCTTTGCAAAACCGCTGCTCCCTACAATCCCGCTCCGCCCGGGCCCCAGGGGCCAGGGCCGCCCTGGCGGGGCCGCCGCTGAGGAGCCCGGATGTGCCCGCCCCGCAGTCAGGTAGCACAGGCAGCTCCCGGGCCGGCCCCGCCCCTGGGCGCAGCAGCGGCTCGCTCATTGGTGGAGCAGAAGGGAGAGCGCCCTGGTTGGTTGAGTAGCTGCGGGTGGGTGGCCGTGCTGGAGGGCTCGGTGCAGAGTGTGTTGGGCGGCGGAGCACGGGCAGGGCGGGGCCTGGGGGTCCCTGTGCCCGGCCCCGGCCCCGCTGCCTGCAGGGCTGGCTACGGGAGAGGCCGCGGAGCAAAGGCAGCGCCCGAGGGCAGCCGGGAGGGGCCGGCGCGGGGCGGAGCGCTGCGGCTGGAGTGCGCGGGTGGCCTGCTGGCTGCTCCTCGTCCCCTCGTGTCCCACAGGAGCACTTGCAGGTGACCAGCGGGGAGGCTGGGGTGTGATGGGGGGTGCGGGGCAGGGAGGGAGGGGAACACACACGCAGGTGAACTTGCCCCGTCAATATGTGTCCACGGCGGAGGGACTGGGCCTCTGGAGATCCCCCGGGCTGTTGGCTGCGCTGCACAGGGAACCCTGATGTGGGTGTGCAGGCGCAGCAAGATGGCTTTGGGGAAGGGGGTGGGAGGAGTGACCGTCACTCGTGTGGCTGGGGCCACTGTGTGGGACAGGAACTCAGGCGTGGGCTGCGGGGGGAACACTGGGCGCTGTGACGTTGGGCCCTGGCCGGTGTCACCATGGGGGTTCTCCTCCAGCCCCTGGCCCTCCTGGAGCCGTTCCTGTTCCCTCTCCTCTTCCAGGCAGAGCTCTTTGAGGGAAAGGCAGAGGGAGGCACAGCAGCGTCCTGGGAAGAAGCAGCAGGAGCTGCAGGAAAGCATGGAGCAGCTCGGCATGGAGGTCAGTGTCCCCTCCTCTTCCCGTGTTCCCCCGGCTGTGGTGGCCGGGGCTGTGTCAGGGCCTCTGTGCCTCTGTGCGACTCCTCTTCCCTGAACCGTGCTGTTGTGCGCTGCTTAGAACACAACTGCCAGGAGCTTCAGCAGCTGGAGGGGCACCAGTGAACGCCAGGTGACCGGTTGGAGGGAGGTGGTTGTTGCTTTCCTTCTAAGACGCTCTACCTGTGCACCCGTACTTAGAGAGGACAGGTTCAGGGGAAGACGGGGAGCCACAACGACCACGCTCGCTTCCCGTGGTATTCGCATCATGTGGAGCTACCTCACTCATGCCTCTGTGCGTAGTATTTTGGGAAGGCAGTGAGCGCCTGGATATAAATCTCTTCAGCATGAAAGCAGAGGAGTTTCCTTTGAATCACAGAAGGGCTGAGACCGACATACGCAAGTCGAGCTGCCACATCTCTCCTCTGTTTTATTGTTCTTCCTGAGAGAGCTCTTGCGCCTGCAGGTGCTCTTTGTGACTCCCCGTCTTCTCGTGAACCTGTACTGGGCACACAGAGGTGCACAGGCAGAGCCGTCCAGGGGAGAGCACAGACAGCAGGGAAAGCAGCAGCCACCTCCCTCCGACCCATCAGCTGACGTGAGTTGACAAGGTCACACACGTGTCCTGCAATCACCGATTTCTTTATTCTCTTTCTAGATTCATTTCAAAAGATCGGGGATTTGCTGGGCGGCTCCCGAAGGCAGCTGCCAGCTTGCGTGGTAGGACAAAGTTATTAAGGACGTCCGTGTTCAGCAGGACCACGATGAGGACGGCGATCTGCAGGAAGGCGAGGAACACAAGAAGTCTCCTGGGGGACAGGAGAGAGAGGTCAGGCAGAGCAGAGGGGCAAATTGGTCTCAGCTCTTCCAACCACCCTCTTTGAATGGCACCATGGGACCTTGCACCGTGCTGGGCACAACGCTCCCTGCTCAGGACTGGGGTTCGGGGCACGGGCATCTCTCTCAGTTCTACTGTGCGTCTGTGCACTGGGCCCCAAAATCCCCCCTATATGTCCACCCATGCTAGGGAGGAAAAACCACAGAAAGCTTTCACCCCAGACTAGTCCAGAGCTACTCAACACCCTTGGACCACAGGCACGGGCATCCCACTGCGTAGGGAAGAGTCCTGGCACCCCGAGCCCCTCAAGCAACCCACCTCAGCCAAGAAGTGCTCCGGTGCCACCTCGATGCCAGCTGCTCCTCCTACAGGCCAAGGCACAGCAGGGACATGTGTTGGGCTGTGCCAGGGGGACGAGGTTTGGGGGCTCAGACCCCCTCCCTCATCCCCGCTGACACCCGCTCCCCCATTCAATGTTCCCCAGGCACCATGCAGACCCTTCCCTGCCCAAGGCCCGCAGCCGGGCTGTCTGTCCTACCAGCCGCACGGCCACCATCTCCTGTAGCAGCACCTCGTCTGGGTCGTTTCCCTGCGCCATCTTCCCTCTGCTACGGACACCACAGGGTTCTGGGCTGTGAGAAGAGACCTCGGCCGGTGTGACGACCCCCTGCTTGGCCAACAGGGAGCCAGGGTGCTGCCCAGCCTCTGCTGGGGCTGGCACCAGGCACCCCCGGCATCCCAGCACTGCACAGACCCACCCCACCCGTCCCGCCCCTAGCTTGGGGGGCATGTAGGAGAGCTTGGGCGCTGCTCAGAGTTGTGCAGAGTGGCTTCCAGGACTCTCGAGTTGCTGAGAAGTGCTTTGAGCCACTTAGGAGAAGACAAGGGCTCTCCAGAGCAGGATGGAGGAGTGGCCAGGAGCCCAAACTGCTCAGCACACCCAACCCCACCGCCCCAAGATTCACTCAGGGCTCCATGGCCACTCACAGAGCTGTTGGCTCTTGGACACGTTCCCATCTCTCCTGGAGGTGCTGGAGCTTCTTCGTCAGCAGCTGCAGAAGCAAAGGGCCCTGTCAAGAGTCCGTGCCCGCACAAACTTATTGGGTCCTCGTCCCTCCTGTCCCCAGTACCTTCTTGACTTCAACCTGCTCCCGGACAGCTTCTCTCAGCTCTGACCACTGAGTCCTCTGCAAAGCAAGCGGGACACATTGCGGGGAGCCATGGTGGGAACAGGCCCCTCCAGTCAGTCCCAGGGCACTGGGAGGTGAGCCAGGGCCCGGGCGGCCGGCACCCGGGTGTCCTGGGGCCAGCACCATTGCTCTGCAGCTCTGGCCACCCGCCACGGATTTCTGGTGAGTACTCTCCAAACTCCTGCTCAGCACCATTTGGAGGAGAACTCCAAATGCTCCCCCACCTCTGGGAGCAGCCCCCTTTATACTCGCCAGGGCACCCGTGTCACAGGCCCGCAGTGACATCATGGTGACATAGCCACCGCTGCCCACTGTGACACGGCCATCGCTTCCCTGGGGCTGGTGCCAAGAGCTGATGTGGGGTCCAGCCACGGCCACCGGAGAAACAGGGCATCACTCTCAGCACCCGCTCCTGGTGCACGGACATTCCATGCAGCGCATTCAAGTGTCGCAGCCTGGGTGAGGTTCAGGTGATGCAGAGAGTTCTGCTCCGTCAACACTTCTGTGCCTGGGGAGGACTGGGGAGCTCTGGGAGCACTGGAGAAGAATAGGGAGCTGTGGGGAGTTGAGGTGAACCCTGTGGAATCCTTGGGGAGCCCTAATGAGCTGAGTGGAGGCCTTGGGAGATCTGAGAAGCCCTGGGCTGCACTGGGGAGCTCTGGGGAACCCAAGCGAGCCCTGGGGAGGACTGGACAGCCCTGGAGAAGCTACGTGAGACGTGGGGAGAACTGGGGAGACCAAGGGAAGTGTAGAGAGCCCTGGTGAGGAGTGGGGAGTGCTGGGGAAATGAGGTGAGCCCTGGGACGGAATGGGGATCACTGCAGAGCTGAGTCAAACCCTAGGGACAGCTGGGGAGCCCTGGGAAGTGGAGGCAAATCCCTGGGGAGTGCTGTAGAGCCTTGGGGTGACAAGGTGAGATGTGGGGAGGACTTAGGGAGCCCCGGGGAGCTGAGGCGACTCCTGTGGAATACTGGGGAACACAGGGGAGAAAAGGGAAACTCTGGGAAGAACTGGGGAGCCGAAGCGAGCCCGAGGGGGGACTGAGGAGCTCTGGAGTGCCGAGGGGAGCCGTAGGGAGGAGTGGGGAGCCCTGTGGAGCTGAGGCAAAGCCTGAGGAGGCCTGAGGGTCCAAGGTGAGGACTGGGCAGCCATAGTGAGCACTGGGGAACTGAAACAAGCCTAGAGGAGGAGTGGGGAGCCGAGGAGAACCCTGAGGGAGACTGCAGAGCCCTGGGGAGCTGATGCGAGTCCTGGGAAAGACTGGTGAGGCCCAGGGAGCTGAGGGAAGGCCTTGGCAGAACTGGGGAGCTCAGTGAGATGAGCAAAGATCTGCAAAATGCTGGGGTGCTCTGGGAAGGAACGTGAGGACTGGGAGCCTTGTGGAACTGAGGAGAGCCCTGGGGATCCAAGGGCAGTCCTGGGGAGGACTGGGATACCATGGGGAGCCGAGTCATTCCATGGGAGGGCTGGGGAACCCTGGGGAGCCAAGGTGAGTCCTGATGAAGAATGGGGAGCCCTGAGGAGGCGTACCCCAGTAACGTCTTGACCTCAACCTGCTCCTGAACAGCTTCTCTCACCTCTGACCACTGCTTCCTCTGCAAAGCAAGCGGGACACATTTTGGGGAGCCATGGTGGGAACAGGCCCCTCCAGTCAGTCCCAGGGCACTGGGAGGTGAGCCAGGGCCAGGGCGGCCGGGACCCGGGTGAGCTGATGTGAGTCCTGGAAAAGACTGGTGAGGCCCAGGGAGCTGAGGCGAGGCCTCGGCAGAACGGGGGAGCTCTGTGAGATGGGCAAGAGATCTGCAAATGACTGGGGAGTCCAGATGAGTCCTAGAGTGGACTGGGGAGAAGTGGGAACCAAGGTGAGGACTGCGGAGCCCTGAGGATCTGAGGCGATCCCTCGGGAGGACAGGGGAGCCCTGGGGAATGGAGGAGAGCCCTAGAGAGGAGAGGGGGAGATGAAGGAGAGCCCTAGAGAGGAGCCCTGGGGATACCAGGGAAGTCCTGGGGTACCGTGGGGAGCAGATGGAAAATCCTTGAGAAGGCTGGGGAACCTTGGGGAGCCAAGCTGAGTCCTGGTGAAAAATGGGGAGCCCTGGGGGGATGAAGCGAGGCCTGAGCTGCACTGGGGAGCTGAGGTGTTTCCTGGGTGACGTCGGGGCACAGAGTGAGCCCTGGGGACTGGGCAAACCTGGGGTGTCCTGGGGAGCCAAGGAGATACTTTGGGAGTCTAGGGCAGTCTAAGGGAGACGAAGCGAGCCCTGGGAAGCCCTTTGGGGTGGGGGAGCCCACGGGCTTCTGCTTTGCAGATGGGCTGGGAGGGCCAGGGAGGGTGGGGGCTGCAGGCACTGAGTGATGGGGCCCATTGGGTGCCAGCGGTACACAGTGCTGCCCACCACCCCAGGGAGGGCTCCCCATTGTCCCTGGGGGTTCCAGCCTCCCGGGCATGTCCCCCACTGCTCCTGTTACCCCAGTAGTGTCCCCCCTTGTCACTAAGGGGGGGTCCCCAGGAAGGGCATCACCCATCACCCTCAGGGGTGCCCCCCAATCACCAACTGGGGTGTCTCCACCAGTGCCAGGTAGGGGGTGCCCCTCATCATGCCAGGGTGGTCCCCACATCACCCCAAGGGTCTCCTCCCCATGGAGGTGTCCCCACACCCTCCCCCACACCACACCAGGAACCCGCACCAAATTTCCATCTCTTTATTTTGCAACAATCCCGTGCCCCCCACCCTGGGGCTCGGGGGTCTCGAGTGGGCTGTAAACGTGGTGAGGGGACATCTTGGACCCTGGTGTAAATGCAAAGGAATAAATAACAGGTGAAAAGTGCTGACCAGGGAGGGCACTGACCCGTGTAGTGTAACAATCCCCCCTTCCCAGGAGGGCTGTGCAGCCCCAAAATGGGGAGAGAATTTGGAGGGGGCAGGGAGTCGCTGCTGTCAGTAACAGACATTTTGTGGGGAGCAGTTTGGTCCCAGGGGCAGTCGGGGTGTGATACGCCCCAAAGCTGCTGGTGGGGTGTTGGGGCAGGGAGGGGCACAGGGCAGGGCCCCCCCCAGCATTGAGATCACCGTGACTATGGCTTGGAACCTCCCCTCCCAGCAACAGAGGGGGCCTGGGGGCAGGGGGGTGTCACCTCATGTCCCCCATCTTTGGTCTCTATAGTGTTCTGTGCAGTGGCATAGGGAGGCAGCAGTGGGGGAGGAGGATTTTGGGGTCCCCTTGACACCAACAGCATCAAAAAGCAAAACCCAAAGCGGCGACACCTCCCCCACCCTTTATAAAGCAAACCAGCAAATAAATTTTCATCCAAGGGTGCTTAAAGAGCTGGCTCGTGCCATAGGAAGACCTCTGCCTGTGATTTTTCATCACTCCTGGGAATCTGGAGAGGTCCCGGAAGGCTGGAAGCTGCAAACGTTGTCCCAGTCTACAAGAAAGGCAAGAGGGGTGACCCTGGCAACTACAGGCCCGTCAGCCTCACTTCTGTGCCTGGCAAAACCATGGAGAAGATTATTCTGGGAGTTATTGAAAAACATCTGAACGACAACACAGTCATTGGTCCCAGCCAGCACAGGTTCATGAGGGGAAAGTCCTGCTTGACCAACTTAATTTCTTTCTACCCCAGGGTTACCCACCTAGCTGACCAAGAGAAGCACATTGGCGTGATCTTTTTGGATTTCAGTAAAGCTTTTGATAGTATCGCTCACAGTATCCTCCTGGACAAGATGTCCCGCACACGGCTGGATAAACACACAATGCAGTGGTTGAGCAATTGGCCGACAGGCCGTGCTCCAAGGGTTCTAGTTAAATGGGGTCACGTCTGGCTGGCGACCAGTCACCAGCGGGTTCCACAGGGATCCATCTTAGGGCCAGGACTCTTCAATGTCTTTATTAATGAGTTGGACCCCGGACTTGGGGGAATACTAAGTAAGTTCACCGATGACACAAAATTGGGAGGAGCTGTTGACACTCTGGAGGGCAGAGAGGCCCTGCAGAGGGATCTGTGCAAATTGGAGAACTGGGCAATCACCAAACACATGAAATTTAACAAGGGCAAGTGCCGGATTTTGCACCGGGGACAAGGTCTGTCTTTGTCGTGAGGTGATCTGGTCTCCTCTCTGGCCGCCAGTCTGAGTCCTGAGGTGATCTTGGTGCCCCTGCTGCCACCATTTTCTGTTTTGAGGTGATCTTGGTGCCCCTGCTGCCACCATTTTCTGTTTTGAGGTGATCTTGGTGCCCCTGCTGCCACCATTTTCTGTTTTGAGGTGATCCTGTGTGGCAGATGCACTCGACCCCCGCAGCCAAACCAGCAGCAGTTTGGTTCGGGCTCCAGAGGAGGGAAAGGCCTGGGCTGCAGCCGGGCCAAGAACTCCTTTGAGGACACCCACAAGGAAGCAGAACGGCGCACTGAACACCGATGAGTTGTGGGTGCAGGGAGTCTCGTCTGTACTTTTCCTACTCTAAGCAATTTGACTACAAGTCAACCACTTTATTCTATAAATAGCACAGCCTGGGTGCGCCTACTTTGTGCACTCTCTGCTAAACAAGTGGGCTGTATGGCAATGGTTCTATTACTCACAGATCAGTGGAGGAGCCCAATTTAAGTTTCGTATTAATCGTTTAGCTTAAGTAAACGCACAATAAATGTAATGAATCATTTAGAAGTATAAGGTTGTAGGATTTTTAATATACTCCTTTCTTCGCGTTCCTTAGTAAGCTGCATTTGCTAAAATCTTAAGCAGTAGAGTTCTGCTGATATTTCCCAAAAGCAACTACAAACTACACTGAACACTTGCAAGATAAGGTCTAGTTTGCACTTTGCTGGGAAGAACAGCACTGACTGAGGAAATATAACGGTTCCAAGGCTGACACGGAGACGTTACAGACATCTGCAAAACGGGGCCTGTTTTGCACTTCGCTGGGGAGAAAGGATTTATTCAGACCAAAGAGTACCTGCAAGGCTACGGACCATAAACAATGTCTACAGCTAAACAAAACAAAGGCCCCTCTGAGATCAGTGAAAAAGATCCAATGAGAAGCAAGAAGACCCCAGAGTGAAATATCGATATTGGAATGAATGATGGTATGAACGGTCTCTAAAATATAGAAGTCTGTGATAGCTTTTTATACTCAGGTTGGTCCTTGGCACAGGTACCCATCTTGAGCCAGCCCTCCTGCTATTCTACTCCATCTTTTTTTTTTTAATTTTTTTTTTTCCTGAAAATTTTATTTCCTGAAAGTCTGGTCCGCATATGTTTATCAGGCCTAACCTGAAAGTTTGTCTCTGGAGCTCTAAAATATAGACTGTGGAGCGAATGTTTATCAGGGAAGGAAGATGCCTGAACGTTTGCTTCGTGAACGGGTACAGGCTCCAGGAGAGAAGGTCAGCAGCATCCGGCTTGGTACACTCCCCCATGCAGTAAATAATAGAGTGATCCGGCCAACAAACTGTTCTAAGTTGCACTTCTCCTTGAGAAATCTGAACATTGCTCTGCAAGAAGCAGAACCCTAAATTACTCCCTGGCAACATCCTGCCAGTCCTGGTGCCGCCATTTTGAGCCCTGAGGTGACCTTGGTGCCCCTGGGGCCGCCATATTGTGTGCTGAGGTGATCCTGAGCCCGCGACAGCGAAACCCTGGCCGTATATACAGACTGGGCAACGAGATCCTTGAGAGCAGTTCCGCGGAGACAGATCTCCAGGTTCTGTTCCACGGCAAGTTGAACACGAGCCAACAGTGTCCCTGGCAGGCAAGAGGCCAACGTGTCCTGGGTGCATCCGGCACAGCATTGCGAGCCGGGCAGGGAGGGGATTGTCCCGCTCTGCTCTGCACTGGTGCGGCCTCACGTGAGGCACTGGGGGCAGTTCTGGGTGCCAGAGGACAAAAAGGATCTAAAGCTACTGGAGAGTGCCCAGAGGAGGCCACAGAGTTGGTGAAGGGTTTGGAGGGGAAGCCGTATGAGGAGCGATTAAATCAGTGGGTTTGTTCAGCTTGGAGGAGACTGAGGCCTCATGGCGGCTACAGCTTCCTCACAAGGGGAGGAGGGGAGGCAGGCGCTGAGCTCTTCTCTCTGGCCACCAACGGTAGAACCCGAGAGAATGCAGGGACATGTGCCAGGGGAAGTTCAGCTTGGACATTAGGAAAAGGTTCTTCACACCTTGACCTCAACCTGCTCCTGGACAGCTTCTCTCAGCTCTGACCACAGGCCTCCTCTGCAATGAAGCGGGACACATTGTGGGGAGCCATGGTGGGAACAGGTCCCGCCAGTCAGTCCCAGGGCACTGGCAGGTGAGCCAGGGCCAGGGCGGCCGGCACCCGGGTGTCCTGGGGCCAGCACCATTGCTCCGCAGCTCTGGCCACCCACCATGGGCTTCTGCTGAGTACTCTCCAAACTCCTGCCCAGCACCATGGAGGTTCTCCTCCAAATGCTCCCCCACCTCCAGGAGCAGCCTCCTTTATAATCCCCAGGGCACCTGTGTCACAGGCCCAGGGGAAAAAGGGAAACGCTGGGAAGAACTGGGGAGCCAAAGTGAGTCTGAGGGAGGACTGAGGAGCCCTGGAGTGCCGAGAGGAGCCGTAGGGAGGAGTGGGGAGCCCTGTGGAGCTGAGGCAAAGCCTGGGGAGGCCTGAGGGTCCGAGGTGAGGACTGGGCAGCCATAGTGAGCACTGGGGAACTGAAACAAGCCTAGAGGAGGAGTGGGGAGCCGAGGCGAACCCTGAGGGAGACTGCAGAGCCCTGGGGAGCTGATGCGAGTCCTGGGAAAGACTGGTGAGGCCCAGGGAGCTGAGGGGAGGCCTCGGCAGAACAGGGGAGCTCTGTGAGATGGGCAAGAGATCTGCAAACGACTGGGGAGCCCAGATGAGCCCTAGAGTGGACTGGGAGAAGTGGGAACCAAGGTGAGGACTGCGGAGCCCTGAGGATCTGAGGCGATCCCTCGGGAGGACAGTGGAGCCCTTAGGAATGGAGGAGAGCCCTAGAGAGGAGTGGGGAGCCCTGAGGAGCTGACGCAAACCCTGGAGAGGACTTGGGAGCCTTGGGGAACCAAGCTGAGCCCAGGGGATCCAATGCAAGTGCACAGTCTGAAATATTTTAGTTCATTTGCTTGTCAGATATGCTGTCCTCAGTACCTTCCACCCTCTGCCGGCTCTAAGCACTGCCCTCTCTGCAGAGCAACGTTGGGGAGCCATGGTGGGAACAGGCCTCCCCTCTCCGCTGCCATGTCATGTCATGTCTCCTCCTCTGTATGTCATGAAGAGAAGCTCACATATAGGAGGTTGGTGGTTTTCTTCACCTCCCTCTGCTCGTTGCACACTTGTGCACTTCTTCCAGAAAGGAGCAGGCGATCCCAGAAATGACTTGGTGGTCCTCTGGAGGTCTCTCCTGGTCGTACTCCGCCCTGGCCTTCATGACCGCCATAGGACCCCAAAAGCGACCGCCAGCTTTGGTGGTAGGACCCGCTTCATGAAGGCGTCCCCCTCGATCAGGACCATGATGACAGTGGCCATCTGGCACCCCAAGCCACTCACCTCAGCCACAACTGATCTGATGCCACCTCGGTGCCAGCTGCTCCTCCTACAGGCCAAGGCACGGCAGGGACATGTGTTGGGCTGTGCCAGGTGGGAGAGGTTTGGGGGCTCGGACCCCCTCCCTCATCCCCGCTGACACCCGCACCCCCATTCAGTGCTCCCTGGGCACAGAGTTGTGCAGAGCTGCTTCTGGGAGCCCCGAGTTGCTCCGAGGTGTTTTGAGGCACTTAGGAGAAGACAACAGGCTCACTTCCTTTCTTTCCCTGGTTCGCTCTTTCCAGTGGTTCCTGTGGAGATTTTTCTCATTTCCAGCCCAATATCGGTGCTGTAGCAGAGGTTTGCTCTCATGGGAGTGTGCCAAGCCCAAAACGAGCGTGGGAGAGCCTGTGCGCTCAGGCGCTGCAGCCCTGGAAAAGCTCTCCGGCTGGCAGCAGAGTGCAGCCGGCCTGTCTGCAAGGACCTCTCTCCTTTCCTAACCAGTGCCGGGCGGCACAGAGAGCTTGGGGCCATCCTGGCTCTCAGGTGCCCCTTCTCCCTGGAGCTGCTTCATGACGGAGGGGGGGCTTCCCTCGGGGATGCTGCACTGCCTGGCCTCCCCCTGGCTCTGCAAGGTGAGGGGTAGGAGAGCTGCTCTTGTCGTTTAGCACAGCAGGCAGCTGAACACCATGCACAGCTGTCCATTTAAACCCCCTGCCCCTCAGTGGGAGGGCAGAGACAGTCGGAAAAAAAGTAAACCTCACGGATTAAGATAAAGATAGTTGAATAGGACAGAAAGGGAAAATAACAAGAATGCTAACGAAATAATAACTAAAACAAGTGATGCGCAATGTAGTTGCTCACCACCTGCCATCTGGTACCCAGCCAGTTCCCATACCCAGAAGCAGTTCCTCTGCACAGCTTCCCCCAAAATATACACTGAGCAAGATGTCATATGGTACGGAATATCCCTTTGGCCAGTTTGGGTCAGCTGTCCTGGCTGTGTCATCTCCCGCAGCTACCTGTGGAAGTTAACCCTCTCTCAACTAAGCCAGCACATGAACGATATGGATGATGGGGTGCAATGCACCCTCGCCAGTTTCTTGATGATCCCACACTGAGAACAGTGGCTGGGACACCAGGAGATCGAGTTGCCACCCAGAGGGACCTTGACAGGCTGGAGAAATAGGCTGACAGGAACCTCCTGAAGTTCCCTCAAGGGACATGCAAAATCCTGTCCCTAGGGAGGAACAGCCCCGGGCTCCAGGACACACTGGCGGTGCCTGGCTGGAAAGCAGCTCTGCACAGGAGGCCCTGGGGGTCCTGGTGGACACGGTATTGAACGTGAGCCAGCCAGGACGGCCAAGGGAGTCCTGGGCTGCACAAGGAGAAGCATTGCCAACAAGTCGAGGGAGGAGGCCAGCAGTGGTGAGGCCACCTCTGGAGTGCTGTGTCCAGTGCCAGGCTCGCCAGGACAGGAGGGACAGGGACAGACTGGAGAGAGTCCAGTGAAGGGCCACCAAGATGAGGAAAGGACTGGAGCATCTCTCCAGCGAGGACAGGCTGAGAAAGGCAGGGGGACACCTGCCCATCTGCTGGGGTTCCCTGGAAGCCCCTGCTGGCGTGGGCCCATGCTGGCACGCATTCTGCCATGCCTGCATCCAGCGCTGGGCTGCCCCTGCCGTCGCTGCCACCTGCTCACTCTGCCGGTGACCCATCATGGCCACCCGCCTCCTGCAGCTGGAGGATGACCATGGTGGGGTGGCCGCCTCTTGGCTGAGGTGAGTTGCTTGAGGGGGCGAATAGTGCGCATTTGGGGGCCCAGTGGACAGACGTACAGTGGACAGACGGTGGTTGGAAGAGGTGAGACCAATTTGCCCCTTGAACGGTCTGACCCCTCTCTCCTGTCCCCCAGGAGACTTCTTGTGTTCCTCGCCTTCCTACAGATCACCGTCCTCATCCTGGTCTTGCTGAACATGGTCATCCTTAATAACCAGGTGCTACCACTGAAAGTGGTGGCTGCCTTTGGGAGCCGCCCAGCAAGTCCCCAGATCTTTTGAAACCAAACTCAAAAGAGAATAAAGAAATCGGTGATTGCAGGACACGTGTGGGACCTTGTCAACTCACATCAGCTGACGGGTCGGAGGGAGGTGGCTGCTGCTTTCCCTGCTGCCTGTGCTCTCCCCTGGACGGCTCTGCCTGTGCACCTCTGTGTGCCGAGTGCAGGTTCACGAGAATATGGGGAGCTTGACTAGACAGATCATTGAGTCCAAGATCATGAATCCAGATCAAGCTCATTGAGTCCAACCATTAGCCTAACTCTGGCATTAAACATGTCCAATAACATTAACTTGCGTAATGTCACTCATTTTTGGTCAAAGCTGGATTCCACTTTTCACAGTAATGTATAAAATCACACCCATCCTGTGCACAAAGCAACACACTTTGCATTTGCTACCAGCTGCAGGCAGGTCTTAAATTCTGTATAAGATTCTGTTTCAGTTCCAAGTGCAGTTCGTTATGTCTTCTTAAGTTTTAGGTTAAAGGAGTGATCTCTTCTGCTTTCTACCCAGTCTCTGTACTTTCCTTTCTTCTAGTGTAGTGATTCCACTGGAAAAGGGACCTTTTCCTTTCCCTGGGTGTGGAGGAGCCCGTTGGGCTGGACACCTGCGGGATGGGGACACTGGCACTCTTGATCACCCCCATCCCTCATGTGCCCAAGCACATGACCAGTGTCCCCAAATACCCCACTTCTTGACCCTGTCCCCCCAACAGTTCCAAAAGCCCCGGGCTCTTACTGGAACCCGGATTCCCACAAGAGCTCCAAATAATCCAAGTGCTCCTAATGTCTCCCAGAACTGCATGTTGTCATCCCCGTCCCGCAACCAGACTCTCCCCAGTCCCCCACCATGTCTCTCCCAGCCAGCTGCCTGCTCTCCAGGCCCAGTGCCCTGCCTTGCAGTAAGGCAGGGCTTTTCCCAGCAGCCGCAGGAGAAGGCAGCCCTCCCTCCCAAGGCGCTCTGGCCAAGCTGCCCTGGCCAGTTGGCAAGCTGACAGCCTAGAAAAGGATCAGCTCAGGCCTGGCCCTTTCCTCCTGGGCTGCTCCTGCTGGAAGGCAGCAGACATCTACCATGTTCCTGAAGAGCCTCGCCCCTGGGGAAAGCTGCAGACCCCTCCACTACATCTGTGCCTGATAGGATCATGGAGCACATCCTCCTGGAACACATGTCAAAACATATTGGAGACAGGGAGGTGACCATGCACAGCCATCACGGCTTCAACAAGGCCAGATCATGCCCCACTAATCTGGTGGCCTTCTACGACGGAGGGACGGCATCGGTAGGCAAGGGAATAGCTACAGGTGCCATCTACCTACACTTCTGTATGGCCTTTGATAGGGTCTCCTCCAACAGTCTGGCTGCTAAATTGGAGAGACGCAGGTTTGACGAGTGTCTCCTAGACGGATTAGGAACTGGCTGGTGGTCCTGTCCAAAGAGGTCTAGTGAATGGCTCAATGCCCAAGTGGAAACCAGTAAGAAATTGCTGTCCCTCAAGGATCCTTACTGGGAGCACTACTACTGAAATCTTCATCAACAACATAGCAGTAGGACAGAGTGCACCCCCAGCAAGTCTGCAGAGGACGCCAAGCTGAGTGGTGCAGCAAACCTCTCATCAAGTTCAAGAAGGCCCAGAGCAATGTCCTGCACCTTGGTCAGGACCATCCCCAGTACCAGTCCAGACTGGGAGATGAATGGAATGAGAGCGGCCTTGCAGAAAGCGATGCGGAGATCCCGGTAGACAACAACCGCCCGTGAACTGGCCTTATGCGCACACAGCCCAGAAAGCCAATGCTGTCCTGGGCTGCATCCAAAGGAGCGTGGCCAGCACGAGGAGAGAGGGGATGCTCTCCTCTACTCCACGCTCTTGAGACCCCACCTGGAGCACTGCATCCAGCTCTGTGGTCCTCCATACAAGAAAGACGTGGTCCTGGTAGAGCGGCCCCAAGGACAGCCACAAAAGTGATCCCAGGTCTGCAACGCCTCTGCAACGAAGAAAGGCTGAGAGAGTTGGGGTTGATCAGCCTGGGGAAGAGAAGGCTCTGGGCAGAACTTCCTGCAGCCTTTCAGTATATAAAGGCGGCTTAGAAGAAAGATGGAGGGAGGCTTTTTACCAGGGCTTGTAGTGAACGGACAAGGGGCAATAGCTTTAAGTGGAAAGAGGGTCTGTCTGGCTTGGACATATGTAAGAAATGGGTTACAATAAAAGTGCTGGCACACTAGAACAGATTGCCCACAGAAGTTGTGGCTGCCCCATCACTGGAAGTGTTCAACGCCAGGTTGGATGGGGCTCTGAGCAGCTTAACTAGTGGAATGCTTGGCAAAACTTGTAACTATATCCTAAAATTAACAAAACTTCAACGACAAAACTCATAATCTGATTACCCTTCGATGCTCAGAATAAAGATAGAAACGCAGAGGGGAAGAGAGAGAGAGAAGAGAAGGTATCCCCACCCTGAGATCCAGCAACAGTCTCTGCTGTCCTCCGGTGGTGGGTGCACATCAGTGGCCCAAGTGCACAGTCTGAAATATTTTAGTTCCTTTGCATGTCAGATATGGGAGGGTGGTGGTTTTCTTCTTGTCTCCTCCTTCCGCTTGCTTCTCATGGTAATTAGGTCACTTATGCTTTTGTTCCAAAAATGAGTCCGTGGTCCTCTGGAAGTCTCTGGTGGTCGCAATTCCCCGTAGCTGTCGTGACCGCAGTAGTACCCCGCTTTCCCACAAGCATGGTAAATGCCTTTATGTCAAAGATGTTGGTTTTGTTTTGCAAAGAAGTTGGCCCCAAGGAAAAGGCACCGTTCTGCCTCTGCAGCACGTACCTCTTCCTGCCTGCCAGAGTTGTAAAGCAAGTCATTTGAGGCAAAACAGAGGCCACATACTCTGTCTCTCAGTTTGCTACCTGTCTGCGGGTGGTCATTATGACTCCCTGTGTTCTCGTGAACCTGTACTGGGCACACAGAGGTGCACAGGCAGAGCCGTTCAGGGGAGAGCACAGGCAGCAGGGAAAGCAGCAGCCACCTCCCTCTGACCCGTCAGCTGACGTGAGTTGACAAGGTCACACACATGTCCTGCAATCACCAATTTCTTTATTCTCTTTCTAGATTCATTTCAAAAGAATCGAGGACTTGCTGGGTGGTTCCCAAAGGCAGCCACCAGCTCGAGTGGGCACCATGCAGCCCCTTCCGTGCCCAAGGCCCGCAGCCGGGCTGTCTGTCCTACCAGCCGCACGGCCACCATCTCCTGTAGCAGCGCCTCGTCTGGGTCGTTTCCCTGCGCCATCTTCCCTCTGCTACGGACACCACGGGGTTCTGGGCTGTGAGAAGAGACCTCGGCCGGTGTGACGACCCCCTGCTTGGCCAACAGGGAGCCAGAGTGCTGCCCAGCCTCTGCTGGGGCTGGCACCAGGCACCCCCGGCATCCCAGCACTGCACAGACCCACCCCACCCATCCTGCCCCTAGCTTGGGGGGCATGTAGGAGAGCTTGGGAGCTACTCAGATTTGTGCAGAGTGGCTTCCAGGACTCCCGAGTTGCTGAGAGGTGTTTTAAGCCACGTAGGAGAAGAAAAGGGCTTTCCAGAGCAGGCTGGACAGTCGGCCAGCAGCCAGAAAGCTGTCTGCAAGCAGCAGAGGTTTGCCCCAAGCTGCTCAGCACACCCCACCTCACTGCCCCCAGATTCCCACCTCTCCTGGAGGTGCTGGAGCTTCTTTGTCAGCAGCTTCATAAGCAAAAGGCCCTGTCAAGCACCCATGTCCCCACAAACGTGTCTCTCCTGTCCCGAGTACCTTCTTGACCTCAACCTGCTCCTGGACAGCTTCTCTCAGCTCTGACCACTGCCTCCTCTGCAATGAAGCGGGACACATTGCGGGGAGCCATGGTGGGAACAGGTCCCGCCAGTCAGTCCCAGGGCACTGGCAGGTGAGCCAGGGCCAGGGCGGCTGGCACCCGGGTGTCCTGGGACCAGCACCATTGCTCCGCAGCTCTGGCCACCCACCATGGGCTTCTGGTTAGTAGTGTCCAAACTCCTGCTCAGCACCATGGAGGTTCTCCTCCAAATGCTCCCCCACTTCCAGGAGCAGCCTCCTTTATAATCCCAGGGCACTTGTGTCACAGGCCCAGGGGAAAAAGGGAAACGCTGGGAAGAACTGGGGAGCCAAAGCGAGTCCGTGGGAGGACTGAGGAGCCCTGGAGTGCCGAGGGGAGCTGTGGGGAGCAGTGGGGAGCCTGTGGAGCTGAGGCAAAGCCTGGTGAGGCCTGAGGGTCCGAGGTGAGGACTGGGCAGCCATAGTGAGCACTGGGGAACTGAAACAAGCCTAGAGGAGGAGTGGGGAGCCGAGGAGAACCCTGAGGGAAACTGCAGAGCCCTAGGGAGCTGCTGCGAGTCCTGCAAAAGACTGGTGAGGCCCACAGTGACATCATGGTGACATAGCCACCGCTGCCCACTGTGACACGGCCATCGCTTCCCTGGGGCTGGTGCCAAGAGCTGATGTGGGGTCCAGCCACGGCCACCGGAGAAACAGGGCATCACTCTCAGCACCCGCTCCTGGTGCACGGACATTCCATGCAGCGCATTCAAGTGTCGCAGCCTGGGTGAGGTTCAGGTGATGCAGAGAGTTCTGCTCCGTCAACACTTCTGTGCCTGGGGAGGACTGGGGAGCTCTGGGAGCACCGGAGAAGAATAGGGAGCTGTGGGGAGTTGAGATGAACCCTGGGGTGAGCTGATGCGAGTCCTGGGAAAGACTGGTGAGGTCCAGGGAGCTGAGGCGAGGCCTTGGCAGAACTGGGGAGCTCAGTGAGATAAGCAAATACCTGCAAACGACTGGGGACCCCAGATGAGCCCTAGAGTGGACTGGGGAGAAGTGGGAACCAAGGTGAGGACTGCGAAGCCCTGAGGATCTGAGGCGATCCCTCGGGAGGACAGGGGAGCCCTGGGGAATGGAGGAGAGCCCTAGAGAGGAGTGGGGAGCCCTGAGGAGATGATGCAAACCCTGGAGAGGACTTGGGAGCCTTGGGGAACCGAGCTGAGCCTTGGGGATCCCATGGAAGTCCTGGGGTACCCTGGGGAGCAGATGGAAAATCCTTGGGAAGGCTGGGGAACCTTGGGGAGCCAAGGTGAGTCCTGGTGAAAAATGGGGAGCCCTGGGGGGACGAAGCGAGGCCTGAGCTGCACTGGGGAGCTGAGGTGTTTCCTGGGCGACTTTGGGGCACAAGGTGAGCCCTGGGGACTGGGCAAACCTGGGGTGTCCTGGGGAGCCAAGGAGATACTTTGGGAGTCTTGGGCAGTCCAAGGCAGATGAAGCGAGCCCTGGGAAGCCCTTTGGGGTGGGGGAGCCCACGGGCTTCTGCTTTGCAGATGGGCTGGGAGGGCCAGGGAGGGTGGGGGCTGCAGGCACTGAGTGATGGGGCCCATTGGGTGCCAGCGGTACACAGTGCTGCCCACCACCCCAGGGAGGGCTCCCCATTGTCCCTGGGGGTTTCAGCCCCCCGGGCATGTCCCCCACTGCTCCTGTTACCCCAGTAGTGTCCCCCCTTGTCACTAAGGGGGGTCCCCAGGAAGGGCATCACCCATCACCCTCAGGGGTGCCCCCCAATCACCAACAGGGGGTGTCTCCACCAGTGGCAGGTAGGGGGTGCCCCTCATCATGCCAGGGTGGTCCCCACATCACCCCAAGGGTCTCCTCCCCATGGAGGTGTCCCCACACCCTCCCCCACACCACACCAGGAACCCGCACCAAATTTCCATCTCTTTATTTTGCAACAATCCCGTGCCCCCCACCCTGGGGCTCGGGGGTCTCGAGTGGGCTGTAAACGTGGTGAGGGGACATCTTGGACCCTGGTGTAAATGCAAAGGAGTAAATAACAGGTGAAAAGTGCTGCCCAGGGCGGGCACTGACCCGTGTAGTGTAACAACCCCCCCTTCCCGAGAGGGCTGTGCACCCCCAAAATGGGGAGAGAATTTGGAGGGGGCAGGGAGTTGCTGCTGTCAGTAACAGACATTTTGGGGGGAGCAGTTTGGTCCCAGGGCCAGTCGGGGTGTGATACGCCCCGAAGCTGCTGGTGGGGTGTTGGGGCAGGGAGGGGCACAGGGCAGGGCCCCCGCCAGCATTGAGATCACCGTGACTATGGCTTGGAACCTCCCCTCCCAGCAAGAGAGGGGGCCTGGGGGCAGGGGGGTGTCACCTCATGTCCCCCATCTTTTGTCTCTATAGTGTTCTGTGCAGTGGCATAGGGAGGCAGCAGTGGGGGAGGACGATTTTGGGGTCCCCTTGACACCAACAGCATCAAAAAGCAAAACCCAGAAGCGGCGACACCCCCCCCACCCTTTATAAAGCAAACCAGCAAATAAATTTCCCCCCGGCATGGAGCGGGGTCACACCTTCACCTCAGCAGTGTCTGTTTGGGGGGCATGGGGGTGCTCCCCCTAAATCCACCCTGTTTCAAATACATAAAGTCCTGGACACCAGGATACCCTCCGGCTCAGCAAGGAGGGGGGAGTCCATGCCGGGGGGCCACCCCAGAGGAATCCGGAACTAATTGGGGGGACAATTTCTGTCCTTGTGGCACCTTGTTGCGAGCTGCACCCCACGAACAGGTCCCTGCAAGCACCCCAAGTTTCCCCTGTGTAGGAAACAATTATTTTGCAAATTTTATTTTTTACCTAAATGTAGACACAAAGTATAGGGCAAAAAGCCCTCACATCCCCCAAAATCCCGGCCGCAGATTCCCTCTCCTGTTCCCCATTGGTTGGTACTGCAGGGTTTACAGACCACCCGACGCCTGCCTTGGTTTGCGTATTTCATTCATCTAATTCTGACAACCCCCTTCCCCTTATCGATCTCTTTAAAATATGGGGGTTTGGCTCCTTGGCTAATCTTCCCCCTAGATTAACTTTTTGAAATACAGGAATCAGTATGCATTCCGGGATTACTTTGAAGAGACTTTGTTTTACATTAAGGATTCATAGTCTGACGTTTCATGGTCATTCCCCCCAGCTGGGGTCAGGCGCCAGGTCCGAATTTTGTAAAAACAACATTTCTTTGTCAAAAGTTCCTTACACCCCGCAAGCTTCCCCCTCTCCCTGCCTCAACCCTCCCCGCAGCAGCCCCCTACACCGCTGCCCACTGTGGCACGGCCATCACCTCCCTGCGGCTGGTGCCCGGAGCTGGTGTGGGTCCAGCCACGGCCACCGGCATCACTCTCAGCACCGCTCTTAGCGCACGGGCAGGAGCGACTGCGGGCGCAACGTGTCGGCAGCTCCCTGTGGGCTTTGCCTGTTCCTCGGCCATCCGGCTGCCTCAGCTGCCCACCCCAGGGCCAAGCAGGAGCCGGGCTGCGCAGGGACTCCCAGCAGGCACACACAGACACCCACTCACACACGCGTCTACCGCTGGTGTGCACATGTGCGTGGACGGCCACACCGTGTGGGCTCCAGCGCAGGGCTCAAGCATCCAGCCCCCGTTTGGATCCAGCATCCAGCCCCGGGGGGCAACTACAGCTCAGGAAGGGGAAGATCATAGACTAGCCCTCTGCTCTAGCCTGGACAGACACCGTGCTTGCAGCCTCCCAAGAGGAAGGGTTGTCCCTCGTGCTCAGAGAGCCGTAGCTGCTGACCCACAGTGGGGACACCAGGAGGAAGAAGGGCTGGGGGCACACGGCAGCCAGGCAGTGACCCACGTGCTGCGGCCCTGCCAGCAGCTGCGTGCAGCGGTGCTGCATTCCAGAGTTGCAGGCCAAGTGGCTCCAGTCTCCATCCAACAGACCCTTTCTGCTTGGCAGCGAGACCTGCGAGCGGCTGCAGAAGCTGGCAGGGAGCAGCTGAGGCTGTGCCGGCCGCTGGCTGTGGGGTCAGCAGGGACAGGGCCTTGGGGACAGCCCACCGGCTACGAGATCGCTGGAACGGGCCTCGTGGGATGCGGCGCAATGAGGCCAGGGAAACTGTGAGGGGCGGGGGACAGTGGTGTTTTTTTCCAAAATGAGACTGGACCCTGCCTGGAGGGTGCGGGAACTGGCATGTGGAGCGAGACCCTCTCCCTGCACCCCGACAAAGGCCCCCGAGCACACGGAGGTGGAGATAGACAAGGCTTTTTTTGGGGGGAGCGGTCAAAAGGGCAGCAGCCCCTCACTGACCACGGGGAGGATCCTTCCCGGTGCATACGCCAGGTTGGTGTAGGTCTCCTCACACAGCACACGACACAGGAGGCGTTCCAAGAGCTTGAGGTCGTACCAGGAGGCCTAGAGCACCACAGCAGCCGGAGCGAAGACGACAGCCAGCAGCAGGCTGACAAAGAGCGGGCGGGGTGTCCTGCGGCGCAGAAGAGGCATGGCAGACATGGGAGGGTGGATGCCTCCAAGCCCATCTTGATATGGGACGGAGGGGCCATTGAGGAGAGTTTACAAATCATGGAAGGAGGGGCTGGCCACTTGGGAAGAATATAAGGCTGTTGTTAAAGGATGTAGGGAGGCAACTAGGAAAGCTAAGGCCTCCTTAGAGTTAAACCTGGCAAGAGGGGTCAAGGACAACAGAAAGAGCTTCTTCAAATACAAGGCAGACAAAACTAACACCAGAGGCAATGTAGGCCCACTGATGAATGGGGTGGGTGCCCTGGTGACAGAAGATGCAGAGAAGGCAGAATTACTGAATGCCTTCTTTGTCTCTGTCTACCCTGCCGGAGGCTGTCCTGAGGAGCCCCGTACCCCTGAGGCCCCAGAGGAAGGCAGGGCAATGGAGGAGTTTGCCTCAGTTGATGAGGACTGGGTTAGGGACCAGTTAAGCAATCTGGACATCCATAAATCCATGGGTCCAGATGGGATGCACACGCGGGTGCTGAGGGAGCTGGCTGAAGTCATTGCTGGACCGCTCTCCATCATCTTTGCCAAGTCTTGGGAAACGGGAGAGGTGCCTGAGGACTGGAGGAAAGCAAATGCCAGTCCGGTCTTCAAAAAGGGCAAGAAGGAGGACCCGGGCAACTATAGACCGGTCAGCCTCACCTCCATCCCTGGGAAAGTGATGGAACACCTTATCCTTGGTGCCATCCTAAGACATATCAAGGATAAGAGGGTCATCAGGGGCAGTCAACATGGCTTCCCCAAGGGGAAGTCGTGCTTGACCAACCTCATAGCCTTTTATGAAGACATAACAAGGTGGACTGATGAAGGCAGAGCGGTGGATGTGGTCTACCTTGACTTCAGTAAAGCATTTGACACCATCTCCCACAGCATCCTCACGGCTAAGCTGAAGAAGTGTGGACTGGACTTACTAACACGGACACAGACAAAGCCAAGAACGTTAATACTTTCTTTGCCTCGGTCTTCAACAACGAAGATGGGCTCGGGGGCTTCCCTAGCCCTGGGCTAGAGAACCACGGCTTGCCCCTGCTGCCACCATTTTCTGTTTTGAGGTGATCTTGGGGACTCTGCTGCCACCATTTTCTGTTTTGAGTTGATCTTGGTGCCCCTGCTGCCACCATTTTCTGTTTTGAGGTGATCTTGGTGCCCCTGCTGCCACCATTTTCTGTTTTGAGGTGATCCTGTGTGGCAGATGCACTCGACCCCCGCAGCCAAACCAGCAGCAGTTTGGTTCGGGCTCCAGAGGAGGGAAAGGCCTGGGCTGCAGCCGGGCCAAGAACTCCTTTGAGGACACCCACAAGGAAGCAGAACGGCGCACTGAACACCGATGAGTTGTGGGTGCAGGGAGTCTCGTCCGTACTTTTCCTACTCTAAGCAATTTGACTACAAGTCAACCACTTTATTCTATAAAAAGCACAGCCTGGGTGCGCCTACTTTGAGCACTCTCTGCTAAACAAGTGGGCGGGGTGGCAATGGTTCTATTACTCACAGATCAGTGGAGGAGCCCAATTTAAGTTTCGTATTAATCGTTTAGCTTAAGTAAACGCACAATAAATGTAATGAATCATTTAGAAGTATAAGGTTGTAGGATTTTTAATATACTCCTTTCTTCGCGTTCCTTAGTAAGCTGCATTTGCTAAAATCTTAAGCAGTAGAGTTCTGCTGATATTTCCCAAAAGCAACTACAAACTACACTGAACACTTGCAAGATAAGGTCTAGTTTGCACTTTGCTGGGAAGAACAGCACTGACTGAGGAAATATAACGGTTCCAAGGCTGACACGGAGACGTTACAGACATCTGCAAAACGGGGCCTGTTTTGCACTTCGCTGGGGAGAAAGGATTTATTCAGACCAAAGAGTACCTGCAAGGCTACGGACCATAAACAATGTCTACAGCTAAACAAAACAAAGGCCCCTCTGAGATCAGTGAAAAAGATCCAATGAGAAGCAAGAAGACCCCAGAGTGAAATATCGATATTGGAATGAATGATGGTATGAACGGTCTCTAAAATATAGAAGTCTGTGATAGCTTTTTATACTCAGGTTGGTCCTCGGCACAGGTACCCATCTTGAGCCAGCCCTCCTGCTATTCTACTCCATCTTTTTTTTTTAAATTTTTTAAAAATTTTCTTCCTGAAAATTTTATTTCCTCGAAGTCTGCTCTGCATATGGTTATCAGGCCTAGCCTGAAAGTTTGTCTCTGGAGCTCTAAAATATAGACTGTGGAGCGAATGTTTATCAGGGAAGGAAGATGCCTGAACGTTTGCTTCGTGAACGGGTACAGGCTCCAGGAGAGAAGGTCAGCAGCATCCGGCTTGGTACACTCCCCCATGCAGTAAATAATAGAGTGATCCGGCCAACAAACTGTTCTAAGTTGCACTTCTCCTTGAGAAATCTGAACATTGCTCTGCAAGAAGCAGAACCCTAAATTACTCCCTGGCAACATCCTGCCAGTCCTGGTGCCGCCATTTTGAGCCCTGAGGTGACCTTGGTGCCCCTGGGGCCGCCATATTGTGTGCTGAGGTGATCCTGAGCCCGCGACAGCGAAACCCTGGCCGTATATACAGACTGGGCAACGAGATCCTTGAGAGCAGTTCCGCGGAGACAGATCTCCAGGTTCTGTTCCACGGCAAGTTGAACACGAGCCAACAGTGTCCCTGGCAGGCAAGAGGCCAACGTGTCCTGGGTGCATCCGGCACAGCATTGCGAGCCGGGCAGGGAGGGGATTGTCCCGCTCTGCTCTGCACTGGTGCGGCCTCACGTGAGGCACTGGGGGCAGTTCTGGGTGCCAGAGGACAAAAAGGATCTAAAGCTACTGGAGAGTGTCCAGAGGAGGCCACAAAGTTGGTGAAGGGTTTGGAGGGGAAGCCGTATGAGGAGCGATTAAATCAGTGGGTTTGTTCAGCTTGGAGGAGACTGAGGCCTCATGGCGGCTACAGCTTCCTCACAAGGGGAGGAGGGGAGGCAGGCGCTGAGCTCTTCTCTCTGGCCACCAACGGTAGAACCCGAGAGAATGCAGGAACATGTGCCAGGGGAAGTTCAGCTTGGACATTAGGAAAAGGTTCTTCACGCAGAGGGGGGTGCAGCACTGGAACAGGCTCCCCAGGGAGGTGTCACGGCCCCAGGCCTGGCAGGATTCAAGAAGCGACTGCGCAGCGCCCTCAGACACACGGTGTTGATACAGGCCGCGGAGCAAAGGCAGCGCCCGAGGGCAGCCGGGAGGGGCCGGCGCGGAGCGGAGCGCTGCGGCTGGAGTGCGCGGGTGGCCTGCTGGCTGCTCCTCGTCCCCTCGTGTCCCACAGGAGCACTTGCAGGTGACCAGCGGGGAGGCTGGGGTGTGATGGGGGGTGCGGGGCAGGGAGGGAGGGGAACACACACGCAGGTGAACTTGCCCCGTCAATATGTGTCCACGGCGGAGGGACTGGGCCTCTGGAGATCCCCCGGGCTGTTGGCTGCGCTGCACAGGGAACCCTGATGTGGGTGTGCAGGCACAGCAAGATGGCTTTGGGGAAGGGGGTGGGAGGAGTGACCGTCACTCGTGTGGCTGGGGCCACTGTGTGGGACAGGAACTCAGGCGTGGGCTGCAGGGGGAACACTGGGCGCTGTGACGTTGGGCCCTGGCCGGTGTCACCATGGGGGTTCTCCTCCAGCCCCTGGCCCTCCTGGAGCCGTTCCTGTTCCCTCTCCTCTTCCAGGCAGAGCTCTTTGAGGGAAAGGCAGAGGGAGGCACAGCAGTGTCCTGGGAAGAAGCAGCAGGAGCTGCAGGAAAGCATGGAGCAGCTCGGCATGGAGGTCAGTGTCCCCTCCTCTTCCCGTGTTCCCCCGGCTCTGGTGGCCGGGGCTGTGTCAGGGCCTCTGTGCCTCTGTGCGACTCCTCTTCCCTGAACCGTGCTGTTGTGCGCTGCTTAGAACACAACTGCCAGGAGCTTCAGCAGCTGGAGGGGCATCAATGGACGCCAGGTGACCGGTTGGAGGGAGGCGGCTGTTGCTTTCCTTCTAAGACGCTCTACCTGTGCACCCATACTTAGAGAGGACAGGTTCAGGGGAAGACGGGGAGCCACAACAACCACCCTCGCTTCCCATGGTATTCGCATCATGTGGAGCTACCTCACTCATGCCTCTGCGCGTAGTATTTTGGGAAGGCAGTGAGGGCCTGGATATAAATCTCTTCAGCATGAGAGCAGAGGAGTTTCCTTTGAATCAAAGAAGGGCTGAGACTGCCAGCTTGGGTGGCACGACAAAGTTATTAAGGACATCCATGTTCAGCAGGACCACGATGAGGACGGGGATCTGCAGGAAGGCAAGGAACACAAGAAGTCTCCTGGGGGACAGGAGAGAGAGGTCAGGCAGAGCAGAGGGGCAAATTGGTCTCGAATCTTCCAACCACCCTCTCTGAACGGCACCATGGGACCTTGCACCGTGCTGGGCACAACGCTCCCTGCTCAGGACTGGGGTTAGGGGCATGGGCATCTCTCTCAGTTCTACTGTACGTCTGTCCGCTGGGCCCCAAAATCCCCCCTATGTGTCCCCCACGCTAGGGAGACAAAAACACAGAAACCTTTCACCCCAGACTAGTCCAGAGATACCTAATGCCCTTGGACCACAGGCATGGGCATCCCACTGCCTAGAGAAGAGTCCTGGCACCCTGAGCCCCTCAAGCAACCCACCTCAGCCAAGAAGTTCTCCGGTGCCACCTCGATGCCAGCTGCTCCTCCTACAGACCAAGGCTCAGCAGGGACATGTGTTGGGCTGTGCCAGGTGGGCTAGGTTTGGGGGCTCAGACCCCCACCCTCATCCCCGCTGACACCCGCACCCCCATTCAATGTTCCCCGGACACCGTGCAGACCCTTCCCTGCCCATGGCCCGCAGCCGGGCTGTCTGTCCTACCAGCCGCACGGCCACCATCTCCTGTAGCAGCGCCTCGTCTGGGTCGTTTCCCTGCGCCATCTTCCCTCTGCTACGGACACCACGGGGTTCTGGGCTGTGAGAAGAGACCTCGGCCGGTGTGACGACCTCCTGCTCGGCCAACAGGGAGCCAGGGTGCTGCCCAGCCTCCGCTTGGGGGTCATGTAGGAGAGCTTGGGAGCTACTCAGAGTTGTGCAGAGCTGCTTTTTGAGCAACTCCTGAGTTGCTAAGAAGTGGTTTGAGCCACTGAGGAGAAGACAAGGGCTCTCCAGAGCAGGCTGGAGGAGCATCCGGCAGCCAGAAAGCTGTCTGCAAGCAGCAGAGGTTTGCCCCAAGCTGCTCAGCACACCCCACCCCACTGCCCCCAGATTGACTCAGGGCTTCATGGCCACTCACAGAGCTGTTGGCTCTTGGACACATTCCGATCTCTCCTGGGGGTGCTGGAGCTTCCTCAGCAGCAGCTGTAGAAGCAAAAGGCCCTGTCAATCATCCATGTCCCCACAAATGTGTTGGGTCCCTGTCCCTCCTGTCCCCAGTACCTCCTTGACCTCAACCTGCTCCTGCACAGCTTCTCTCAGCTCTGACCACTGCGTCCTCTGCAATGAAGCGGGACACATTGCGGGGAGCCATGGTGGGAACAGGTCCCGCCAGTCAGTCCCAGGGCACTGGCAGGTGAGCCAGGGCCAGGGCGGCCGGCACCCGGGTGTCCTGGGGCCAGCACCATTGCTCCACAGCTCTGGCCACCAGCCATGGATTTCTGGTGAGCACTCTCCAAACTCCTGCGCAGCACCACGTCCAGTAGAAGCCTTGTTTATAATCATCAGGGCACCTGTGTCACAGGCCCAGGGGAAAAAAGGGGAACACTGGGAAGAACTGGGGAGCCAAAGCGAGCTGGAGGGAGGACTGAGGAGCTCTGAAGTGCCAAGGAGAGCTGTGGGGATGAGTGGGGAGCCCTGTGGAGCTGAGGCAAAGCCTGGGGAGGCCTGAGGGTCCAAGGTGAGGACTGGGCAGCCATAGTGAGCACTGGGGACCTGAAACAAGCCCAGAGGAGGACTGGGGAGCCGAGGCGAACCGTGAGGGAGACTGCAGAGCCCTGGGGAGGTCCTGAGCCAGGACCAGGGCAGCCGGCAGCCTGATGAGCTGATGCGAGTCCTGGGGAAGACTGGTGAGGTCCAGGGAGCTGAGGTGAGGCCTCGGCAGAACTGGGGAGCTCAGCGCGATGAGGAAAGATCTGCAAACGACTGGGATGCTCTGGGAAGGAACGTGAGGACTGGGAGCCTTGTGGAACTGAGGAGAGCCCAGGGGATCCAAGGGAAGTCCTGGGGAGGACTGGGATACCCTGGGGAGCCCAGTCAAAATCCATGGGAGGGCTGGGGAACCTTGGGGAGCCAAGGTGAGTCCTGATGAAGAACGAGGCGCCCTGGGGAGACATACTCCTGTACCTTCTTGACCTCAACCTGCTCCTGAACAGCTTCTCTCAGCTCTGACCACTGCCTCCTCTGCATAGCAAGCGGGACACATTTTGGGGAGCCATGGTGGGAACAGGCCCCTCCAGTCAGTCCCAGGGCACTGGGAGGTGAGCCAGGGCCAGGGCAGCCGGCATTCTTGGGAGCTGATGCGAGTCCTGGAAAAGACTGGTGAGGTCCAGAGAGCTGAGGTGAGGCCTCGGCAGAACAGGGGAGCTGAGTGAGATATGCAAGAGATCTGCAAATGACTGGGGAGCCCAGATGAGCCCTAGAGTAGATTGGGGAGAAGTGGGAACCAAGGCGAGGACTGGGGAGCCCTGAGGATCTGAGGCGATGCCTTGGGAGTACGGGGGATCCCTGGGGTGTGGAGGAGAGCCCTAGGGAGGAGTGGGGAGCCCTGAGGAGCAGAGGCAGACCCTGGAGAGGACTTGAGAGCCTTGGGGAACCGAGCTGAGCCCTGGGGTTACCATGGAAGTCTTGGTGTACCCTGGGGAGCAGAGGGAAAATCCATGGGAGGGCTGGGGAACCTTGGGGAGCCAAGGTGAGTCCTGGTGAAGAATGAGGAGCCCTGGGGAGACGTACCCCTGTACCTTCTTGACCTCAACCTGCTCCTGAACAGCTTCTCTCAGCTGTGACCACTGCCTCCTCTGCATAGCAAGCGGGACACATTGCCTTGGGGAACTGAGCTGAGCCCTGGGGATCCCATGGAACTCCTGGGGTACCCTGAGGAGTAGAGGGAAAATCCTTGAGAAGGCTGGGGAACCTCGGGGAGCCAAGGTGAGTCCTGGTGAAGAATGGGGTGGCATGGGGGAACGAAGCGGGGCCTGAGCTGCACTGGGGAGCCGAAGTGTTTCCTGGGCGACTTGGGGCACAGAGTGAGCCCTGGGGACTGGGCAAACCTGGGGTGTCCTGGGGAGCCAAGGAGATACTTTGGGAGTCTTGGGCAGTCCAAAGGAGATGAAGCGAGCCCTGGGAAGCCCTTTGGGGTGGGGGAGCCACACCCCAACTCCCACCCACTCTGTTGAAGGAGCCAGGGTGTGGGTCAGGGTGTGAGGGGTGGCAGCAGCAGCCCAGGAAGGGGAAGGGCTAAAGTGGGGGGCGGTGCAGACGGGCTGGGAGAGCCATGGAGAGTGGGGGCTGCAGGCACTGAGTGATGGGGCCCATTGGGTGCCAGCGGTACACAGTGCTGCCCCACCACCCCAGGGAGGGCTCCCCATTGTCCCTGGGGGTTCCAGCCCCCCGGGCATGTCCCCCACTGCCTCCTGTTACCCCAGTAGTGTCCTCCCTTGTCACTAAGGGGGGTCCCCAGGAAGGGCATCACCCATCACCCTCAGGGGTGCACTCCAATCACCAACAGGGGTGTCTCCACCAGTGCCAGGTAGGGGGTGCCCCTCATCATGCCAGGGTGGTGCCCACATCACCCCAAGGGTCTCCTCCCCATGGAGGTGTCCCCACACCCTCCCCCACACTGCACCAAGACCCCCCACCAAATTTCCATCACTTTATTTTGCAAAACCAGAAAAATCCCCTGTCCCCGACCCTGGGGTGAGGGGGGTGTGGGTGGCCTGTAAACGTGACGAGGGGACAGCTTGGACCCTGGTGGAAACGCAAAGGAAAAATAACAGGTGAAAAGTGCTGCCCGGGGGGGGCCCTGTGTAGTGTAACAAGCCCCCTCCCCCAGACGGCTGTGCACCCCCAAAATGGGGGGAGAATTTGGAGCGGGCAGGGAGTCTCCTCTGTCTGTAACAGACATTTTGGGGTTGGCAGTTACGTCGCAGGGGCAGTCGGGGTGTGACACCCCCCAAAGCTTCTGGAGGGGGTGTTGGGGGCAGGGAGGGGCACAGGGCAGGGCCCCCCCTCCCCAGCATTGAGATCACTGTGACTATGGCTTGGAACCTCCCCTCCCAGCAAGAGAGGGGGGCTGGGGGGAGGAGGGTGTCGCCTCATGTCCCCCCATCTTTTGTCTCTATAGTGTTCTGTGCAGTGGGGCAGGGAGTCAGCAGTGGGGGAGGAGGATTTTGGGGTGTCCCTGCACACCAACGGCATCAGAAAGCAAAACCTGCAAGCAGCGACAACCCTCCTTCCCGCTTTATAAAGTTAACCAGGAAATAAATTTCCCCCCCCGGCATGGAGGGGGGGTCGCACCTTTGCCCCAGCAGTGTCTGGTGGGGGGGGAATGGGCCCCCTAAATCCACCCAGTTTCCAATAAATAAAGTCCTGGACACCAGGATACCCCCCGGCTCAGCAAGGAGGGGGGAATCCACTTCGGGAGGCCACCCTAGGGGCCTCAGGGATTAATGGGGGGGGCAATATTTGTCCTTGTTGCAAGGAGCCTTGTAACTAGCAATAAATGGCTTCAGCTGGACTCACATTGGATCGTGTGGATTCCGCGGTTTTCGTACTCGCAATATGGGACGGAGGGGGCTGTTTTGGGAGCCCCACAGGCTCCCCAGCCCTTTGTCATTGCTCCCTGGGGCAGGGTGGGACACGAGACTTGTACGGGATGTGCTCCTCCAGTAGATCCCTACAAGTTGATGGGGCCTAATGCATTGGATCACAGGCATGGGCATCCCACTGCCTAGGGAGGAGTCCTGGCACCCTGAGCCCCTCAAGCAACCCACCTCAGCCAAGAAGTGCTCTGGTGTCACCTCGATGCCAGCTGCTCCTCCTACAGGCCAAGGCAGAGCAGGGACATGTGTTGGGTTGTGCCAGGTAGACGAAGTTTGGGGGCTCAGACCCCCTCCCTCATCCCCGCTGACACCCGTGTCCCCATTCAATGTTCCCTGGGCACCATGCAGACCCTTCCCTGCCCAAGGCCCGCAGCCGGGCTCTCTGTCCTACCAGCCGCACGGCCACCATCTCCTCTAGCAGCGCCTCGTCTGGGTCGTTTCCCTGCGCCATCTTCCCTCTGCTACGGACACCAGGGGTTCTGGGCTGTGAGAAGAGACCTCGGCCGGTGTGACGACCCCCTGCTTGGCCAACAGGGAGCCAGAGTGCTGCCCAGCCTCTGCTGGGGTTGGCACCAGGCACCCCCGGCATCCCAGCACTGCACATACCCACCCCACCAGTCCTGCCCCTGGCTTGGGGGGCATGTAGGAGAGACTGGGAGCTGCTCAGAGTTGTGCAGAGCTGCTTCTTGAGCAACTCCTGAGTTGCTGAGAGCTGTTTTGAGCCACGCAGGAGAAGACAAAGGCTCTCCAGAGCAGGCTGGAGGAGCGGCCAGCAGCCAGAAAGCTGTCTGCAAGTAGCAGAGGTTTGCCCCAAACTGCTCAGCACACCCCACCCCACTGCCCCCACCCATCCCCACTGCCCCCAGATTCACTCAGGGCTCCATGGCCACTCACAGATCTGTTGGCTCTTGGACACATTCCCATCTCTCCTGGAGGTGCTGGAGCTTCTTTGTCAGCAGCTGCACAAGCAAAATGCCCTGTGAAGAGTCCGTGCCCGCACAAACGTGTGGATCCTGTGGAGTCCGTGGTTTTCATACTCGCAATACGGGAAGGAGGGGGCTGTTTTGGGAGCCCCACAGGCTTCCTCCCCGGCCCTTTGTCATTGCTCCCTGGGGCAGGGTGGGACACGAGACTTGTACGGGATGTGCTCCTCCAGTTGATCCCTACTAGTTGATGGGGCCTAATGCATTGGACCACAGGCACGGGCATCCCACTGCCTAGGGAGGAGTCCTGGCACCCTGAGCCCCTCAAGCAACCCACCTCAGCCAAGAAGTGTCACCTCCAAGGGTTCTAGTTAAATGGGGTCACGTCTGGCTGGCGACCACTCACCAGCGGGTTCCACAGGGATCCATCTTAGGGCCAGGACTCTTTAATATCTTTATTAATGAGTTGAACTCATGACTTGAGGAAATAGTAAGTAAGTTCGTCGATGACACAAAATTGGGAGGAGCTGTTGACACTCTGGAGGGCAGAGAGGCCCTGCAGAGGCATCTGGACAAATCGGAGAATTGGGCAATCACCAACCACATGAAATTTAACAAGGGCAAGTGTCGGATTTTGCACCGGGGACAAGGTCTGTCTTTGTCGTGAGGTGATCCTGCCTCCTCTCTGGCCGCCATTCTGAGTCCTGAGGTCACCCCCTGGGGCCCCCATTTTCTGTTTTGAGGTGATCCTGTGTGGCAGATGCACTCGACCCCCGCAGCCAAACCAGCAGCAGTTTGGTTCGGGCTCCAGAGGAGGGAAAGGCCGGAGCCACCCCGTGGCCAAAGGCATTGTGCATTGCTCCAGGGTGGAGACCCTGGCATGACAGATGAAGGATAGAAAAGGTGAGAGGAGAAGGGAAGAGTGAGAGTAGTGGATTTCACACATTGTTTATGTAGTCTTCATCTAGTCTAGCGGAGATATGAGCTGCACAGTCACGCATTCCACAATAGCAATGTCAAGCATCAAAACCAAGAAACAACAAATTAACATCGTAGTAATATCTAAAAGCCATTTTCACCAATCTGTGAGTCCCAATGATTCCAGAAGAGAGCTGAACCAAGGCCCAGGCCTCAAGCTGTGAAACACAGTGAATGACAGACAATCACTCCAGGGGTCCAATTCAATTATGAATTTTACTAAAAATACGTGTTGGAATACTGGTTACAGTGACTAGTGGCTTGGCAAAAGTATTTTATGATATCACAGAAGTTATCAACACATTAACAGCAAAAGTCCTTCTACAAGCAATGTATTGGCAACCATTAGTAGCTATAATACAAAACTTAACAAGAATCCAAGAGCAGAGCTTAAGATGATGTTACTCTTATATGTTCAAAAGGAAAAGAGAGAAAGAGAGTGATAGAGAGGGAAGGACAGCTAAGGTATAAGGAGAGACAAAGAAATAGGGATATAGAAAAAAGGAGAGAAGGAGAGAGCAGAGAGGAAAGAAGAAAGGAAAGGGTGAGGGATCCAGCCACTCTTACGACTCCGCAACGTGGTGTATGATGATGTGTGTCCTCCGGTGTCCCACGGCGAGGATGCTGGGGTTTGTAGTTCAGGAGCGCAGCGTCCTCCGTGTAAGGAACATTTAAGGAAGAACTGTTGTTTTTACGTAACTGAGGACCTGGCACCTGACCCCGGCACAGGGGGAAGGACCAAGAGACATTGGACTATGAATTCTGGATGTAAAACACAGTCTCTTCCCAGAATACATACTGATACCTGTATTTACAAGTTAATTTAGGGGGAAGGGTAGCCAAAGTGCCAGGAATCCATACTGATAAGGGGAAGGGTATTGTATGCTTCGGGGTAGTCTGTAAACCCTGAAGTACCCAACCAATGGGGAACAGGGGAGGGAAATTGCAGCCGGGAGTTTGGGGGGATATAAGCAGGGGCTTTTTGCCCTGTTAGGTGTGCCTGCCTTTAGGTAGAACACCCGGTCTTGCAAAATCGTTACTAAAATACGCTTTGCTGAGAGATCCTGCTTGGGCCTCTTATATCTGCAAAATAACTGTTTCCTACAGGTCTGGGGGCTCGCCCGGGATTCGATGTCGTCATCTCGGGGGTCCCTATCGCCGAAGGACGGGAAGGCGCGCCCCGTTGATTTCAACGGTCCTGTGGATCATCGGCAGGGACTCCAGGAGAGACCGACAGAAATCCTGAGGCTGTATTGAAAAAGGCAGATCTCTGCAAACCATAGGGGAAAGGGTAAAGAAAAAGCGGTAGGCACAATACGAGCGACCAGGCAACTCTGTGCACGGACCAAGGTAAGCAAACAGACTGTTAAGTACTACCTTGGTGGTCGGGGGCATTCTGAGAGGAGGGATGAGGCGGAAGGAGAAGCCTTGGGACTCAGAATGGGAAATGTAAAGGAAAAATTCTAGGCCTAAGAAGGATAAATAGAAATTGATAAAGTATTGTGCTCTTGTCTGGACAAAAGAGCCCTTAATAGAGCAGAAGGTATTCCGGCCAAAATACGGATCCGGTTGACGATTGAATATGCCAAGATCTAAATTGGTAAAATTAAAAAAACTGTAGGGGGTTTAAATCTTCCTCCATACCAGGGTGGGTTCAAGTCCCTCCCTTGCTGCAGCATGTTTTTGAGTGCAAAGTGTGTGGCCTGATCAGTGTAAAGTGCACATAAAAGGAGCTTCAAGTCTCTCATGAGAATGGGAAAATATCCTTTAGACAGAAACCGTTGACCAAGTCTGAGACTAGGATTGGGCCCAGCCACAGCTAAACTCCTCTCTGAAGGAGTTTAGAAAGCAAGGGGGTCCTTTCTGAACCTCGTGACTCAACGGAAGGGTCTTCCTGACTTTTTTAGTGATGGGGAAATAAAACTCGGCATAGAAAGGGGACGCTCTTGGCTGAGGTATTGCAAAATTGGGAAAATATTTATGGTACAGTAAGTCTGTCAAGAAAAGCACGCAATGACCTTATACTGAGAAGACTGGTGAATTGTAACTAAAAATCACCTAGAAAACAGATGTCCTGGACAAACGAATTACTGGTTATGTATAGGATGGTTTGGCATATGACCACCATAAAGAGGATGGTCAAAAACAAGTATAAAAACGTAGAGAAAGAATTTTAGCTCCAGTTGTGAGTAATTTAACTAAGGCGCTTGCAGAACTGGTCTCTGCAACACCCTACGCTCTGCTCTCTGTATCACCTCTTGATTGCCTCCCCAACTGTCTTTGTTGTCCTTACTGCTTTTGCTGGGCTTTACCCTGGGATTGCTAAAGTTATTTTGCAGAGCAGCCAGCAGCAGATGTGTGTGTGTGTGTGTGTGTAGGGGAAGAAGTGTGAGGGAGGGGGGAATGTGCGTGTGAATACCCTCCAGTGCATGGATGCACCTATCACCCCTGGGACCCTGGAGATTTGATTATGTGAGGAAACCAAAGAAAGTTAAGGGAAGATGGGGATCGATGTGCATCATTATTTTCTCTTTTTTTTTCTTGGGATATAATCCATCCTGAGCTGATGTTAAGCTGTTATTGAGAGAGTTGGTCTGTCCAGAAAGATCATTTAAAAGAATGTGGGGTTAACCCTACAGACAGGGGGAAACTGGACTGCCTGGCCCCAAGGTGATTCTAATTGAGGTTATAATAATCAAACAAATGGAGATAACTGCCAAACAGTGGTTAAAAATCTGAGCTTTTGAGGAGATAAGAGTAAACTGAACTGAAGTGCAGGAATGTAGACAGAAGCCAGCACCCACTGGGGAAGATTTTGATAGGCTTTGTAGCAAGTGTGTTTGTGGATCTATGGAAGTATTTCAAAGAGCATGTGCCAGGTTGGCAGGAAGAATTTGCAAAAATTCTGAGTGTGGTCATGTTTGCGTATGATGGTCGGGAAGAGAAGCAAAAAGTTGAAGGAGACTGATTTGTTAGCAGCAGCTTTAGCTAGGAATTTGCAAGTGAAAGATAAAGACTGGAAGGGGAAAAAAACTGCGGAGGAGTTAGATCGAAGTCAGTGATAAAAGTGAGAGAATGAGAGAAAATGGAATGCTATTATTGTGGAAATCCGGGATATTTACCCCTAGGGCAGCAACCATTCGAAATGACTAAAAGAAGACAACTCAATACACTTTGGAAAATCAGAGGAGCTGGAAATGGTTTTGGTGGTGGTTTTTTTTATGTGGGGAAACTTGTTTAAATCGCAAAAGGGCATATAATTGGTAAAGCAGGAGGTCGTGCCCTTGGACCACAGGTACGGGCATCCCACTGCCTAGGGAAGAGTCCTGGCATCCCCAGCCCCTCGAGCAACCCACCTCAGCCAAGAAGTGCTCCGGTGCCACCTCGATGCCAGCTGCTCCTCCTGCAGGCCAAGGCACAGCAGGGACATGTGTTGGGCTGTGCCAGGTGGGCGAGGTTTGGGGGCTCAGACCCCCTCCCTCATCCCCGCTGACATCTGCACCTCCTTTCTGTGTGCCCCGGGGCCCTATTAAAGGCGGCAGATCCCTGCAAACCATAGGGGTAAGGATACAGGAAAAAGTGGTAGGCACAATACAGGCGACCAGGTTGTGGTTTAGTCTGGACAAAGGAGCCCATAGTAGGGCAGAAGGTATTCTGGCCAAAATACGGATCCAATGACGATTGGCTATGCCAAGATCTAAATTTGTGTGTAATGCTTTTCTGGCGTTTCTTCTGTTTCTTGACAAGTCAATGAAGAGGGGATATTTGCTGTCCCGTCTCACTCAGTGGATAAGGGCAAGCTTAACTTTTTCACGCTGTCTGCCGTAACCAGCAGTAACGGCAATTACTCGAGAGGTTCAAGCAAATCACAAATTTACAGCCAATAGTGGCTGGTCAAAACTTGTAACTATACCCTCAAACTTAACAGAATTTCAGCGACAAAACTCATAATCTTATTACCCTTACGTGGGCAGAATGAAGATAGAAACACAGGGAGGAAGAGAAAGAGAGAAGGTATCCCCACCCTGAGATCCAGCAACAGTCTCTGCTGTCCTCCGGAGCTGGGTGTGCACCGGCGGCCCGAGTGCACAGTCTGAAATATTTTAGTTCCTTTGCATGTCAGATACGGGAGGGTGGTGGTTTTCTTCTTGTCTCCTCCCTCCACTTGCTTCTCATGGTAATTAGGGTACTCGTGCATTTGTTCCCAAAATGAGTCCGTGGTCCTCTGGGAGTCTCTGGTGGTCGCAATTCCCCGTAGCCGTCGTGACCGCAGTAGTACCCCACTTTTGCACAAGCATGGTTAGTGCCTTTATGTCCAAGATGTTGCCTTTGTTTTGCAAAGAAGTTGGCCCCAAGGAAAAGGCACCCTTCTGCCTCTGCAGCACTTACCTCTTCCTGCCTGCCAGAGTTGTAAAGCAAGTCATTTGAGGCAAAACAGAGGACACATACTCTGTCTCTCAGTTTGCTACCTGTCTGCGGGTGGTCATTATGACTCCCCGTGTTCTCGTGAACCTGTACTGGGCACACAGAGGTGCACAGGCAGAGCCGTCCAGGGGAGAGCACAGGCAGCAGGGAAAGCAGCAGCCACCTCCCTCTGACCCGTCAGCTGACGTGAGTTGACAAGGTCACACACGTGTCCTGCAATCACCGATTTCTTTATTCTCTTTCTAGTTTCATTTCAAAAAAATGGGACCTCGCTGGGCAGCTCCCAAGGGCAGCCGCCAGCTTGGGTCGTAGGACAAAGTTATTAAGGACATTCGTGTTCAGCAGGACCACGATGAGGACGGCGATCTGCAGGAAGGCGAGGAACACAAGAAGTCTCCTGAGGGACAGGAGAGAGAGGTCAGGCAGAGCAGAGGGGCAAATTGGTCTCAGCTCTTCCAACCACCTTCCTTGAATGGCACCATGGGACCTTGCACCGTGCTGGGCACAACGCTCCCTGCTCAGGAGTGAGGTTCAGGGCACGGGGATCTCTCTCAGTTCTACTGTACGTCTGTCCCCTGGGCCCCAAAATCCCCTCTAGGAGCCCCCCAAGCTAGGGAGAAATAAACACTGAAACCTTTCACCCCAGACTAGTCCACAGGTGCCTAATGCCCCTGGACCACAGGCACGGGCATCCCACTGTGAAGGGAAGAGTTCTGGCACCCCGAGCCCCTCGAGCAACCCACCTCAGCCAAGAAGTGCTCCGGTGCCACCTCGATGCCAGCTGCTCCTCCTACAGGCCAAGGCTCAGCAGGGACATGTGTTGGGCTGTGCCAGGTGGGGGTTTGGGAGTTCAGACCCCCTCCCTCATCCCCGCTGACACCCGTGTCCCCATTCAATGTTCCCTGGGCACCATGGAGACCCTTCCCTGCCCAAGGCCCGCAGCCGGGCTGTCTGTCCTACCAGCCGCACGGCCACCATCTCCTGTAGCAGCGCCTCGTCTGGGTCGTTTCCCTGCGCCATCTTCCCTCTGCTACGGACACTGAGGGATTCTGGGCTGTGACAAGACACATCGGATGGCGTGACAACCCCCTGCTTGGCCAACAGGGAGCCAGGGTGCTGCCCAGCCTCTGCTGGGGCTGGCACCAGGCTCCCCCGGCATCCCAGCACTGCACAGACCCACCCCACCCGTCCTGCCCCTGGCTTGGGGGGCATGTAGGAGAGCTTGGGAGCTGCTCAGAGTTGTGCAGAGCTGCTTCTTGAGCAGCTCCTGAGTTGCTGAGAGGTGTTTTGAGCCACTTAGGAGAAGAAAAGGGCTCTCCAGGGCAGGCTGGAGGAGCATCCAGCAGCCAGAAAGCTGTCTGCAAGCAGCAGAGGTTTGCCCCAAGCTGCTCAGCACACCCCACCCCAGTGCCCCCAGATTCACTCAGGGCTCCATGGCCACTCACAGAGCTGTTGGCTGTTGGACACGTTCCCATCTCTCCTGGAGGTGCTGGAGCTTCCTCAGCAGTAGCTGTAGAAGCAAAAGGCCCTGTCAATCATCCATGTCCCGACAAACATGTTGGGTCCCTGTCCTTCCTGTCCACAGTACCTTCTTGACCTCAACCTGCTCCTGCACAGCTTCTCTCAGCTCTGACCACTGCGTCCTCTGCAATGAAGCGGGACACATTGCGGGGAGCCATGGTGGGAACAGGTCCCGCCAGTCAGTCCCAGGGCACTGGGAGGTGAGCCAGGGCCAGGGCGGCCGGCACCCGGGTGTCCTGGGGCCAGCACCATTGCTCCGCAGCTCTGGCCACCAGCCATGGATTTCTGGTGAGTACTCCCCAAACTCCTGCCCAGCACCACGTCCAGGAGCAGCCTGCTTTATAATCCCAGGGCACCTGTGTCACAGGCCCAGGGGCAAAAAGGGAAACCATGGGAAGAACTGGGGAGCCAAAGCGAGCTGGAGGGAGGACTGAGGAGCTCTGAACTGCCAAGGAGAGCTGTGGGGAGGAGTGGGGAGCCCTGTGGAGCTGAGGCAAAGCCTGGGGAGGCCTGAGGGTCCAAGGTGAGGACTGGGCAGCCATAGCGAGCCCTGGGGCGCTGAAACAAGCCTAGAGGAGGAGTGGGGAGCCGAGGTGAACCCTGAGGGAGACTGCAGAGCCCTGGGGAGGTCCTGAGCCAGGACCAGGGCAGCTGGCAGCCTGGTGAGCTGATGCGAGTCCTGGGAAAGACTGGTGAGGTCCAGGGAGCTGAGGCGAGGCCTCGGCAGAACTGGGGAGCTCAGCGAGATGAGCAAAGAATTGCAAAGGAGTAGGGTGCTCTGGGAAGGAACGTGAGGACTGGGAGCCTTGGGGAACTGAGCTGAGCCCTGAGGATACCGTGGAAGTCTTGGTGTACCCTGGGGAGCAGAGGGACATTCCTTGGGTCAGGGTGTGAGGGGTGGCAGCAGCAGCCCAGGAAGGGGAAGGGCTAAAGTGGGGGGCGGTGCAGACAGGCTGGGAGAGCCATGGAGAGTGGGGGCTGCAGGCACTGAGTGATGGGGCCCATTGGGTGCCAGCGGTACACAGTGCTGCCCACCACCCCAGAGAGGGCTCCCCATTGTCCCTGGGGGTTCCAGCCCCCCGGGGCATGTCCCCCACTGCTTCCTGTTACCCCAGTAGTGTCCTCCCTTGTCACTAAGGGGGGGTCCCCAGGAAGGGCATCACCCATCACCCTCAGGGGTGCACTCCAATCACCAACAGGGGTGTCTCCACCAGTGCCAGGTAGGGGGTGCCCCTCATCATGCCAGGGTGGTGCCCACATCACCCCAAGGGTCTCCTCCCCATGGAGGTGTCCCCACACCCTCCCCCACACTGCACCAAGACCCCCCACCAAATTTCCATCACTTTATTTT